>NC_079316.1:91590494-91891429 GCF_029931775.1 Euleptes europaea | reverse complement strand
AAAAGCGGTGCTCCAGCCCCGTCTATACAAGGAAACGCCTCCGTTACCTACCACCTGATCTGGCTTTAAAAATTTGATAGGCTAGTCCCGGGGGGGGAGAAGTGGGAGGAGGGAGTATGCCGCTTAGCCGATGGGTTTTACACAGAGACACGCAAAGAGAGGAAGGAGGGGGAGGAGGGTGGGGGGGAGAAGGGAGCTTTCCCCTTATCTTTTGAAACACAACACACCAGTTTTAAGCTTCTAACAGACAGGGTGTCTGAAGCACACAGTGTGGAAGGAGCGGAGTTTTAGGGGGCAGCCTAAAGGCATTAGCCAGCAGAGAGGTTTTTGGCTTTTTGCAGGGGCTAGAAAGAGGCACCTCCCCCCCACACACACACACGTTGCCCCGCCCCCTTACGGTCACCCAATGCACACACACACACACACACACAAACCTGCATTTTTTGACAGTTTCCCTCCCCTCTGAGTTGATGATAAGAGCTACTTATTAATGCTACTGCCACCATCTACTAAGAAGCTGGAAAATCTTTATAGATTAAACCGGGGACAGTGGAGTTCCTCTTGATTCACCCTCCCCCGTCTTTGATTGTAGCTACAGAGGTGCAGCCAAAGCAGAGACCAGGGCAGCACTCTTCCCCAGCTGACAAGAAGAGTATACGTCTGGATTAACTGGGGAGATGCTTCTACACAGCTGCGGTTCTCAGTATTAAGGTAGCAAACTACCAGACTGTCATGGCAGGCTACCAATTGTTTTTGTGGGAAAAGTTAGCAGCCCATTTCCAGAATGTGCTTGAGGAGACCAGGACACTCCTACAGAGTATACAGTCTGAGGCGGTTATGCTTTCTAAGAGATCTCAGCTGAAAAACATTCAGCAGAAGTAGCTGTCACGGCCCTAGTGTTTAGCCATTTAACTAAAGAAAAACAGGTTGCCTACCTGTAAATGTTATTCTTTGAGTAGTCATGAGTAGTCGTCTGTGCATTCACACTGATGGCCTTTTTGCATGTACAGAACTTTGATCTGGAAACTTCCAGAGAGTTTTTAAACTCAAATGTCCTTTTCGCTCAGAGATATAGTTCTATCTGTACATGCCTAAGGCGGAAGGGTCATGCCTTCTCACTCTAAAAAAGGTACACCAGAGCAAGTTAAAAGTGCTTGTTACGGTCACTTAAATGCACAGATGACCGCTTGAAGAACAGCACTTAAATGTAAGCAACCATTTTTACTTCTTTGTGGTCTCTGCAACACACTGATGGGTGTAGACGAGCAAGCTGACCCAACTGTTAACAGATTTATTGAAAAAATTATCAAAACATTCTAAAGAAAAGCCAGTCCTCGCACCAAATGTATTTATGGTTTCTCTATTGTTAAGATACTATGTTCCCATAGCTACAGTTATTCAGAACATAAAAACCTATTATCATTATTCTCAAATTCCTTACCCATTTCAAACCCCATTAATTTCAAAAGAATGCTGCCTATGAAGCACTTTATAATCAGGTTATAACTATGGTTTGAAATGTTTATGTAATTAATTTGCAATGATCAGGGTGACTCAGAAAGTTCATTAGGAATTACCTCAGTTTCCAGTTCTGTTCACTATTAATAGCGCAAACTCAATTAATTCAATGAAGTATAAAGAGTACTATCATACATCCAGTGCTGATGCACATCTCAATGTACATCTACATTATAATTTTCATCTGTGTTACTTTTTTTGCCCAATATATCCAACCCAGGCTTAAACAGAACTTTCATCACCTTCATTCTTAAATATTAACATATCTTGATTGAATGTTCAACTACCAGCTGTATGAATTAGCTGTCTAGTTTCACTGCTTTCTATGGAGCGTAGATGGGACTGATTTGGGCTGAATTGCGTCTAAAAGCTTTAAAGGGTTTTAGAGTTGGGCATAATCTATTTTTAATCTTTTCCCTCCATTTTGCTGGAAGAACTAAGTTTTGTGTTCATTCCCCAATTGATTCCTTTCTATTTGAAAAACTGCTGAAATGGATGTGGTTTCTTGGAGCCTACAATAAAATTGGGACTCAGAGCACCTGCATCACATCCAAAAATGTGTTTGGAAATTTAGCTGTACATTGGAACTTACTGTTGTCACTGGTCAGTCTGCCTCTATTGATCCTTAGTTCTGCTATTGCAAGCACTATACCACATATGCCAAGAAATACTCTTCTGCAGGGGGAGTTCTGATAGAGTATGTTAAGGTGTAGTATTCCCAAAGGGATTCTAAAGCAACCAGCCCAAGTTGCATTCAGTGTCTGTTTTTTGTTGGTTTCCTTGTAAGTGCCATCACCTGTCTTTGAGATCCAAGTTTTGTTGTTTTATTGTGAGCATATGTTTGTCTTGAGTCACTGCTTCACTCACCTCTTCCTTCCCCTCCTCACCCCCATTCCTTCTTGCCTTTTGTTTTGTTAACCCTTCCCTGTCTGTCCAGGGTGCTTCAGGTTTAGACGGCAGGCCTGGCCCACCGGTGAGTTCCATTTCTCCATTACCCTACATTCCTCTTTCCTAATACTGTGATTTGTCTTCTTTGTCCTGCCACAACCTTATCTGTACCATTGTCTTTCCAAAAAGTTAGGATAGGACAAGTGAAAATTCTGCATTTTTATATCAAAGAACCATAAAGTTGTGACTCACAACAATATATATTCACATGGGCCCAAGGATGTAGCCCCAAAGGCAGTCCAATATACTTGTTAAATTTTGAAAATTATGATAAATGAAACCTTGGCATGTACACAGAATTGATGTTATATACCTCTGTCCTCATATTGTGAGATGCTCACAAACTTCTCTCCCATGTAAGACTTAACTAAAATCTCTTGTCTTGTTTATAGTAATGCTTGGTATGAAAGTTATATTAGTAAAACGCAGTCTGTGCATTTTTATTTTATTTTAACTGCAGTCAGTTTATTGCAACCAGTTTCTTGAACTAATATATAGTATTTTTCACATATAAGTTATCTAGAAATAAAACATGCTGTCATTTTGTGGACACTGTTGTACCATGCTTAATATGCTTTCACATCTACCCAAGTTATCTTATTTGTTTGTTTGTTTGTTTATTACATTTCTACCCCGCTCTCCCAAACCCAAAGGTCAGGCTCAGCAGCTTACACAGTCTAAAACACAATAAAACAATAACCCATTAAAATAGTTTAAAATACAATTTAAACTAGCCCAATAATGCCCCTCAATGGCGCCAAAACTCCAGAGACAGAAATTTGCAGGTAACAGATTAATCTAACCACACCCTAAGGTGGTATAGAAGGGGTGGTGCTCAGCAGCGGGGAAGGGGGGGAAGGACTAGGGAGGGCAGTAATTATAACGAGAACTGTCACTGGCCTCAACCATAAGCCCGGCAGAATAGCTCCATCTTGCAGGCCCTGCGGAACTCCTGAAGGTCCCGCAGGGCCCTGATCTCACTGGGGAGGCTATTCCACCCGGCAGGGGCCAGGGCCGAAAAAGCCCTGGCCCTGGTCGAGACCAGCCGGATACTCCTTGGGCCAGGGATCACCAGCAAGTTGGAATTACATGAACATAAGCTTCTCTGGGGAACATACCAGGAGAGGCTGTCCCGTAGATACGACGGTCCCAGACTGTGTAAGGTTTTAAAGGTCATAACCAGCACCTTGAACCTGACCAGATATTCCAGCTGGAGCCAGTGCAGTTGACGAAGCACTGGCATAATATGTGCCCACGGCGAGGTACCAGTAAGATCCATCCCTATATGAAATGGGCAATTATTCTGAGTTCCAGTTCATTAATCTTCACACCAAAGCTCTTGGGGTTCTATTCCTGCTTCAGATGTAAAGATGTATTCAAGATCTGAAAGTCAATTCTTATAGGCCATTCTCTGCAGATAACAATTCCTGATTCATGTACGCACATTCTTGTAGTAAATCAGAAAATGTAATGAGCTGATAGCATTTTGTAAAAATATTGGAAGAATGACTTTTCTTTTTGACTCTGGGATATAATCCTAAAAAACATTCAAATGATTGCTATATTAGACATGTAAAAGCCAGTGAAGTGCACAGTACCCTTGAGTAACTTTGGACAAAGTGTGAGTAAAATACCCAGGATTTCTTCCATTTTGATAGAGGATACTATCTCAGGATAACAATCTTGAATTAATAACCTGAATTCTGTCAGCTATTCTTATTCTGAAAGACGGAATAGCAACATTAATTAATTTTATGAAGTGCTTCAAAATTATTAAGACATGCAATTATTATTTCCAGTAGGTCTTCATATCATGTCAGACAGACCCCATAATTTGTAGTAGTATTTTTTTTGGTTCTTGTAGGTTATCCGTTGTGTGTAACCGTGGTCTTGGTATTTTCTGTCCTGACGTTTCGCCAGCAGCTGTGGCAGGCATCTTCAGAGGAGTAACACTGAAGGACACTAGTGTTACTCCTCTGAAGATGCCTGCCACAGCTCCTGGCGAAACGTCAGGACAGAAAATACCAAGACCACGGTTACACACAACGGATAACCTACAAGAACCAATGAACTCTGACCTTGAAAGCCTTCAACAGTATTTTTTTTTTTTTAAATATTGTTAATTTTTTCTTGGTTTTGTAGGGCCTTAATTAGGAAATTAATGTCAACTTTATGTTACACTACTCATTGTGCATTCCTAAATAATTTTCTTCCTCATGTTCTTGGGCACATTAAAGGGGGGGTCTGTGAACTACTAATCTAGCCCAAATATTCAGTCTTCTAACAGTAAAATCACAAGCAGATTTGCAACTTCTAAGTCCATTAAAGTCAACAGGCATAGTAGGATGTCATGCTAATTCTTGCAAGTCCATTACGTGAAGTTAAAGCATGTTAGTATCCTGCATCACCAATCTGGTTCCAGCTGCAGTAGCGCTAAATGCAGTCCTCAAGCAATGAAATAGTAGCAGTGTGGAAATAATTAGAACCAACAGGTGGCAAATAACAAGAGACATAAAATCTGAAGCAGAATCTGCTGAATTTAGGAGTGCTTTCCAGGAGCACAGATGTGGCTCCAACAGCCAGAATTTGAGCCCTTATGTACTGGAGCAGATGTGATAACTTCTTAAATTCTTCATATGAACTACAACCTGGAGATGCAAAACCCTGGTCAGGCACTTTACAATGGTACTTCTGAGCTTCTACCAGGAGTTCCTTCTGCTATCTCAGATGGGGACTTGCACAAAAATGAGGAGGATCCAGGCCTGAGAGATCCAAGTCACTGATCTTGGAAGCAAAGCTGAGAGCTGTAGGAAGCTTGAGGGTTGCTGTTTGGGTTGTGCATCAAGAAGGCTCGTACGTGTAACTCTCAAGGCTACTGCTCCATCTCAAGACCAGTTTTTGATGGTTGAGTCATGAAAAGTAGGTTTGGGTATTCATAATTAAGACTTCTCAAAGTTTTTGTCAGATAAATAGGTCAATAGATACTACTTTGATCCCTCATATTTGAAAATTTCTCTCTCATTTCTGCTGAAGGCTTGTTAAAATAAACATACTTTTCTTCCAATGTCTTAAGCTTCATAATCGGGTGATTTAGGGCTGGTTTGGATGATAACATGGCTTTCCATTCAGTGGGGAATGGATTGAATGGAAGACCATACATCACCTCCTTGCCCACCCAGTGCATTTGTTCTGTCTTCAAGCATCCATCCATATGATGCTATAACTAGGTGTGTGCATATCAATAAACCCGAACCAAAAATAAACTTAAAATTAGCCATTTTGGTAAATTTCCAGTTCAGGTTTACCAAATTCACAAACCTGGGGAGAAAGCTGAAACCAAATAGGCAATTCCGGAAAAAGCTGAATAGTTATTCAGCTTTTTCCAGGTCCTGGGGAGTCATTTTTCAAGGTAGAGCCCCCATTTACAGCGTAGCTTGAAGGGATTGTTCTTGCACACACCCCAAAGTTTGGTGAAGATTGGGTCGGGGGTCCGATTTTATGGGCTTCAGAAGGGGTCACCCCCCTCCTCCATTGACAACCATTTCAAAGTCAATGGACTTTCCTGAAAAAAATCTGGCCCAATAAACCTGAACCCGAAATTTAACAAAAAAAAATTTTTTGCACAGTCCTAGCTATTACATCCAGCTATAACCAGATATATCATATGTATGCTCTGTGTACACATTTAACCTCCTAGGGTAAATTTGGGAGCCAACACATATTGGGTTTGACCAAATTCCAATTTTACACAGTGTATGGATCCTTGCTGGCACTGGAGTCAAGATTCCCCCCCTCCACCAAACCATCCATCATACATAAGGCCAGGTATACCACAAACCAACCCTTAAGGTTAGAAATGTAACTGAATGAATACATTGTGTTTAAGTAGTGGCCCTGGAAATTTTCTTCTTCATACCAGTTTGAAAGTATCCAGATTGGAAAACATCTGGGGAAGAGAATGATGTGGCACAGCATTTGAAACTAAACCTGACTTCTTATTCTGCACACCAATTTCCAAATTAACTCCCTTAATTCAGGTGATCCCTTTTCTTACCAGAACACTATGGTTCATCCATTATATTATTAACAAAAAACTTGATCTAGCCAAAATTAAATCCAGTGTATTTCAGTGGGAGAGACTTAAGAACATGCTTATCTTTCTAACTGCAATCAATGAGTTCAAACAGTGCTTAATTCAGTCTTTTTAAGCAATCATCAGAATTAGTCTTTCACATTTTCATCCTGTCCTTCCTCCAAGGAGCGCAGTGTGCAGTGTATGGTTCTCCTTTTCTGCATGTTATCCTCTCCCTATGAAGTAGACTGAGAGAGAATGACTGGCCTAAAGTCACTCAGTGAGATTCTTGATTGGGTGGGAATTTGAACCCAGCTCTCAAACTCTAATCCAACACTCTTACCACTACACCACACTGGCTGTCATGAAATGCTGGGCTTTCCCCTGGATTTCATTCAGCAGTTAAGGACAGCCCATTGACAGCTTCCCAGGAACAATAATTTCCTTCATATTAAAAACAAAAAACAGAGGACCTCTATTAGATTTCTCCTTTCCCATCACTCATGGAGTAGTGTGTAAATGACAGATGGGTAAGCAGAAGACTTGAAACTGAATGATGTTTTCTGATATGTAACTATATCTGCATTATTATCTGCGGCATGGTGGCTAATCAGCCTACATGATACGTTAGCTTCATAAAATGTGTTGCAAGCCATCCTTATACCCACCAATCCAACCTCTTTTGAAAAGCTTATAATGTGATCACATAGTGCCTTCTACTACAGCTTTTAGCCTTGTTGGTGATTGGACCTCAAGAGAATAAAATGTATCACGTAAGGTATCAGAAGTATTGTTGTCATAACTATAATATCTCCTTTGTGTGCTTGGACAGGCTTTACTTTAGGCATATAATTGTTACCTCCGTCAACTCTGAAACCTGTAGTGTTTTAATTGAATACATAACAAAAATCTCCTTCTCGGTTTCTCCCCCACCCCCAAGGAACCATACTGTTGTCCAGTTTGAAAGATGTTTGACTGAATCAATGGCTTAATGGGCTTACTTCCTTATAAAATTGCAGGGCACTCCGGGACCAATTGGAGTTCCAGGACCAGCAGGACCAAAAGGAGAGAGGGTAAGCAATATTTGACAAACAATCTGTAGCTCCAATAGTCCCTACTAGGGATGTGCACAAGAAAAAAAATATCTGATCCAGATTTCGAGGAGGGCATAATTATCCGTATTCTGTTTTTTTTAGTCTCCAGTACTGGTTCAATATTCAGATTTGGGTTCTTCCAGAGTTCCAAAATTATTCTGGTCCATTATTCCTTATGGGGAATATTTGGGGGGGGGGGGGCTGGAGTGGCTGTTTTTCAAGCAAATGACAGCAAAAGTGCAGGGGACCTGCCTATCTACTAAAGAGCCCCCAAGTTTCAAGCGAAGTAGACCAAGGGGTCCAATTCTATGGGCCCCTAAATAAGGTGCCCCCCAGCCATCCTCTGTTGTTTCCTATAAGGAAAAAAGCCCATGCTTTCTCCACGGCAAAGAAGCCAATAGCCAAATATTCAAGAGCAAGCAACTGCTGACCAAAAGCCTCCCAATGCAAACACAGCCAGCAAGTTTAACAGAACCAATGCAGAACCAGGGAATCCAAGCCAATGTAAACCAGAGAATCCAGGTCAAACCAAATTTTGTTTTTAAAAATACCTAAACCCTCATCTAAAGTTAACTGTTATTTAAACCTAACAAGAAATTTCCCTCAGATCAATTTTATTTGTTAAAAAGAATGGGAACACCCCATTAAACTACTTCCATTAAATCACTTCCCCCCAAAACACAACATGGTAAAACCAGAACAATGCCAAAAGAAAAGATAAACTTCTTAAAACGTCAGTTTCAGCAACTTGGAAACTCCCCCTCCCCAAATAAAGCACTAACCTTTTAAAAATTAAAGTACAAAGACAAAACAAGAAAAGCCCCATGCCATGGGGCAATCCCTGGGGAATGGGTCTTCTTCAGAGGAGGAACTCTACCAGAAGAATTCAGCCTTACTGGAGCTGTCTCTGACCTCACAGCCTGAAGTGGAGCCTGACTCAGCACATCCTTGTGAGGAGGTTGACAGCCCTGAAGCTGGTGGCTCTCCAGAGCATGCACAGGACTTGCAGTCAGAAGTTGTGGAAGAACCACCCCCGCCCTTCTCAGAGCCTGGACCCAGTGGACCAACTGTGAGCCCTCAAGCTACTGAGGCAGCGTCAAGGGCTGACAGGTGGAGGCAATGGCAGAAAAAGGCACTGGTGGCTAAAAGACATAGTGCCCATCTGGAAGCCTACCAGCATTTGCTGGAACAGCAGCAGAACAGCGAGTCCTCGCAGGATGAGGATTGATGTGGAATCAGTATGCCAGAAAAGCAACAGCTGAACATCCCAGGGACGAGGAAGCAATGCAGTTGCATACCTGAGCAACCGGCTGAACTACTCTTCATGACTTTAGACTGGCTATTTGGACCTCCAACTCTCTGTGACCCTCAACCGGCTATCTGGACCACGAACTGTAACTCTGATTTGGCAAGCACTGGACTCTAATTTCTGGTTTTGATGAATGGACTTGTTCTTTGGACGCTTCTTTACACTCTCCCTGCTGTTGCCAACCGCTTGTAGCAGTATCTCAGAGATGCTGTAAGCGGACACCTGAAGGTTGGCAGCTAACCAGCACACCTCAATAGAACAGCACAAACCTTTTAAAAACTAAAAACAAGAACAAAGAAAAGTAAGCTTAAAAAGAACCAGAAAGAAAACTAAAGATCCCAGTCCCTTGTCCTCCCTCTAATCCAGCAAAACTTGAAATAATAATTAAAAATATTTGTAAAAGAAGTTCACTAACAGCCCATTCTTAAGGTGGAGGGCTGCACCAGTGACTGGAGGCAGCGCAGCTGCTTTGCCTCCAAAGGAGGTTCCCCACACACACACACACTGAGGCCGAAACCTTCCCCTTCCCTGGAAAACCAGTGCAACCGCTCCGTGGGGTTGCACAGGGATACGCCACTTCAAAAGGTGGTGTATCTCCAGGAAAGGGAAATGGGGTGTTCTCAGGCCAAAAGGACTTAGGAGACTGCCTAAAGGCAGCTCCTCCCCTGGCCCGGTGCTGGAATGCCCAGGGAATGCCCCCAGGAGGATGGTGCACAGAAGTGTGCTGTCAGGACGCCTGCACAAGGATGTGCCGGCAGCACCAGGAGGATAGTGTCCGGGTTCCCTCGCCGGCATCCATGCCACCCTGGGTGGCGTAAGTGGCATGGGCACTGGTGCAGGGGGCCTGAACGCCGACGCAGCCCCTTCCTAGCCTCCTAAGGACTTTTGTCCGATAGGCATAGGAACGGGCTGTAAAACCACAAAAGAGGGTGAAGTTCTTCAAGCAGGCAGGTAGAAGTAGTCCAGATTCCAGAATCCAAGGCACACAGACTAGAGCATGCCACTCCAAAAAACCTTGCACTGTAATGGAGTCAAGCTGTAGTCCAGGCCTGCTTTTATCCTCTTTGCCCAGGGTAAGAAAGAAATTGAAACAAAGCTCTTCTGTCAAAGAATCACCTTGACTGGGCAGACAGAGCTCCCTCTATCATATTATTCCATTTGCATGTGAGAGCATACCTTCCTCTCCCTCATGTTGCCTGAGAAATCTGCAAAAACAAACAAGTTTGGAGCTTTAAACCACTGGCCCCAGATAGTCCGAATATCAGGATACCAGAATTGCTGTGATTCTCAAATATCTGTACAGATCCTGAATATAATTGAAAAATGGATAAGGTATTTTTCTGGCATATACTCAGATCATATATATCTAAGCACACATCCCTAGTCCCTACACAATTACCAATACATCAGTAAGACATTGGCAACGTTGGGGGGGGGGGGTTTAGATAATCTAAAGATTGTGAATGCATACTTTCTGTCATTTTGAGTGCCTTTCATTTGTAATTCTTTCTATTGTATTATCTTTATGATGGGCAGATACCTTGCACAAGATGCCAGTAGGTTCCCAGATTAACAATAGACGCTCAGTACAGTGTTAGGTGAACAGAAGATGTCCCGTAAACTGTCATATTAACATTCTGTTATCAAGCTGTATATTTAACAAAATGTGGCTTTTGGTGTGTGTGTGGAAAACTGCTCTCTCCAATCCCATTTGAGCATGATGAAAGAGATGAGTCTGAAGAATGCTTTTGTTGCAGTATCAGCAGCCAAGTTGTACAAAAAGGTACAATACTCACCATCTTCTCTACATCAGTGCTGTTCTTCTAAATCATAAAAAATGTGTTTCTTCCTAATTCAATTTTAGGGCAGTAAAGGAGACCCTGGAATTGCCGGATCAATGGGGCCAGCAGGACTTTCTGTAAGTATAGAGGCATTTTTATTTCCCCCTGCTTTTCATGAAATGTCCATCAGGAAACCACGCTACAGTAGACTTCTGCTGTCATTTATTTTTTGCACAAGGGAAATAACTTTTAAAGAAAATAATTATTCTATTCATAAGGATAAAAAAGGTAATCAGTTTAGAATTTGCGGTGAGAAATTCTCCTCTTTTAATACAACTTACTCCTTATTTTGAGCTTGAAGTGGGAAAATGTTCATAGGTGCACATTAATAGTACATGTCAGTGCCCTTGAACTACAGCCATGTACTGCCAGTCATGGCTGACCTCATCCACTGTATTGTGCCAACTTTTTGTTTGCTGCTGGGAGCAGGGCTGGCCCCGCCATGTGGGCAGAAATCAATGGATTTTCCAAATCCAAACTGGAGTATTTGTCTCTATGCTTGCTCCCATGCTCTGAATTCAAACCTTGCCTTAAATCCCAAAGCGATTTCTCATTGATGGTAGCCAAGTTCGTAAAAGTGGACACCAGTATCTCCTCCTAAGGAACTACATGTCCCATTTCGTTTGTTTGTGGGCCATAGTCCAGTAGAAAGTTGTCTGGAAGGTTGCTAGCTGGCGGCTGTCACCTGGCAAGAGACTGCGCTGTGAAGGCAAACCATCACTTCTGGTGGAACTTCCCTTTCCACCATGGATTGCCCTAACCTGGTTGACCCAGGCTAACCTGATCTCTTAAGTTCTTGGAAGCAAAGCAGGGATGGCAGTGGTTAGTATATGGATGGGAGATCACAAAGGAAGTCCAGGATCACTACGCAGCAGCAGGCAATGCAAACCACCTCTGAACATCTCTGACCTTGAAAACTCTCCGGGTCACCATAAATCAGCTGCAACATGATGGTACTTTCTACCATTGATTCAGTCTCAATATCGCACAATGAAATCTATGGTTAGTTTACAGACAATGTGGCAGAGTATCTAAAAGTGTAGGGTTTGGACGAACAAAACTCAAGCTAAGTATCCCACTAAGCTATGAAACTGATCAGGAGGCCTCAAGCAGTGAGTCACTGTATCTTGGCTTAACCTGCCTCGTGCTATAAGGATAAAATCCCACTTAGAACTCCTGTAAAAAAAGACCAAGATATAAATACAGTGAATAATTCATTCAGCAACATATCAAGATCTAGTTTAGAATGCTATAATTTCTAATAAGTTTAATTTAGCTTAATTTTGTGTGCATGTGGTTTGAGCTAGGACCTTGGTTTCTGCTGGGAATGTGGATGGGAGATTTACTTGTTAAAGCTTTCATAAATATATTGTAGGGATTACCAGGCTCACCAGGGGAAAAAGGAAACCGGGTAAGTTATATTAAGCCACTTTAGCCGATATTTTAAAAACAATGGTGGAATGATTAATGTTTGGATCCCATACAAAAGAATGAAATAAAATTCTACTGCCTAACAACTGGAACTTTATCATGGAAATTCTATAATTTATGAATTAGAACCTACAATAATCAATTATTTCAGCATTAGGCAGATAGACCAAAAACTTACTTGCCAAAAAATTTTCCCCAAACCATTTGCCTGACAGGAATCAGCTATGAATGTAATAAGAGACAAATGAACGTGGATTCTTGAAAAATCCCATTCCACATACTTAATGTGATGTTCTAATATGTAGATAAATTATCTCCATTAATTAGTATTAACTCAGCCAGTGTTGCCAAACTGCTACACATTTGTTGAAGTTACCCATTTGACGAATGCTAGATAAGAACACACACATTGCAATGGAGTGTACAAATATCTTCTAAAGTTTACAGGTTTATATTTTATCAGACAAATTCTAATATATTAGAGAACAGTTTTTAATGCATTAAATGCCTGCCTGCCAAGCTGCCACAAACTCCAAAGCAGAAAACTGTGAGTACAGAAAGCTTCCTTTGTCACCCCTGGAAAGGAAACAACATGTGCTTATCCCATGTATATTTCTATCAGTCATTACATTTCATAGCTTCTGGATTGCCTCCTTGGGCTTCAGCTCCCATTTCTACATGTAGAGCAGGGAGCCACACAGAATTCTAATTACAAGCATTATTTCACAATCAAACTGATTTTTCATTGTAAAGAAACCATGTTTGTACGCAAAGGTCTCTGAGTAAGAATAAAGCACCTGATCAGCAATCCCAACTGATGTATCATTCACTGGACTGTATCACTACTGACTGCAGGTACAGTGTTGAATATGTGAGTGTTTCCTCCTTTTAAAAAATAAAGCTCAGATTCAAAACTAGTATATAAAAGAGAAATCTAGGCTAAAACACCCAGCGTAGTGTGGTGGCTAGTTAGACTGGGATCTGGGAGATCCAGGTTCAGATCTTCTCTCTGCCATGGAAGCTTGGTGGATTACTCTGAATCAGTCACTCTCTGGGGTATTCTTCACGGAGATTTGCTGCTGTTTCGATGCTGATTTGCGTCGGAGGCAAATTTTGGTTATTCACTGTAGATCCGTATTTTCCCCCACTGAGCAAAATAAGCCGGGTTAAAAGAGAGGCAATCCAAACCACTTATGAGCCGTACTTTCCAGTAGAAGAGCGTTTTGTTGCTCGGATGCCCATGAAAAAATGTTTGCTTCACTCCCCGGGACGTCTCCTTTCTCCTCCCCCAAGAACGGTGATTGGCTGGGGGAGTTGCCACTCTAACAGCATCGCACTG
This sequence comes from Euleptes europaea, assembly GCF_029931775.1. NCBI lineage: Eukaryota > Metazoa > Chordata > Lepidosauria > Squamata > Sphaerodactylidae > Euleptes > Euleptes europaea. The sequence goes on along the minus strand of NC_079316.1, from coordinate 91,877,877 downwards.
GCAGGAGGGAGACCCAGAGCAGACTGGCTGCCCCTCTTCAGAAGGGTGATGGGGGTTTTGGCTTGGATTTGCCGCTTTCAGGATGCCCCCCCCAACACACACACACACATAGGATCGCACCGGCTGGAGGGAGACCCAGAGCAGACTGGCTGCCCCTCTTCAGAAGGGTGATGGGGGTTTTGGCTTGGATTTGCCGCTTTCAGGATGCCCCCCCCAACACACACACACACATAGGATCGCACCGGCTGGAGGGAGACCCAGAGCAGACTGGCTGCCCCTCTTCAGAAGGGTGATGGGGTTTTTGGCTTGGATTTGCCGCTTTCAGGATGCCCCCCCCCAACACACACACACACACACACACACACAGGATCGCACCGGCTGGAGGGAGACCCAGAGCAGACTGGCTGCCCCTCTTCAGAAGGGCGATGGGGGTTTTGGCTTGGATTTGCCGCTTTCAGGATGCCCCCCCAACACACACACACACACACACACATAGGATCGCACCAGCTGGAGGGAGACCCAGAACAGACTGGCTGCCCCTCTTCAGAAGGGTGATGGGAGTTTTGGCTTGGATTTGCCGCTCTCAGGATGCCCCCCCCCCAAACACACACACACAGGATCATGGGAAGAGTGGGCGGGATTAGGCGGATTTGGAGCGGTGAGTCATGAGCGGCAGCAGACGTAAGCAGCGCAGAGAAGTGCGCTGTTTCTCCCGTGAAAAATTGAAAATGCCTCGGGATGGGGGGAGAATCTGCGCCGCCATGAAAAAGCTATTTAAATCGGTTTATTGTTTGCTCCGATTCGAAACCGAAGCAAAATCCACCATGAAAAATACCCCTCTGTCAGCTTAACCTACATAACATGGTTGGTGACGGAAGGATAAAATGGAGGATGGGAGAACAATGCTCTTCAGGTCTCCATTGGAGAGAAAAGAGGAGTATAATTTTTTAATTAACATGGAAAACATTCAAATAATCAAACTTCATCTGTAGTCTAATGCTGTTGAAAATACATTATATATATTAGTTACAGTTGAACATCAGATATATCCTGTATAGAAGCCCTACAATAATGCCACATCAATGAATGCTGTCAGAGTACTTATATGTGTGGGAGGGGGACAGAATTTTCCCACTTAATGTCTCCTCTTAAGAGAACACTGTTTTCATCTTTAGGTAATCTCAAACATTGTTCATGGTTCTCCTTCATATTCCTTCCTTTTCCTGTTTCTTTCCAAATATTCTGACATTTTCCTTCAGTTATTTATATGTTTCAGAGTTTCTTGAAAGAAAAAAGAACCACCAGTTAATTGCTTCCTTATAAAATGTTGGATTGGTAATCCATCAGTGTCAGGACTGCAGATTTTTACCACATTCCCCTCCTCTCCCATCAATCCCTTCCAATGCTTGTCACAGAAACTAATAGCCATGAGACAGGAAGCTGCAGTGGGGAAAGGAGACTGAATCACATCTTCCAAAAGCTCAGCTCCACTGAGGGAAGGGAGAGGGGGCAAAGGCACCCCATTCCCTCTTAGCACAGTCCCCCCCCTCCCAGTCCCACATGGTTGTTAGTCTACACAGGTCCAGCAACCCTGGGGATCAACTCCCTGGGAAATGGAAATGAATAGTTTGGAGGAGGAGAAACTGGCAAAATTCCACATCCAGTGCCTTCTGCTGATAGATTTCTGGATCCAAACCACTGAAGGCCTCAAAAGACAGCATCAGTCTCACTACTTGAATTTATCAGTTCTGTTATCATGAGATGGGTGCCTATTTAGGAGTCTGCACAAGCCACTTCATGGGTGTTGGCAGCAATACTGGCTAATAGATTGAGTTTGGAATCATTTTCATGAAAATCTCCAATAAGTCTTGAAATAAGCATGTAGTACAAAAATTGCTGAAGTAATTAAATGAGTGCTGCTGGTCAAGGTTAATGTCACATACTTAATCATTCCACCTTTTGGTTGTGCTGTGTAACTTCATCTTGATAAAAACTTAAATTGAGATGTCATTTAGATAATCAGATTATTCTGTAATGAATAACAACAAAACCCTGAGGCTTTTTCAGTTGAACTTAAATTTGGACACAATATTTGGAAGAAAGATCTTATTTGACTAAAATTGAAATGGTTGGTTGGTAAGAGAGTGGTCTGGCAAGAGAGTTGATGGAAGAGAACCTTTAAATAATGAGAACAGAATAATGTTTCAATCAGGTGTATTTTTTATTGAATGGAAACTAATTTAAGGCATAGTCCAGAAAAGTGCAACTTGAACAACCTATTACTTCATCTCTAGCACAATTTAGCACTTTGAAGACATTGTCTTACCAAACCAGATGTGGTGGCAGCACAGGTTGTGCTGAATCCCAACTATGTGGATTGTGATGGTGAAGGGCCAATTTAAAGCACAGTAGAAAAAGTAGAAAAGCCCCCTGGCTGTAGTATGGACTGCAGTCCAAGCTTTGCTCACAACCTGAGTTTGATCCCAACGGAAGTTGGTTTCAGGTAGCCGGCTCAAGGTTGACTCAGCCTTCCATCCTTCTGAGGTCGATAAAATGAGTACCCAGCTTCCTGGGGGTAAAGGGAAGATGACTGGGGAAGGCACTGGCAAACCACCCCATAAACAAAGTCTGCCTTGGAAACGTCAGGATGTGATGTCACCCCATGGGTTAGGAATGACACGGTGCTTGCACCTTTACCTAGAAAAAGGTAAGAGGGTCGTGCTCAAACCTTATCCTGACAACTTATTCCCATTCTCCCCCCAGTGGGCTAATTTTTCCAGACTAATTTTTCTCCCAACATGTTTACTTCTAGTCTTAGAGCACCAAAAAAAAGCAAAATAGCTGAGAAGTGGGGTTGGGTAGAAAGTGTGGGCAGAACAGGGATATGGGCCACCCTGGTTCTCCTCTCTGATGCATTTGAAATAAGTCTTATCTCTTATTTTTATAGATGTGATGGCAGACCTATTTCTGACACAGAGATCTGTGATCACTACATAAAGTTTGGCACTTATTTTTTTGTTGGTCACATTCCGTGGTTGTTGTGTCACTGCAGGAATTATAATTAGGGGTGAGCATTCAGATGTACCAGAACCAAAATTAAACCGAAATGACCCCAAGCATCCCTGAAATTCCAGGAGTAACTGTAATTTATCTCCTGGAATTTTGGGGGTTTCTGGGAGGTGCAAGAGTGGAGAGGAAGCGGGGGAGAGGAAGCAACCTGGGCTTTCAGCTGTTCTGCAGTGCATAATCTCTTTAAAGTTTAAAGGGACCACATGTTGCCAAACAGCTGGGAGGCCCTGAAGGTAGACCTGGCCTCATCTACTTTTAGGGCCCCAGAGTACTTTGACACTTCCTTTCTCTCCCTTCCCACTTTTTTTCCCTTGAGGAGGGCATGCAGCAAAAGATTTCAGGGTTTTTTTCAGGGATGGGCATGAATTTTGGGAGCTGAAATTCCTGAACTTGAAAATTGGGCTTGAAAATAATTACTATAATTAAACCACTCTCCCACCCAAAATTTTGGCATACCCAAAATCATTAAAATACCCAGCTTAATTTAAAATGAAATTTTTTGAAGTGCATATACCCCTGAAGCAAGAAAATGTAGTGTCATATTATAACTGAGAGCTGATGAGTGTTTGTCTAACCAAGCCAACTGGAAAAGTGTCGGTGTTTAATCTATGCTTTAAAGCTGAACTTGCCATTTTAATTGCAAATTTTTTTCTTCTGTCTGTGTGTGTTTGCGCGTGTATGTGTGTTCCTTGCCTCCACAGGTCTACCTTTGTCCCCCTTATCCCTTCCTGCTCTTCTGCCTTTTCTCCTGGGTCCTTCCTCCTCTTCCTGCTGCAACCCATTCTGCATTTTCTCCTGGATTATCCTTCCTCTATGCCAGCGTTTGATCCTGGGTGACCTCTCCTCTCCTATCCATTTCTCCTGCCACCTTAATTTTGCCAAAAACCCATTTATTTTCCTTTTTAAAAACAAATAGACTTTAAGAGACCTCTTCTGCCTAATGTTTTCCACTTGTACCATCTAATCCTTATACCAATTACTAAATAAAACTTCCTTTCCAACAATCCCACTTACATTTTACACTGCAAGCACCTAGCAAGACGTTTTATTATTTGTATGTAGCTGATTTTTTTTAATGGGTTCAGGAAGGTTACATATGTTTGTTTTCTTGTTGAATATTAGTCCTTGGCTTGATGTGGGCTATATTAAAAACTTGGGTGACACTCAGGGTGACTTTTCACCTTACGTGGAGTAGCATGAGACCGATGGTCTCCATTCCAATCCCTTTGAGGCTTTATTTTAAGAAACAAAGTAGGACAGATCAGCTTTGTTTATTTTACTTCTTAGATTAAACAAAAATCATGTCAGAACTCTGCTAATTCATGTTAAAATAGATTATTTTAGAACAGGTTATCTTATAGCATGTTTTTTATTTAACAATACAGCATTAACAGTACTTGTAGTGTTCTTTTCAGTGAAACAAAATTAAGCAGAATAGAAGTCTACTGGCACCTTAAAGACAAACTTTATTTTAACTTAAGGTTTCAGGAGTCAGAGCTCACCATCAGATGTATGAAGTGTACATCCAAAGATTTCTCTTCGATTACTTGCTGTTTCAAACTGGCATTGCTTCATATCTCCCCACTTCCACCCTTCGGTTGCTTGTAACTTTAAGTATAAATAACTTTCACGAACTTATAATTTATGTATCTGATGAAGTGAACTCTATCAAAACCTTATGCTGGAATAAATTATTTTAGTGTTAAAGTACCATTGGGTTCCTATAATTTTGCTACAACAGGCTAACATGGCTTCCCCTCTTGAAAAATTAAGCAAGTGGGCTTAATAATAAATTTAAAAATGCCTTAAAAATTCCTGTTAGCACAAATAACAATAAAAGTTAGCAGAACAAAATGTACAAGACTAGAGTAGGGGGAACTTATCAATTTTGCCCATGCCATGGGGTAACATCCAAAATCGAATAGTGGCAGGAGTACTGGGTGGTATTCAGAGGTAGCTCTGTAATGAGTCCACAAACTATGTAATCCTCTAGAAATTGTGTTGTATGTCATGGGAATTCACAGAACCAGTAAAAGGGCTGTAGCTTTCACACAACATCACTAATATTGGAGAGTAACCTAGGTTTGCCCTGACCTGGATGGCCCAGGCTAGCCTGATCTCGTCAGATCTCAGAAGCTAAGCAGGGTCAGCCCTGGTTAGTATTTGGATGGGAGACCACCATGGAATACCAGGGTTGCTGTGCAGAGGAAGGCACTGGCAAACCACCTCTGTTAGTCTCGCCATGAAAACCCCCAAAAGGGGTCGCCATAAGTCGGCTGCGACTTGAAGGCACTTTACACACACAACCTAGGTTTATGTGATCGCCACAGCAAATCTGTAGATGCTGCTAAACATCTCTTAGAGTGTTTTTGGCATTACCCAATAGAGGAGGGACAAAATGAGCACTGATCACGCTACTGCAGCTGCTCCAAGAAGCGGGGCAAGCACCTTCCCATTCAGTTCCTTTAGACTGCTTCTAGAACCTCTTCCGAAGAGGATAGAGAGGTCAGTGGTAGAGGTGGGTGAACTGTGTGACTGCACAGATGATACCTCATAGCAGGCACATTAGGATGATTAGTTAGTCCTGTACTTCCAGATTTTTTTGTAGAACAGTGAGACCATCATAGAGGACCTCACTTCCTTAAAATGTTTTGCACAGTGTCTGAAGATTGCTTACCTGTAACTGGTTCTCTTCAAGTTGTCATATGGGCAGTTTTGTGTACGGGATTCTGCACTGATGCAGAAGCAACTTCAGAAAATTCTAGAGTTCTACGTAATTAGTAATAGATAATTAGTACTAAAATCCCTTTCCTCAACAGAGGTTACCATATTACTTCAATTATTCCAAGGTGAGAGGCGAATGTCTTCTTTCTCATTTCTCTTCTGACTGGATGACTGTTAGCAACTCTATGCTTATTCTTGAAGAAATTAGCTCAGGTTTTTCTTTTCCCCTCCTTTATTGTCATTTAAGGCCTTTAAAAAAAGATTTCTGTAGTTTTGTCTTTTTTCTCCTGGACATTGTCTTTGTGTGTTTTTTTCTCCATGTTTCTTCCCAATCAGTTATCTTAGTCTGCTCATTACACGTCAGCTTTTCTTTTAGCATTGCCATGTCTGTAGGGGCAGATTTCCTATTGCCTCTTCTGTCTAGGTGAAGCACATAACTCTGATTCTTGAATTCAATGTACTCAGTTACGCAGACATGTAAGAAGGAATTGAATCTCGCAGTGTTGGGCCTTATTGTAATGATCTTATCAGGCATGGTTTCCTCTCCATCTACCATCCTGCCCAGACCTGCAACAGAATCAGAGCAGGATACTACACCACAATGCCATGGTGCTCAAATTGACTACCTGGGGGATCCAACCCTCCCACCACTCCTGCCATTCAGGAAGTCATCTTCAGATCCAGGAGACCCTCTATAAGGAAGTTATACAAGGCAAAGTGGGATAAGCTGTCAATCTAGCTTACCTCGTCTTACGTCACCCACATCGCTATACTCTTTCCAGACATCTTTGACTACAATTTACATCTCCAACAATCTGAACTGGGTTTCTCTTCATTGAAGTTTCACTGGGCAGCCATCTTAGCTTTCTGTGATATCTACCATTGTTCTGTATTTTCACATGACCTGATCAAATATTTACTCAAAGAGCCTGAATTACCTGCACACCCCAATCAAAACTATAATTTCCTCTTTGAGTTTATCACTTGTTTTGTCCCATTTAATGGGTGGACATTTTAACCTCCAGCAATGTCTGGTCTTAAATTCCTTTCATTCAAGACATCATTTCCTTTCACAGTAAGTACTGTGCCTTCAGGTGTGACCCACCTTTGTTTTCCACCAAACAAACTCTTTTTGCACCTGATTCTTACCTTTCCCCCCTCCTCTTGGAGGTCCCATTACCTGTGTACCTCCCACAGCCCAAGGATCAGTCTGAAAGAACTCTCCACATCTTAGATATCAAGAGAACAGTTGTGTTCTATCTAGATCGAAGTAAGGACTCCTGTAGAGACAATCTGTTCTTCTGTTATAGAAGTCCATAAAAGGACAAAAAAGTCTCACCTTAAGGGCAACTGAAATATATTGCCCCATCTTTCTATACTATCTGTTGGCAAAGCAACTAACACAGACTTCATGGGCACACTCAATGAGAGCAGTACCCACTTCCTGGGCACTCTTCAAAGGGGTTTCATTTCAGAAAATATAAAGAACGGCCACCTGGCTACAGTTTCTACTTAAGTTTTGGAATAATTGAGCACAATTGAGCATCTGCCTCCAGCTAAACTAGTTTGCTGAGCTCCCATATATGGTACTGTACAGAGACCATGAGGAAGAAAATCAGGTTGCTTGCCAGTAACTGATGTTCTTCAAATGGTCATCAGTGCTTATCATGCCACCTTCCCTGCTGCTGGCCTCTTGGTTCTATTATCTCCGAGAGAGCTTCTTGCTCTTGTCAGAAGGATCAGAATAGGACAGGGGTCGGCAAACTCATTAGTCAAAAGAGCCAAATATCAACAGTACAACGATTGAGATTTCTTTTGAGAGCCAGATTTCTTAAACTTAAACTATATAGGTAGGTACACTGTTTATTAACTTAATAAACTTTAATTAAAGTTTTAAGTCTTAAACTATAGGTACACTGAATAAAGTGAAGAGCCCTGTGGCGCAGAGTGCTAAGTTGCAGTACTGCAGTCAAAAGCTCTGCTCACGACCTGAGTTCGATCCCGACGGAAGTCGGTTTCAGGTAGCCGGCTCAAGGTCGACTCAGCCTTCCATCCTTCTGAGGTCGGTAAAATGAGTACCCAGCTTGCTGGGGGTAAAGGGAAGATGACTGGGGAAAGCACTGGCAAACCACCCCGTAAACAAAGTCTGCCTAGAAAACGTCTGGATGTGACGTCACCCCATGGGTCAGGAATGACCCGGTGCTTGCACAGGGGACCTTTACCTTACCTTTTACACTGAAAAAACTTGATATCATACTTAATAGTGATCTTATTTATTGATAAAAATTAAATTGTCCCTGCCATTTCCCCCTCCCCATCTGGAGTCCTCGTCTGGAGGCCTGGTCTACCGCCATAAAAGCCTATTGGTGGACCTGGCCTCCAGCTGAGTCCCATTGGGAGGCCAGGTCTACCCATTGGCTTTCTTGGCAGTAGACCTGGCCTCCGGAGGCCCATAGAAGCCAATTGGTAGACCTGGCCTCTGAAGGGGGACTTTTCCCCCTCCTTGGAATCCAGGTCTACCACCAAGAAAGCCAGTGGGTAGACATGGCCTCCCAATGGGACTCAGCCGGAGGCCAGATCTACCAAAGGAAGCCCGCCCCGCCCAACAGCTGATAGGCAGGGGGGCCAGGAACCGCCGAGCCGCCCGCCCAGCAATCGCGCAGCTAGAGGGGAGGGGAGGCTTTAGCCTCCCAACCATTGAGGGAAAGGGAAAGGGGGACCCGGCCATTCTCCATGGTGGTGGGTGGGGAGGGAGAGACAGCGCGCCCACTCGCCCGCTCTGTCTCTGAGGCGCACCGGCTCCGCAGCCTGGTTGCCGGCGCGAGCGGGCGCAAGAGCAGGGGCTCCGAACTAAGTTCGGAGAGCCGCACTCAACGGGCCAAAGAGCCGCATGCGGCTCTGGAGCCGCAGTTTTGAGACCCCTGGAATAGGAAGACTCTCACCCCTTTCCTCAGAACTGGAGCAGTAGCTTGGTACCCTCCTTTGGAGGAAGAGATTTGAGCACCAATTTTAAGCTCTAGAATTTTCCAGAGTTGCTTCTGTGCCAGGGCAGAATCATATAGGTGAATTTGCATAGACAACCAATCGAAGAACATTCGTTACAGGTAAGCAATCTGCTGTTCCTCATTGTTCCTGCAGACCTTGTGCAAAATGTCATGACAAAGTGAGGTTCTCTGTAATGAAGGCCTCGCTTTTCTATAGACTCCTCCCCAAATGTGGTGCAAATGGCTCCAACTTTTTCCAGGTTACATCCTGATAAGAAAGCTGCTGTAATCATGTCCTTAGTTTCACTGATGTTTAGGGCAGTCAGTCACTGGAACAGAAGAATAATCCCATCACACGGTGCATAAAGAGCAAATTTAAGGAGCAATCCTATGGAAGTCTACTCAGAAGTAAGTCCCATTTTATTCAGTGGGGATTACTCCCAGGAAAGCGTTTTTAGGATTGCAGCCTCAATTATTGCCCTCCTCTGTATAAGGGCAGTATAACTTCTGAGCAAGTATGAGGAAGATGGCAGTTAATGTTCCCAGTGCCAATCACTGGTGACTATTCCATTGGCATAGTGTGACAACAGAGTTTTTGTATCCTACTCATACGAGATTTTAATAATTACTAAAAATATACACAAATTTAAATTTAAAATGCAAGTCAATCCAGGGATTTTGCAAGCAAAATCTTAAATGGGAAAAATCAAGCCTTTAAAGTTATTCTTTATATATTTTTATATATTTGGGATTGTTTTTGACATGGATTTGAAATGGATGATCCTGAACTTTTAATGTATTATTAATAAACTATTATTCACAGGGGGAAAGGGGCAAGAAAGGCTCTAGGGGGCCTAAAGGGGATAAGGGAGACCAAGGAGCGCCTGGATTAGATGCACCCTGTCCATTGGTATGTTGTGTTTTATAAAATGTATTGTTTGATGCTCTCAGCCACTGAGGAAGAAAGAAGGATAAATGGCAATAATCATGCAATTAAGTTACTGATTGAACTGTTAAAAATAAGGCTCTGTCATGCTTCCACTGAAAGAAACAACAATGACAAAAAGCTAAAGCAAGCCTTATAAGCAACTGGGCTATGGAACAGTCGACTGTGGTAACAAACAGCTGTAGCTTAAAAGGTTTGACATCCCTATGCACTCTGTTTGAGATTCTGCCTTCGACTAAGGACCAGTTCATACATGCATGTATATCATTGAATTACTTGATGACTTGCTGCTGAACGTGTTGCAATGAAATGTGTTTGTTCGATGAACTGTAAGGCAATATGAAAGCTCTGAATGTGAGATACACAATGATGCATTCACATATACAAGTCATCGCTTTGCAATCACCAAGAGAACAAATATGTGTGAACAGGGCCTCTGCAATAATGGAGTCTAAAGTGCCTTCTTTCCTCCTCGTCCAGTGGTGATCAAATCCTGTTTCAAAGAGAACTTGCTAGCCGGAATTGATGCAGGGTACCCAGTTTATGACACCCAGTGGAAACAGAATTGTTTTATAAAAAGAGAAGGAAAGTTCTTGACATGGAGCCTCTTTTCAGCTGCATGTGAGAATTATTACAATTGTCTTTTACACAAAAGTACTTTAAAATATGTGAAAGATAATTTGAAAAATGAAACACATAAGACATTTCCTATGGAGGGCTTAAAATACTTTGGCTTGCATGCCCACCCAGAATATATGCTTATTTTAGGAAATCTAGTCCTGTCTTTTTTGAAATTGGCATTCTTATTATGCTTTAGTTTTATTGTGTTATGTTATGTTGGTAAGACACTGGAGACCAGAGCACAGTTTAAAAAATAATAATATCCAATCAATTAATCATACAGCACTAGGAATTTTAACATTCCAGTGTAACTCTTTTAAGAATGTTTCAGTAGCCCAAAGCTTTACTCATTATCTCCTTAACTTCATTATGTTCTAAAACAAAACCATCTATCAAGCTAAAGTGTACCTTCACGCATTATTTTTGTTGTGAATAAAGACTACTTAAGAAACCTTTTCTAAAAAATTAGCATCTTCTTCCAATTCTTCTGCCTCTACAGAGCCTTTTACATTTATCAGATTAAGAGAAATGTCTTCTGATTGTTTCAGAATACGGGGGAAAAGTGGTATTTGCTATCATTTTGTGCCATTGTACATAAATACCCTGGGTATGTAACCTGAGTGCCCTTAGATTCATCACTATTGTACTGAGACTCTCCATCCATAAAATGGAGATCATCTGCACTGACTAAAGTAATTCTAGTGGTTGATTTCATGAACAGGGACTCCGAGGTTTTAAAGGCGAGAAGGGTGAGCCGGGGTTACCAGGGCTGGACGGGCTGGATGCCCCTTGCCCATTGGTATGGTGTTACCTTCCCTTTCCTGCATGTTTCTGATTGCCCCCCTTGCTACTGCAAACCCCTTTTTCAGATCTCCGCTTTCCTTTAAAATGTGTTATGACCTATAACAGTATGACCCATAACAACGTTTTGACTGAGTCACTAGCTGTTACCACCATTTCCCTGCAATGTATGAGGCTGATAACAAATACTTTGCTGGATTAAACAGTGCAAAGGTTCTGCTCATAGCTGCTTTGATTAATCTTTAACCTTTCTTTAAGGTTTTCTACTGACCCATCAAACTTACTTAGAAACATATGCAAAGTACAGCAAGATGTTCACTTCTAAGGAGGACAACATCAATAACTGTCTCTGTAGACCATTTGATCTTGCTGTTCACTACACAATCTCATATCCTTCCCGTCAAAACATATCTATTTCTATGTTCACATTCATTGAACGTTATCCAAGGACATTGCACATTGTCCTGTTTTCTAATTCTGAAATGTGTTCAATTCTTTAAACACAGTCTAAATTAAGAAATTATATAAATCATTTGCTGACATAAATTTTCCAGGAGGTATCATGGTTACAGAAATGGCTGTTGTTCTACATTTCAATAGAGACAATTACCAAGGAAATGCAAATTTCGTATAAAAAGCCCAAATAATACTCTGTAAAAAGTATTTAAATCCATAGAAGTATTTACAAATTTGCTTCTGTTGCATGTGTCTTAATAGGTTTACTTTATTCTGAATGAGCTTGAGTTTTTATAGAATTTGATACACACACACACATATATATATATATGCGCAAACCTCACTGAATATTAAAACCTTTTGAAGACAAAGGATGCAATGTGGAGAGATGCAGGCATGCCTAACATGAATGCAGAAAGTTAAAAAGACCAGAGATTCTTACAGCCCATTCCTGAAAGGGCCCCCCGAAAGTCTTCTGGAGGCGGCGTGACCCTGCTGCCAGCGTAAGTGCGTGTAATTGCGCTATTACATGCACTTACGCTGGCAGCGAGGCCAGTCCCACTGGCAGCCGAGTGCCGTGGGACCGCGCCTAGCCCCTCCCCCAGCGTGGAGAGGCCGCGCTGGCGCAGGGGGGTGTTCCGGGGGCAGGCCAGGGGGAGGAGCCCTATCCCAGTTTGGCTGGTTACTCTGGCACCAGGAACAGCGGTGCTGTGCCTGCTTTTGAGCAGGCTCAGCATCGCTGTTTTTAATGGGGCTTTTAGCCCTGGTAAAACAAAACAAAAAGCCACGAAATGGCTTTTTGTTTTTGTTTTATGGCATGTATGAATTGGTTTAGGAAGAGGCGCCACTGTGCCTCTTCCCCGCCGACTCCACATGCCATTATCTCAGGAATGGGCTGTTAGAGTGAAAGTTTCATCTTGATGGATGGAGGCTGATTTATTCTACCTACTTGCTCCACAGGCAGGACCATGCTAATTAGCTGAATTTTACCCCAGCTAGTGGGAGAAGGGACCTCCCCGTTTCAGTATTAACAGCAAAAACATATAGAGAAAAACTTTGCATGTGATAAGATAAACTGAGAAAAGCTTGAAAAGCTGACAGGACATGGTGAAGTAGAAGTATAAATATCCATTTTGTAATGGTAAACAAAGGTAGAAAGGGAGGCTGACATTGCCACCTTGCAGGGAGTGCCTCATTTCCTTTGGCTTGCCCTGAATACCTGAAGATTGAGGCCCCATTCTACATGGTCAAGGACTTGTCAATTTAGCCAGTCTGCCCTGGAGATTCCTCTAACATGCGGAGCCTTCAGAGATACCAATTTTTTTCCACCCAACTGAGAAGAGCAACAGACTCCTTATGCAGACAGTGAGAACTTGTTTCCTTCAGTTGATTCACATTGGCTTTTGCCATCACAGGCCATTTGGTTGTGGAAAGCATTCAGGGATGGCCCTAAGCTCCAACCTACCATATATTCTGTATGAAGCCTTAATTGTTTACTTTTTCCTTGGACTTCCAAGTGAGCTTCCAAGCCGATCAGGCTCACATTTTCATAAGGAGGCAGCTAAGGTCTCCTGATATTCCCTGTCCCTAGACAATCAACCAAATTAAGAGATCATCCTCATATGGATAAACATGGATACCCTAAAGATGTGACCACCTTTATCTTCATGAGGATATGAAGAACAAAAGACTCTGAAGGGGAAGACTTCGTATTAAAATGGATTTAGTTATAGGAGACATGCAGGTTCTTCTAGTGGCTTGGATGCATGGGGATGAGATAATTCTCATGGTGTCTATGGAATTTGGATACTCCACCTACTGGATGGTTTGATAACTGCCAGGAGGCTTCCCCTGCAGAGCTTACATTTCCAAATAGACCTGATCAGACACTTGAGATATATAATCACTCTTTTGTTCCAGTTTTTCTGTAGAACATAAAAATATAGTTCATGCTGCAGAACATTGGGGAGTGTGATACCACTCTATGATCATGATGACCAGAAGATGATGAATAGCTTGGAGCACCCAGGAGTGCTTGGCTGGCAATCGTGACAAGGGAATAAAGTATTTTATAGCCCTTCTTGATGACTTGGGCTACCCCCCTGTCCATAGAGATGGTCTCCCAGGTTAGGTGTTGCTGAATGCATCCTACCAGCAAATACTGGGAATAACCATCCTACCAGCAAATACTGGGAATCGTGCCCGATGCTGGTATATGTGTTGCTAGTGGAAGGTTACCCATAATGAAAGCCTGTAAGAGAAGGAAATGTGATCCCTTGACCATTTCCCTTCTGTGTCAGATGGAGGGGGAGAGGTTTCAGCCTTATCTGACTGGATATTATTGCCCATAGCAGTATTTGTAAATAGTTGTAAAGAGAAGACCCTATGTCTGCATGAAAAGAATGGGAGTTAGTGAGAACTTGTGTTGATGCTTAGGTTAGAACAAGGGAGATGAGGAGGAAGGAATGCCATGCCTTTACTTCCCTTAATTTTTGATAATTTTAATAAGATAATTTAAAAAATCTTCCTTGTCCTCCTCCCAAGATCAGGCCTGCGGTACAAGCAGTATGTAATAAAAGCAGCGGGGAAGAAGACACTGAGATGGTACTGTCCAGGGCCAGCTGCAGATGAGGCAGCCAAGGCCAATGAGGCCAAAGACTTCTCCCCCGCTCTCCAGGCGCAGAAGGCAGCCCCAAAGGCAGGGGCAGATGGGAAAGTGGCAGCCAGCATGGGCAGACAGACGCTCCCTTCCAGAACCCAGGGGGCCTGCCAAACCTGCCAAGGTGGCTGGAGGGGCCAGGTGACAAGGCCAGCACACAGCCTCTGATGCCCAAGCCCACACAGCCTGCTCACCAAGGAAGCTAGAGAAGCCCAGGCTGGCAATTTCCCTCAACCCCCACACTTACCTGTTGGACGCCCAGCACAGGAGCTGGTCAGGGGAAACGCTCAACTGACGACGGCAGATGCTGACTCTGCCTCCCCACAGCTCGCAGCTTACAGTAGACACAGGCTGCCAAGCTGGAAGGCTGATCAGCAAAACTGCCTATACCTGGAAGGCAAAACCCCACGTGGCAGAAGAGCCAAGGAAAGGTCTGCAAATGGTTGGGCTACTCTTGAGTAACTCTGGGACTGGAGGGAGGGCACAGTCCCACCTCCGCAAGCACTGGACAACCAGAGGGACTTGGGAAAGGGGGAGCACCTAGGGGATGACGGCGGAAGCTGGGATGGAACGAGAGGGTGGAGGTCATGGCAGAGATAAAAGGCAGGAAGAAGGGCCAGCTGGGGAGGAGTGTGGACTATAGCCTGATGCAGAGAGAGAGGCAAAGGTCCAGGGCAGAAAGAGACATAAGGAGCATTCCTCCAGCGTCACTGCCCATTCTGAGGCTGGCCCAGGCAGGAGGCAGAAGGGAAAACCGGACGGAGGTGGCAGGAGTGACTCCTGAGGGCGGTGCCCAAGCCTACGTTATCATTGGGCATGATGAAGAGCCTCCTGTAGTAGCAATGTAGCTGCCTGTGTTTCCTTGACGTTGAGTGCCCTCATTGTGACATTGATGGGCTCCCCTGATTTTGGGGAAGGACAGGCCTCTGGGTTGCTATCTAAAGGGATGATTGGGGTGGTACCTGTGTCTGAAGAGCTATCTGCCTTACCATCCAGATCAATTGCCAGAGTGGTGGTGGGCTCCAGAATAACTTCAGGTATCTCAAATAGCACAGGAGGGCTTCTTGGTAGGCCATGGCAACCCATCCTTTCAGTTCCAGCTTGTATAACTTGCCATACTTCCTTAGGTGGGATCATTACACACCTCAAACTGCCTCAGGCAGCTGTTCACTCCTTTAGACACATCTGCTCAGTGGCTTGAAATTAATGAGCTACCTGTGAGATAGCTGGTTCTGTGCCTGCTCAGAGATGAGAAGCTCAAACAGCTCAAGGAAGCCATGAGGACCTTAAAAACCTCCCTTAAAAATGGAGATTTCTTTGCTCCCTGTCGTAATCCAGTCAAGGGAAAGCCAAGAGAAGAGAGTGAGAGAAGACTGAGAAAAAAAGTGTAGAAAAGTTATAGAAGGTTGAGAAGAAAGTGGGAAGAAATTAGCTGCAGAGAAGATGAGACTGGAACAGAGAAGTTCCTCATCTGACGTGCTGGTCCTGCTGTGGAGCAAGTGGGAACCATCCTGGAATCCCTGCTTCACTAACAGAATCTTTTTCAGGATTCTGTTCTGGTTGTCACTTTCTGACAAATTCTACCCATTTAATTGCTGCTATTTTCAGACGATGTGTTCATGCTATCACATAGACACACAAATCTTGTAAAAGTGTATGCTGAACTGGTGTCATGTGCCAAGTAAGCCTGTAGTATGAGACATTGTGACTCAAGCATGCAAAAAGCTTGCCTGTTGCCTTTCATACCGTTGCTGCATGTTCTTGACTGCTGTATACGCTGGTCATGTCTATGGAGCTCATGTTTTTCAAGTTTGATATACTAATAAGTGTACTTTTTCTTCTCCCTCTCTACCAGCAAGAACATTATATTGACTATATCCTTCTGCTGATCCCTCAATTGTAACTCCTTTTCCTATTGCATTTTCCCTAACTTTGGATTTTCCACCCAACACAATTTATTCCTGTCAATGGGACCATTGTACCAATGGGAACTTCTCCATTTTCCAGTTAATAGAAGTTCATTTAATTGAATTCTGCAGACATATATGCCAGTGATTATGAACTATTGGGAATAAGTGGGTTTTAAGGGAAATGCATGTAGAAATTTATACAGGTGTGTCAGTGCCAAATGAACTCACCAAACTCCTCATAACTATTTTTCAAGGAAATGTCATAAAATTCTCACACAAACCTCTAGATTTCTCTTTTTAGAAATCAGAAAACATTACGTGAATATATATATATAAAGAGAGAGAGATTCAGTTACCTGAATAGCCCAGAGATCATCCAGCTACAAGTCTGGATAAACAGCAGTTGCTTCTTCATGGACTCCATGCACCACACTGATGGATTCTGCTGCTGTGCAGAGCACAATTGCAGAAACTTCTAGAGCTACAAAAAAGGCATGAAATCTCCCCCCCCCCATGCAATCTCAGAATATGTATGCTGTAGGGGGAACAGTCACACTTCTCCTGTCAGTTCCTTTTCGTCCCCCACAGCAGACACATTAGGGAACAACTCTGAGTACTGGGCACATGGGGGAAATAGGTTTGATCGAGAATTTGATTTTCCCATCTGGATATTGCGCCCCACTTTACAGGGATCACCGGTACCAAGAGGAATCAGAGCAAGTGCTGGGGCACTAGTTACATTGCTCACACATACCCTAATAATGAGAAAACATGCTGATCCAGAAGCCAAGATAACATCGTACCTCTTGATACCACAGCTACAGGCAAGATGACAGTGCTTATTCAGAGGACAGATACTCCCTTCGTTGCTGGTCCCCAGCAGCATATTACAGAGACAATTGTTGTTCTCATACCAGGGTCGGCATGAAGAATACTGCTCAGTACTGGGTAACCCAGTTTATGTTGCCGTCACCACATCAGGCACGCAGTTGAATGTGGCACCTGGCTTGTCGAGTTCTTC
The DNA here is from genome assembly GCF_029931775.1 of Euleptes europaea. Lineage (NCBI taxonomy): Eukaryota > Metazoa > Chordata > Lepidosauria > Squamata > Sphaerodactylidae > Euleptes > Euleptes europaea. Next base: position 91,860,686 of record NC_079316.1, on the reverse strand, counting down.
CACAGCCTTATGTTGCTACATCTGTTGTGAATGCACAGGTCATCACCTCTCATTCCTTTTTACCTACTCTAGTTACCACATTGTGCACTCTATCACCTCCAGGACCTCTTCTGTCGCATAGGTCCCCGCATCATCCAATATCCTGGTACTGACCAATGTCAAACCCTCTGCTTCCTCATCTCAGCAACAACCCACCCCCACCTGCAGTGCATTCTCCATCAGGATCTTCTCAGTTGTTGCACACTGATCAACCTGTCCTCCAATCAGACCAACACTGACTGACAAAGTGTCAGCTTCCTATCCAACATACAGCCTGTCTGACCCCTACTGTTCTTTTTCCCTCAGAGAATAGCCATCTACGCGTGGAACAGATAACAATGCCAGCCACTTTGGACCTACAGGCCACAAAAACAACCACTGGCTAAGCCAGATCCCATTTGGGACATCTCCGGTTTGAACTATCATGCTCCTATCGTTTTTCATCCAGTCCATAAACTTTTTGATCTGGCTAAAGAGTCCTGGGAGAAGTCAGTCTCCACTCCCCTGACATCAAGAAAGACCAACAATCCATACAGACTACAATTGAGCACCTGTCATTGTTGAGACAGGCATGGGAAAGAGTAAACAGGTCTTTCACTCAGTTCCTACCAATTGGGAATGAAAAAAATTGGATGCTTTGGGCTGTAAAGTATATACCACTGTCATTTAAGATAGCAAACTATTAATCTTTGAGCATTTCCCAGAGGCCTACAAATCCATGACCTTTACCTTCAGAGATTAAGCATTTTGGGTCACAAAGCAAATATGCAGACAGCAAAACACATGGCTCAAGGTGGCTGCAAACAAATGGCAACTTCAGTACCCTAAAGATGACATGCCTAGCTCCATTCATTTAACCCAGCACCAGATGTCAGGGTACACATGGAGGACCTGATCTTTAAAAGAAAGGAAGGACTTCTTAAGATCAAAGACAGACAACTTCCTTCAAGGTCTCAGCACTACTATGAAATCAATGGGCCTAACTCAGATCTCATATAGGCTCCCTATAGTTCCAAGTGCTGGCAATCTGCCCCCAGGCAGACCAAAAATGTCAGGTTGTCTTCTGGCAGGTCTTTCAAAAGGAAGTCCTTCCCTTTGGGATGCTGTTCCTCCTTCTCCTCATCCAAATTTCAGCCATCTTCCCAACACACACTGTCATTCAGGATTAATCCCGGTTTTGAAATTTCATACGACCTCACTCTAAAGGTTTCCTCTTACCTTCGTCAACATCTTCCAGACTGAGAGGAAATTACATTGGACCACCATGTCTGAACTATCATAAGGATGAGATATACAATAGAGTTTGCTTCCCTCCCTCCCTCCCTCACCAAGCATCCACCCATACCACCCTCTTCCATTTTCCCTTCTGCTAAAAGAAGCAATAAACCCACATCTCATTTCCTGAGAGGCCAGGATTTTTACTCCTGATGTTACACTGTCCTAATGAAGGTCTCCATCCTGTGCCTGATCTCAGGGATATCAACAAGTTCATTGAGACCAAGAACTTCTGCGTGTGACCCTACATGCCACCTCATGATGCCAGGAACATGGTTCATGTCTGTCAACTTCAAAGATGCCTACTTCCATATCTTGATCCAACCACAGCATTGTTGGCTTCTCTGTTTCTCTGTGGGGAATGACCACTTCCAGTGCAATGCTGCCCTTTGGGCTCTCCACCACCATAAGGATCTTAACCGAGTCCATGGGAATGGTCACAGCTCATCTGAGGTGTCAAGGGATCACAATCTTCCTGTACATCAGAAAAAAGTTGCATCTCAAACCTACACAATGGATCCAGCCCATTGGGGCTGTCCTGAACTCAGTTATTATGAGAGTGTGCCTGCCCTTGGACAGACAGCATGCCATCACAGAAATGGTGACACCTTCAAGAAGAGTCGGTTTTTATATGCTTACTTTCTCTACCACTTAAGAAAAATCAAACCGGCTTACAATCACCTTTACCTTTTTAATTAATAAATATGATATGCAAAGTCTCAGGAATGAATGGAATAAGAAGCTAGATTGCCCTACTTAGCCAACGTAATGGGATATAGCCCTAAATTTATACCTGTTGTTTCTGTGGATCTCATGCTCAGACTTATTCAGCAAAATAATTATGTTTAGAATATATTGGACACCACAGCATCTTTTTAATAAAGGGCTAAGTAAAGTCTCTGATTGCTGGCATTGTAACTTACAAGACACTTCTCTTAAACATATATTTTAGGTGTATCCAGTTATTTGGTCTTTTGGGGAGGAAGTAATTACTCATATCTATTTTGTATTAGAGTATTCATTAATCTTTGAAGATGCTTATGTACTTTTAAACTATTTGCCAGTCTTTTGGAGGATAACTCATGGTCAACGAAAATGAACCCTCTGTGCCCTTACTATTGCTAAAAGACTTAGATTACTGACAGATAAATGGCCACCTCTCATAATCCAGTGCGTCGAGGACCTGACAACCTTATCAACGTTTGAATTTATAACATATAGACAACAATTGTGTATGGACATATTTTTAGTTATTTGGAAACCTTTTATAGATGCTTATGTGTTTGACTTGCCACCATTGCTGTTATATTATCTATTTCTTTTCTGTTTGTGGTTTGTAATTTTGTTTTAAGTCACCTGAATCATGAGAATCATGCTCATTGTTTCCACCAAGTCAACTCCAACTCTAATGACCAATACCTCTCTCTGGGGACAGGACACTCATTCTGACACTTGGTCCATACACACTTAGTCCACACAGGAGGAGAGTCTTCATATAAAGCATCTGGACCTCCTAGCAGTGAACAAATGTCTTGATGCCTTTCTTCCCAGCTTCAGAGGAAAAATAGTACAGGTGGCCACCAACAATACGACCACAATGTATTATATAAACAACCAGCCTAAATGATCTTGCCTGTTTCCTGTGGGAGACATGCATCAGCTTCCACATTACACTGATTGCAGTTCATGTTGCCGGGGATCATAATACCTGGGTGAATGCCCTCAATAGGCAGGATATGCTGGCTCGTAATCAGTCAGCAACAAATATAGAGACCTGTCTCCCATCAATGGGTCAGCCAATGATACTTGTTCGCCACACTGTCCAACAGGAAGTGCTACAGTTACTGCTTTCAAAAAGGACAAGGACACAATTCAATGGGGATGCCTTCCTGATAACATGCTCTGGGTGTATAGTTTAAGCTTTTCCTCTGTTCCCATTGTCTTCAATGTCCTTGGGAAGATAGAGAAGGACTCATCAGAGCATCAGGGCAGGATTCTACACCTGGAAACCCTACACCTGGAAGCCTGGAGGATTCTGCTAAACAAGTGATCCTGGAAACTGTGAGAGAGGTCCTCTTTAATGCCAGGAAGCCATCCTCTAGGAAATTCTATGACAACAAATAGAAGCAGATCACCAACTTCGCTTTGCAGCATGGACTAGGTTCATCCATGTATGCACTCCCTTTCATTCTACAATACCTACTCCATTTTTTTCTCTAGGTCTGGCATGCTTGTCTCTCAAGGTTCACCTGGCTACCACCTCAGCTTTTTGACCTCTCATCCAGGGACTCTCCATCTTCTTTCAGCCAATGATGAAACAATTTTTTCTGGGGTGTTGTTCTGCTTTATCCTCCAGAGCACCCTCTATACTAGCTTGAAACTTCCAGCTGGTCATCTCTCAGGTCATGGGCAAGCCCTTTGAACCCGTGACAACCTGTGGTCTTCAGTTGCTTTCCTTCAAGACTGCCTTTCTCTTGCCATCTGCTGTGTCAGGGAAGCACTGAAACTGTCTGCTCTTTGAATGCATCCACCTTTCTTGTGCTTTCACTGGGACAAGATGGTCCTCTTCCCTGATATCCGTTTGAACCAGGGCACAGCCCTACTGACCTTTTTGCATTTTCAGTGACAGATGCCAAGAGGTCACACCATTACTTGGGTGTGAGGAGGGCACTGACCTTCTTCACAGGTTGTATCTCCTGAACACACACCAGATGTTCCTGCCTTACTCTAGTAGAAAAAAATGGAAACATCTATCATCTCAGCATATCAGTCACTGGATATCCCATACTGTAGAACTATTCTACTATTTCGTGGACCCTGATTGGGTGGAAAGGAAGCATAAAAATGTTTTAAATAAAATAACACCTGCCTTCAAACACCAAGGCTCACTCAATCAGGGCAATGGCTACTTCTTCTGCATTGGCCAAAGGAATCTCTCTGCCAGAACTGTGCCATGCTGCTACATGGACTCAACTATCCCCTTTTATGAAATATTATGCCCTTAATACTGAGGCATTCTGCAGTATCCCTTCTCCTAAACACACCTATACCCTCCTGCAGGTAAATCGGCTTGCTAGTCTTCATTCATCAGTGTGATGCACAGTTGACCACTTGAAGGACATTTAGAGGCAAGCAACCTGTTTTTCAGTTAGCACAGCTCTGCAAGTTCCTTATGGACACAAAGGCCTTTCAGACATTAGCACCCACAGCTGTCCTCTCAGGGCATAATTAGACAAGATGTAGGAGATCAGTGATTGGATCTCATTATCTATTTTGTTTAAAAAGGCCATGGCAGGAGGGGCAGTTTGGATTAGGCTGTAGCACAAGGGAAGGGGGTTAATATTTTACTTTTATTTCATCTTACCCCTCCCCCCAACACACACATGCTGCTATTCGACTCATGGGGGAAAGAACAGGTATTTGTAGTATACCTGCCTCTATTCTCTGCTAGGCTTGGGGGGCAGTTACTGCCAGGAAAACCGTGTGGATTAAAGTTCTTCCATACACACTACAACACCAATCCAAATTGGGCTCTGTTGCTACTTTTAAATTATCAGGAAATCTCATCACCGATCTCATATCTAGTTATGTTCTCTGATTATCATAGATGTGTGAGTATAGTCTCACTGCAGAAGTTGGTTCTTTCACTATTTTTTTTTAAAGGGAGGAACTTGCAAGATGACAGCCTACAAAGAACTAAATTAAAGGTTTTAAGTAAAAATGTTTAGTAAACATATCCATGGGAGAGGACAACCTTTCTGGTGTTTTTAAAAGACACTATTGAGGATTCACATATTTGAGAAGAACTTTAAGAGCATATTCAATCTACCGGTATTAAGAAATTTTTAAATAATTAAAATGTTCACAAAATACAATAAATGAAGGATTCACTGCTCATGACTAGTGACATCATATGTGCTATTCCATAGCTGCAATATCCTTGTAACAGGAGAGCTATCTTGAGGAAAAACAGCTCAAATAACAACTGTATATTTGAGAGCATAATCCATTTATGATTGAAGTCCTTGGCAACATTTCCATACCTTCAGTTGATCTGGATTATACCCTTATGTTTGTAAACTAGAAAGGCCCAAAGTAAATTTAGTCCTGAGATTCTAATAGCTGCAGTTTGGATCATATGAGTTTGCTGAATATGTGCAAGGCAGGATTCTTGAACCAAACATATTCACACAACGTACAATATGTTCAGGATGAATTACATTAAAGGTATTCCATCTCACCTGATTTTAAAAATCTTTTCTGCAGCTGCATTACTGATTCCCCTCCTGACCTGTTTTAGTTTCTCTGTGTCTTGACATCTAAACTCCTTCTGTCATTCTCTCTCACAGGGAGAAGATGGTTTGCCAATTCAAGGATGCTGGAATAAGGTAAAATAATAATATGGTATGGCGATAAATACGTTGCCGCATGTTGTGCATCTAATAAGAAAAGTCTGTAGCGCATGAAGGACTTGCACTGACATAATCGTTTCCCAGTTAGCAAACTTGTATATGATGGATTTAGCAGTATTACACAAATATGGTCCTAATAGGAAAGAAAAATATGATCGCTTGCTATGGATTTTTGTTCTTGGTGGGGCAGTCCTGGATCTATGGGAAGGAGCTCCTCCTGGAGGCAGACAGGGTTGATGCTTTTATGGAGACCCCTGTGGGAAGGGCTTTTCTTCCACTCTCTAGGCTGGTGCAGAAGCATTTTACCCTGTCATCAAGAAACTAGAAAAAGAAATGTTAACTCCAAAAAGTTAATGACATTTTAAAAACATGACAGAAATAGTAGAACCCCACAAATAAAGAGACATCCCATTGGACTCAAACTGACTAACAGTGCATTCCTGAGAGCAATGCCTGCGCCGGGCTTAGGAGGCAACCCAGCACCCCTAAAACCTGGCGCCAAAAACCTTTCTGTCAAAAACAAAAAGGGGCGTTCCCGAGCCAAAACAGGCGTTCCTGGGGCATTTCAGCCCACCCCCTGCCCGGCGCTGAAATGCCCCAGGAATGCCTCCTGGCTCGCTGCCAAAGCCTGTGCCGGCGTCTGGGCTCAGCGCTGCTGCCGCGGCATTCAGGGACCGGTGTCCGGGCCTGCACACCCACACTGGGGCCACTCACACTGGCGTGCTCCTTCCAGGTGACAACACTGTGGGCCCGTGTGCCAGCGGAGGCCTTAGTTGGTCTCCAAAGGCCTTTGGGTTGAGCCGCCAGCGCGGCTCAGGAATGGGCTGTAAACCTGTAACCAAGTGGTCATTCCACAGAAGTCACACCAAGGTTCTGCTGAGAACATCTAGCCAGCTTTAACATAACCCAGTGTTTTGGGAAGAGTGCCTCTAGGACCACCTTAGGACCACCAAGAACGGAAACTCATGGTAAGTGAACATATTTTCCTTTCTCCGGTCATCTGGATGGAGCAGCCTTGGACCTATAGGATATTCTTGAGCAGTAAAGTACCACAGAGGGATATAGCAGATGCTTATTTTGGCAAAATTTGTTTCAGAACCTTCTCACCAAATGAGGCGGTAGTGACAGGTAAAGGAATGCACAGACTTCCAGGCTGATGCCTGGCACGCCACCTCTAGCAATGAGACTGCTCTGTATGCTGCAGAGGATGCCATTCCCCCTCAAGGAATGAGCTGTAACCCCTGCGGCAGGGTGTGTGTGTGTCCAAGTTCCTTACTCTTCTACAGCAACTGCAAATCTTTCTGGAAGTATGAGTGTCTCCTACAGTGATTACTGATAGAAGTAGTCTTGGCTATGTGATCAGTGTGTTACAGAGTAATGTGACAGATTTTTATTTTCCCAAGCTAAAAGCATGGGGAAATTTACACTGTAGTGTCTAAAGATGGTCTTGGAAATAAATAAATACTGGATCTTCTGACTTGTGAGCCTTCTGAGGCTCTCCAATTGTTTCATTGGGGTCTGGCTTGTTAGTATTCCTTGCCATTTGAATTACTGCAGAACACAGTTCCACAATGTAACATTAGTAGGTGAAGAAACTAAAATTTATTCAACTCTCTTCAACTCCTGCTGACAATACAATAAGCACAGTCCAGCCAAAATCGTTTTAAAGTCACATTGATTTCAACAGGAGAGTTAGACATGTGAGCAACTCTCTCACACAAAAATCAATTGGATTTAAAAGTGTTTCACCTTGGCTGGACTGTGCCCAGTCTGAGTAGTACCATAGAACATGCTCACATGGAAAGTATACCTTCACAGCAATTTCTCTATATAGGAAATCTCATTCCAGAAGCTTTATGTGTTATACTAACATTGTTTGTATTTTTCTTTTGCAGTGAATATTTTAACCATGGACTGTCCTGTGTGTATGTTTGTGTATGTGTGTTTGTACATAGAATATTTATTTTTATACAGTGTCTTTGTGTGGAAGTGCCAAAAGATATGCATTTTACAATTTATGAAAAGCTGCATATTTTTGTACAGAAAATACTAAAGTTTTCCTTTTATCTGATTGCCAGTTGCTTGTATAATTATATGTATATTGATACTATGCTTTTTTGCATTGTGGAATACAGCTGCAATATTTGCATGATATTTGTGCACTCTTAGTAAGTATTACAGCATTATAAATTATTGCATTTGAGGGTGCCAAAAGGAACCACCCTATGTAAATACAAAGAGAAAAACCATTTAATAGTGAATGCAAAAACAATTAAAGTGTTATGAATATTCATTATTAAAATGAAATTGAAATTTTCTGTTGAAAATACATCATATAATGAAATTTAATGGGCATTGTCTAGGAGAGATATCACATGGGTTTCAAATGTTTAAACTAACTACCAGCAGATGGCACCACTGATGTTAGCAAATATTAGTACCAAACAAAACAGGAACATGCAGAAGACTTGTCTTCTAGAATTGGCCAAAGTACTAGATTAGGATCTATTTAAGGACCTGAATGTTTACCCCATTGGGGAAAATAACAGCCCCATGGGACTGCTTCAGATTGAAAATATGGTGCAGAAGGAGGCATACACCTAGGGTTGGCAACAGACCTGGAGAAAAATGTTCTGTCACTTCAATGGAGATCAATGTTTGGTAATGGTCATCTGAAGGTTTTAATGGCATGGAGATAAATAAACTTCCCATATGTAACAACCCATTAAGCCTGTATTAAAAGGACAGAACATTTTAAAAATTTTCTCCTGGCAGTTGGCAGCCCCCCCCCCCCCCGGACCACATGCCCAGCCTCAGAGCCTCAGCATCATGCCTGATCTGACCCTTGACGAAGCATAACTAAGGAGTCCGCTGGTGGGAACTGTAGGCTTCTGATGCATACCTGGACCAAAATAATTCTAGTTCTGCTCAAACAGCAAGAAATGGAATTGTCAAACATTCATGCCTGGCTTTTTATCTCTCTTCTTCCAATACATTGTTGTCCTCTAAATATTTAATTCAAAATGGCATAAATTCAAAATGGCATGCCCGCTCCCACCAGCCACATAGCTCTTAAATTACTTTAATTATTAATTAAAATTATAGTAATTTAATCTTTAATTTTAATACTCATTGGCTCTTGTGCTTCCTATAGTGGACAAAATGTACAGTTCCTTTCCTTCTCTCTTACACTTGAAGTGGTTACCATAACCTAGGTTTTATCACGGAAAAAAATTACTAGGATATGTGGCTCATCAGCATGAGAAAAAGGAAGACAACTGTGTGCCCTGTCCGCTGAAGTTGGGAGAAAAACAATTACAGGTTTTGTTTAGCTTGGCAAGTCAGATTCTGCTGGCTTGGACTAAATATTTCTAGTTATTTCCTCTTTTTCTCACTCTTTTCACATTCATTAGAATACCTTCTAATTTTTCAAAATACTTCTTGAACTGTAGAACTTAGACCTGAAAATAATACTCCAGATGAAGTCTTACTAGTGATCAATAGATTGCTGCTGTGTATTCCTCTAGAAGCAAAAATATTTAAGACTTTTAAAAATTTAAGTCATGTTTAGCCCTCCTTTCTCCCATGAAAGACTCAATAATTATTTTCAGACAAGCTATTAGCACAAAGTTTTGAAATATATCATTCGGATAATAAAACATCTACCACCCCCACCAAACAATCCACGTATCCGGCAAATCTCTGTTCACAGCTTCCAAAAATCAAAATGGGCAGTGGTGGGGAAGAATTACAGCTCCCAGGATGTGCCCTAAATGGGTAGCTCTCAAGGCAACTACTAAAAATAACTCAGATTTAGATGCAGCCACATTAAAATGAATGGGAGTTTGCTGTTGATGCCATCATATTCAGAACAGGGATGGTGAATTTACCAAAACAGCTAACTCTGGAGTGCTTCAATCGGCCAATGAAGTACAGACGGAAGATATAGAGTACTTGCTGCTGCTGTGATTGGCAGATATTAATTAGAAGAGATAAATGTGGCCATCTGCTATAAATATATACTAGTATAATTGGGGTGAATTTAGACTGATTGTTAAGATTTTGCATAATCTAAAGCAAATGGGAGCAGTGCTTTAATAACCTTCTGAAAGAGCATTTCAATATGAAATCATTTATTTGTCACTTAAAGGGTCAAACACCTTGGCTGATAGCCAAAAAATGAAGCAAGTAAGAGGGTTGAGATATTTGTTGAAGGCCTACAGTGGTGACAGAAGAACACCGTGCCTGAAGGTTTGCTGAAGATACTGAGTTATCTCCGAGGGGCACAGAGATATTCTTGAGTCATGCACGCCAGAGTTTTGTTCCTGAATAGTGGACCTGGTGCGGCTACAAGAGATGGACATGCCAGTGTTTTTTGCTCTCCTCTTCCAGAGGCCAGAGCCACTGCTAATAGTGAGAGGAAACTGGCTTCTGTTTCATTTTTCATTCATTCTTCTATAATAATAGAAGCCTTCACATGAAGATCTTGGCATGTTGTCCATCAGCTAATGTGAAGAGCATTAAGACATAGACAAGAGTTCTATGCTTGTTTTTTATAAGGTGAGATTTTCTCAGCCTTCTATGAGAAACTTTTATATTTGTTTTGAAAAGCAGCTCCATGAAGATACATCAGCGCTTTTACCTTCTTTTCTAGTTACCAGATGATGAACATTCACTTGCTCACATTTGATGATTCCATCCTTAACTCTTCCATAACTTCAAGAGCATTTGTTGATTTTCTGGGGGAAAGGTTGTCTTTTTTGTAATAGGAAATAATTTTAAATTTGCCATGTTTGATTTTATATGACAGCCTTTTTTTTTTGCATAATTTTAATTCTATTTGTTTCATATTTCCTTTTTTATACTACAAGAACACCCATGTTATGATTGTCCTAAAATATCAGATAACACTCTTGATTAACTAAGCCTGTCTTTAGCCCCCTTTCAATGGAACAATCCCATTGCTAAAAAAAGCTTACAAATAAGGTGCTGCTTTAATGTGTGTTAGTGGACCTCCTCTATTCATCTGTTATTGATTATTTTGATGGCAAATCTCATTTTTATAATAGTTTTGTGATAATGTCTGAATACTTTAAGACATCTAAAGAGAACTAATGTAGTTCAAATAACTTGCTATAGTTTGTCAACTAATTCTAAAATTTCTATTAATGCCTCTGTTTCCTATAGTTCTTATGTATTACCTCTAAAAATGATTTCGGTGTGGGCATCTCTGCAGTGTCTTCTGCTGGGTAGACAGGTGCCAGAGATTCTTTCAGTTTCTTTATATGTTCCTTTGCCATTTATTGTCATGAGGTCTTCTATAGCAGGGAAACTCTAGCAAATCTGCACATGCAATGAATACATGTTGCTACTGCATACACAAGGACTTCCCCATTTCTTTCAGTAGAAAAAGCAACTCTTTCAGTATCCTTGCACATACAGAGCTGCCTCAGAAAAACTCTATGCATTGAGATTACAGAATATTAACATTTAAAATAAATACATTTGTTATGTGGAAACAGATTTCTTCAAAAGCTCCTTGTGTACAACAAAACTCTGTTTTGAAAGTTTTAACTGGAAATAAAGCCTGCTAAATACAGTAGAACTTATTTCCATATAATGTGGCCCAGATCAGATAATCTAATGTGTTACAGATTTAACAACTATGTATTTCAGTCATTAAGAATTACCAAATGACTCTGATCTTTTTTTTAAAAAATGATTAAAACAGAAAAGTTTATGATCTTTTAAAATATATTTCTATTTTCTTCTGCACTGACTTGCAACATAAGCAACATCTTATCTTTGAGTGGAGTTTAGATCTGAACTATTTAGTGAGGTTTTACAATATAAAGAACAGGTATGGGTTTGTTAGATCTACCTATGTGCAGCACACATAACATCATATCTGCTCCTAAACACATTGGGTTGGATCTTACAAATCTCTTGTGCCAGAAGAAAGCTTGCCCTGCTGCTGTTCCTCAACTAGCAGAGATGACAGAAAATGTCATCCAATCCTCCCTCTGCACTGCTGCCCCATATACCACCGCATTTTGTCCATAAGACTCCAAACCCACAGCCTTGGCTTTTCAGGCATCTTAGGGGAGCTGCTGGGATAAGGAGTCAAGGAAAGGTCCACTTGTTTGTAAGATCCAACCCATTCATCACAGTGTAGCGCAAAGATATGCACACTTTCAATGCTGTTCAAATGAGTGGTGCCGTATTGTGTATAACTGTGCTGGATTGTAAAGGATTTGATAGCTTCAAGGACTTTTCACATAACAATACTGATCTTAGATTCCACAACTATTCTAAGCATACACAGAGCTCGCACTAAGTACACACATCAATTGTGATGTCAGATGTAGCTCCACACTGGCAGTGGAGACGCATACAGAGAACTGTTCCTGACTTGGCAATGAAGAGGGAGGCTCCATGTGCACTTGCCAAGCATCCACACATGTAAATTTTGAATCAGGCTAAATGTTTGTAGGATTCAGGAGGCTGCGTACTCACAAAGGTTGAACAAGAAAAAATAATTTTATCTCATTTATTGTTGGATACAAAATTTAAATTACTCAGTGTAAGTACTTAACCGGGATTGAAGAATCAAGTTTGTTGCCAAGGAGGTAAGAATGTGACCAGAACTGCCAGGCAGTATGCCTTTTTTATTATGAGAAACCTATATATATATCTGCTCTGATGTTAATTTAACTAAAATTTTGTTTTATTCTTAATTTACTATTACTATTTCTTTTTTATATTGTTACATTTTCTTTAGCTGAATTTTTAATGTTTTGGAAAGAAGGGAAGTAGTTCCTTATTGCTTTTTTCTTAGGGTCCAACTACATGTTACAAATTACATGAGTTCCCCATAAGCACTAGCAGCCATAGAGCAGTTGAGAGTTCCCAGTGGCAAGCCCCTGCTGTGCTTCTAAATTGCGTTGCCAGCAGAACTCTCCGCTGCAGGATGGCTGCTGTCACCTGTGGCAAACTTGTGTGATTTGTAACAGGTAGTTTAGGCCTTTGTGACATTATTTTCTTAACTCCCAAATACAATATCTAACTAGTGCTTTTCTTTTTTTCTGCTTAGGGAATGATGTTCAGCACATAAATTTTATTTTTTCCACAGACCACCCTGGGGGACCAAATAGTAGCGATTGTCCTCCCTAAATGCTGTGGGTCCCGATCCAGTCCTAGTTATGTGTATTTATGCATTACTACTAACATGAGAATATGAATGGTAATGGACATTTGGATATGTACTGAAAATAATGCAGTACAAATAGACTACTGTAAATGCACGAGGGTTCCCATCTGTATGAAGATGCCTATAGCCACACTGTATTATTTTCATTAGGATACATATCTATTCCCATATTCACCATATTAGTCCTGCATAACTACACACAACCAGTACTGGACTCAGGCATCAAAATGGTCTCTCTAACTATAGTAGTAGCAATTTAAAAAAAATGTTTTAGGGACCAGAAAGGGAAAAAATGGTCTTTTGAAGACAGGTGGGCTCTCTAAAATAAAGTGGGCCTGGACATTTATGTTAGTTTTGTTTTAAAATAGTGACTGTCTAATGAAAGTTGGAATTTTTGAAGTGATTGATGGAATGAAGCAAATGTCCATGCCACTAGTTTTTTTCTGATCCATCAAAACATTTCAAATAATTCAGTGTGTAAACAGTTCCTTGTTCAAAGACAACAAGAAGTGATAGCCATCATCTTAATGACGTGCTTATGAGCTTCCACAAACATCTGGCTGATCACGGTTGAAAAGAATACATAGACTTTAGTCATTTCTAAGAATTCTCATGTTCTTATAAACTTGACAATTGCCTTGAGAACCTGTCTCAGGTAGGAAGATAGGATAAAAAATCCAGGATTTCTTTGAGTCTTCCAGACATGCTTGTCAAATATTTTTATAAGCTTCTAGTTCATCGTTGCTGTACCTGTGCAATTCCACATGGGCTCTGCATATGCACAGGCCTACCATAGAGAGGTTTTTGAAGCTCAACAATGCCCTCCCCCACACTGCTTTCCCACTTTCCCCCTGCATGATCAGGAGGAACACCCTTCCTCAGTTGTCTCTCCGCTGCTGCTGAGAGAGGTTCACTTTCATGAAGCTCCTTTTGTTGAAGACCTTTCCAGTGAAGAAAAAAACAACTAAAATAGAACTTCAAAAGATCAGAACTGGTCAATATTTGAAGAAAAAGTATTTTACAGAGCTAGGCCTCAAGAATATGGCTCAAGATGCTCTTCCAAGAAGTATACGAACTGTGACTCAGAAACCTCTCACATTGAACTGGTTGATATTTGAAGACAAATTTTGGAAGATTTATATTACAGAGCTAGGACTGAAAAATATGGCCCAAGACACTCTTTTCAAAATGTGCATGCCTAGTGGGGCAAAATTCCCACAAACCGGACTGGCCAGAATTTGAAGGTAAATCTTGAAAAAATTATACTACAAAGACAGTCCTTAGAAAATGTGGCCCAAAATGCTCTTTTCAAAAACTGTACATCCTGTGGTGCAAAAACGTCCTTATATCAGTGATTGCGCTCTGTGTCTACTATGCCTGGGTGAGGAATACATTTCCAAATGCCATCTAGGAAGGAAATTTATGCCTAAAGCAAGGCATGATTGAGCCTAACACTTCAAGATGGCTTTATGGGGAAAACTCTCTTTGGCACAGCTCTGGAAAATTGTCAGAGCACAACACTGTTTCATATTCCAGAAAAAAGGATCCAAGCATGGTTCTAACACTGAATCTAGGCTCTTCGATTCCAACCACAGCTCTGAATACGGCCCAGCCTCCAACATTTTCCAGATGTACAGCCTCAGAACTACTGCCTAAAAAGGCTTGGCACAAGCATAAGGATTCCGAAAAGTTATCCAAAGTACCCTTGGCTCTGACTTCTTCCTATAATCGTGACTCGGTTCTGGAGTGAGTCCTCAAAGTGGTGCTGATTCTGAGAACACCTTCTCTGGTAAGCCATTTTCCTATGTCAGCTTGTTTAATGCCAGAAGGTGAGTTCATCAATTCTGAGTCAACAACTGCCTCTCGTCAGTCATCCCTCTGGTGCCCGGATCCATCATGTTAGTCAGATTTGACGGTATACTGTCATATGTCCCCGTTATGATCTCTGATCGCAATCTTTGTTGTGACTATTATTATCCAGAGATGGGCTCAATAAGCTCTGCTCAAATCCAGCCCAGCTGATGTCTCCCACTGTCCTTTGTATGGCACAGTCTCTAGAGACTAGTGTCTCTTCTGCTCCCACCCGGAATCTACTGGGCCAGCCATCTTTCCAATAATGGATGGCTTACTAGAGGCCCCAGTGGGACCTTGGCTAAAACCTGCCTCCGTTTCTTCAGCCTGCAGAATATTTATGTCCCACTCCCACTGAAACACTAACACTCCGCTAGCATAGACGGGCACAATGCCCATTTATTTTGGTGAAAGTTGCATCAGATGGAAAATAGAGCAAAACGTCTAGTCAAAAACATAGATAATATACCAAGGCGGCAAGCCCAAAAGAGCAAGCATGGGATTCAGAGTTGAGGCACAGTCCAAGGTTCACAAGGAAAAGGCAGACACAATGAGTCATAGTGGCAGCACAGTCAGCAAGTAGCAAACACAGTGGGTAGTAGCCGTGGTGTAATCAGTGGGTAACAATATTTCTCCACCTATAGGCCTTTTTACCCACCCTATTCTCAACCACCTGCACAGCAAAGAAGAGGTTTCCCCTTCCCATGGGGCAATACCTAACTCTCAGTCTCCAAACCAACCATTCCAATAAGCACAATTTTTGACAATTACAGCCCTTATACCAATTGCATACAGGGGAAGAATATCCCACCTAACTTGCCACAGCATTTGTCTAGACCATGGGCCCTTTCTATAATCTTCAAGAGTTATGCAATGGTGTTTCAATCACTTCCCTGCAACTTTCTCCCTTTAGCCAATCCTCACACCCCACCCCAACTCTTCCTCAGCAGAACACCAATCTCAAATGTGCCTATAAAAAGCAGCACCAAGGTTTTTATTCCAGATATTTTTTGGAAAATAGGCAGGGGAGAGTAAGTAGTGGTTAAGAGTGGTGGACTCCAGTCTGGAGAACCAGGTTTGATTCCCCGCTCCTCCATATGAGCGGTGGACTCTAATCTGGTGAACCAGGTTGGTTTCCCCATTACTATACATGAAGCCTGTTGGGTGACCTTGGGCTAGTCACAATTCTCTCCAAACTGTCTCAGCCCCACCTACTTCACAAGGTGTCTGTTAGCCGGTTTGAGACTCCTTAAAGGTAGAGAAAATCGGGGTAAAAAACCAACTCTTCTTGTTTTCTATGGTATGGACAATTTCCATCCCTGAGGGTCCACATTTAATCTAAAATGGCGTAAGAACCAGTTTTGGAATGTACGCATGTTGAGTCTAGCGTGAGGGATGACATCAGTGGTCAAAGCCATTAACCCCAAGAGCTTCTGGATTAGAATCGCTTTCTGAAACCTACTGGCATTGTTTTATATCTGATGTCCTTCCCCTGTTGCATCCAAGTGTCTGTATTATGATGCTGGACATGCTAGATGATTACTTCCATGTTAAAATCCCTCTATGCCATTAAAAGTTTATGGAATGGAATGGAATGGAATGGAATGGAATGTTAAAATCCCCTACCTTTCAGGCCAGCAACAGCTCCCAGAGTATTCTGGGAGTAGTGGCCATTATTGTGGACTAGGTTCAGGTGCAAGATTGACCTGTATCTCAACAACTGGTTAATTGTACCAGACAACAAACCAAAATTGCAATCAGGTGTCCACTTAACCTTGCAGCTGCAGGTGAATTCTAGAAGTGAAAGTAAAATGGCACAGAAGGCATTTTCATAGGAGCTGTTACATAGGAGCTCCTTACTAAAGGAGTCTCCACCAGAAGACAGACTCCTGGTCATCCAGCGGACAATACTTCATTGTCAGCAGCTCCAGCCAGATATCTTTATTCAGAGGATTCTGGGTTTAATGGCTTCCACCATCACAGTAGTGCCATACAAGCTATGCATGTACTCACTACAGCTTTGGTTCTTCAAGTCTTTCAATGCCCATCATAATTTCCAGTTGAAAAGACTGGACATTCTAAGACAGGTTCTCTGATCACTACATTGGTGGACAATACGTTGGGGTGTACCCCCAACATTCAACTCCCATTTCTGGAGGTCATTCTTGCCACAGACACATCCCTCTCACATAAGGGTGCCCATCTGAGAACTGTCTCAGCCACTGGTGTCTGGTCCACCATCTCATAAACATCCTTCAACTCAAGGTTCTTTACCTAAGGTTGCTTGCCCTTCACTCTTATGTGACAGGAAAACATCCAAGTGGAAACCGACATTGTCACAAATAGGTATCATTTAAACAAACAGGCACAACCTCACTGAATCTGTGTCATTGGGCTACCCAAATAGGGAAATAATCTATTCACAACCAGGCCACTATCCAGCCTGTGCACACAGCAGGTACCACCAGCCAATTTGCAGACTTCCTCAATTGCATCTCTCTAACTCCACACCAATGGGAGCTGAACTGGGATTATCTTGCCCCAATATTCCACTTGGGGGGTGTACCTTCAACAGGTTTGTTTTCCACCAATGCAAACAAAAAATGCACGTAATTTGCCCCTGGGTAGCTTGGGATCCAAACACTCTGGGGGGATGCCTCCAAGCATCCCGGGTGGAAGATCAACGTTACACGTGCCCTCCACTCGCCTAAACACGTCCAGCCTCCATTTCACTGTGTGGCTCATTCGCTCTCAGGCCACTCTTTTGTAAAATCATGAACCAGGTCACACTCAGTGCCAGAAAACCACTGGCCTGGCATTCCCATTCCCATTCTCCCAAATGGAAGTATCGTGCTTCCCCAGAATTTTTTTAATACATGGAGGTTTACCTTCATCTTCCATTAGGCTGCACCTAGCAGCTATAGCCTATTTCCATACCCATGTTATGGGGAAGTTAATTTTTGCCAAAACAGAACCTAAACTGTTCTTGCAGGTCTACTGACTCATTTTCCCTCTCCCCAGACTCCAGTTTCACATTGAATCCTATCCCTTGTACTAACAAAATAGATAAGCAAGCTTTTTGAGCCAATGGCTACCTACCCATTCTACTTTCTGACCATGAAGGTGATTTTCCTGGTCGCAATGACATTTGCCCAAAGGGTCGTTGAACGTCAAGGTCTCAGACATGACACTTCTTTCCTAAACATTTTTTGCATCAGAGTAGTTCTACACTGCCTCTTGAATTCCTCCCTAAAGCAGTCTCCGTGTTCCATTTGAACCAAGACATCACTTTGCCAGTTCTGCTTCGACAACCACAAGATGACAAAGAATGAGCTTGCCATACTTCTGACATCTGCAGAGCTCTGCTGTTGTAACACAAGGCCAAATCCTTCAAGACACAATCCTGCTCTTTTCCTGTTCTGGATCCAGAGCAGACTACATACTTTATGTTAATTTCATCTCTAGATGAAAAATATCCTGTATTTGCTTATGCCATGAACTTGCATGAGTTGACTGCCTTTTACAGCTCAATGGTCATTCTGCTTGAGCACAACTGGCTTCTGTGAGCCACCATGGCCTCTCTAGAGATGCAAAACATTACCCCATGGATGTTGATGCCATGAAAGGTGCATAAGTTGGAATAGCAATGCTCCAGTCATTGTTCAACTCAGAGCTTACACCCACCTTCCACGACTTAGTAAATAAGCTTGCTACTCTCCCACGAGTGTTAGCCAAATTGCTCTTTAACTTGGGGAATTAGCAAGCAAGATGGCAAACTACAATATTTATATAGCGAGAGCAACCTTTGTATACCAGAGCCAGTAACTGTGTCCTTCAAATAAAGACAGAAGCAAAGGATTCCAAATTAAGAGAGTTTATGTTGTTTTCTTTCAAATCAGTGATGCATACACACATACAGAGAAATCTAAGAAATGCAAAGAGACTAGTACAAGCACAGATGCCAACGTGGCAGGGATCGTTGATGGGGTGATATTTACCATTCTTGAAGAGGAGTTGTCCAAGTTCACGTAGATTAAGATAGAAGAAATCAAGAACAAAGGCGAGGGCAAGGGGTACCCATAGACTTGGCCAGCAAGGTGGGAGGGAGCGTGGTCAGGCTGCGCAAAACCAAACCAACAGAGTAATGGCAAAGATGCCAGGAAAGACCTAAGGTAACATTATGGGCTCGGGGCACCCCAGATATACTGTTTTTCTGGGGGTGGGGAGAGGGGATTTACCCCTCCTAGGTTCCCAGGTGACAAAAGGTGACAAGGATTAATCTGTGGCTGCCGGGGTGGGGTAGTGAGAATTTGGAAATCTATTCTGATTCCAATGGCTTTTGCAACCCGGGAGGAACCAGGAGATCTCTGCTGAAGTGATTAACGTTCTGGAACAATAGGTGCGATCTCTGCAAACGTCTGGGGATCGCTGTTGCCTAGCTGGAGGAATGACTCATCGCTGATATCAGGATCGCTGCTGATTGCCCATTAAGCTGCTGATGTTGCAATGGGAAAGGGGGGTGCTGGCACTGACTACGTGACTGTCTGTTTTCCACGACATGGCTGCGGCTGGAGCAGAGTTTGCACAGGAACATGGAGTCTCTCAGGTTCACTGGAGGTTGCCCTTGCTTCTGCTTCTTAGCTGCCAGCTGTACGGAGCTCGCAGGAGCGGCCGTGTCAGTTTCAACGGAACGCACAGCGGCCATCCCAGTAGCGTTTGGGGCGGGCGCGCGGCTGGAATAGTAGTCATGTGCCTGCATATCGGGTTGCCAGGTCCAGTCCAGGAGTTTAGGCGGCCCGTATGCTTTCACGAGGGACTACACAGGTACCATAATGATGAAAATAGGGTTTCACTTGACTGTAATTGTTCATCAAGTGGTCACCTGTGCAGTCACTTGTCCTTCCCTCTTGCCTCACTGCAAGCTCTAATAATTATAATAAGACTAGCACTCTCCAGTGTTGGTGGCAATAGCAACGAGGAACTGAGGGAAAGGTGTGCCTTCCCCTCTGAATCATGCTGGGAAAAGGCAGGAAAGCAATGTGGGGGGGAGTGGCCTCTTGCATTTTTAGTTTCAAAAATCTCTGTGGTAGGCCTACGCATGCGCAGAACCAATGTGGGACTGGACAGGTGGCCACTTGAACAACAGCTACAGGCAAGTGCACCTGTTTGACTAAAGACTAGGGGTGTGCATCAAACAAAAATTGGTAAAATTCGGATTTGGGTATATTGGACCTGGAATTTTTCAGAATTCCTGAAAAATCCCAGATCTCCATACCAGTATGGGGTTTTTTTAAGGGGGGTCCTGAAAAAAATTGGGTCCATTATACCTTATGATGAATCTTTCCGGGGCTCCAGGAGCTGTTTTTAAAGGTAGAGGCACCAGATTTTCAGCATAGCTGCTGGTGACTCTCCTTAGAAGAACCCCCCCCCAGGTTTGGTAAAGATTAGGTCAGGAGGTCCAATTTTATGGGCACCAAAAGAGAGTGCCCCTATCCATCCTCCATTTTTTCCAATGAAGGAAAAATGGGCCCCCATAAAATTGGACCCTCTGAACCAATCTTTACCAAACTTAGGGATTCTTGTAAGAAGAGTCACCAGCGGCTATGCTGAAAAATTGGTGCCCCAACCTTAAAAAACAGCCCCCCAGAGATCCAGAAAGATTCCCCATAATGGAGCAGGGGGATTTAAAGGCTCCCATAGAAGCCTAGAAGCCTATGTAGAATTCCGAAAAGCAAAAAAAAGTCGAATTTGGCTTTGGATTCAGCTTCTTCAGCTAATGTTTAAAGAGGCTTTTTTTGGGGGGGGGGTTCAGCAGAGTTGAATGCACACCCCTACTAAAGACCATCTCAGGTTTCAGGACTTGAAACTGGATGAAAAATTATAGCTTTTACCGTACACTGATATTGTTTTTGTTATTGCAATTATTTTTCAACATAATCACTACGTTAATTTTGAAATTTTAGAGAGTTGTGTGATGGAAAGCATGAGGGGTTCATGGTGAACCTTGTAAAGGCTTTTACCATTAATATAGTATCCCTGGCATACGGCATGCTGGGGAGTGTGGAATTCTATTTAGAAATAGTTCCTTTTTTTTCCAGAGATACACCTCAGAGATACACCTTGCTTCAACAAATCTTTCCTATTCCTATAATTGTATCTACTATGTCTCTTGTATGAGTTGCACATCTTCATTTAAGAAAAACATCTTTACAAGAGTATTATTCAATTTCAAAAACAAAGGTTGGTTGCTAGTAATACTTTACACTTTACGCTAGAGCACTGTACAAGATGAAACCCAAATATGTTCTTCCATTTGTACTTGTACAGAACAATCTTTTGCCAAACCTCCTCCCAGCATACTTTGCAGCATCGGAGGCCTTTTATGCATGGGTTGTTCCCATCGCGGTCAACCCTCGACTACTTCAGGGCTTCATTTTAATTATGCATGTATTTTCCAACCTTCAGAAGTCGCCTCACTCTTCCATTTCATTTCCCCTGCGTTTTCAGGATACTGTTTTAGCCCAAGTTTAAAGCCTGCCTCGATTCCAAATTGAGAGCAGATCCTCTGCATACTTGTCATTTGTGTTTTTCTCCCCATGCCCATTCTTGCTTCTCCCACCCACGTGTCTGTCGCTCTCATCCAACCCCTCCCCTCAAAGCCATTGTTGAGTGCACTAGCTAGAAAATAATTCTGAAATACCATGAAGCTGCTTATTTGGTTAGTTTCACAGCAAGTGTGGGTCAGTTTCAGTTCTCAGCAGGATGGAACAGAGCCGGGCTGATTTGCTGCCCTCCCCTTATACACGTTCTCTTATAGGCACAAAAGCCTTTTTTTTTTTTTGTGAGTGCAAGGCTATTGATGGAATGATTAATGTCACAAATGACCATGCAAGTGTTTATATGTTCTTATGACCCCTGCATTGAGTTTTGCAGTAACAAATTGGTGGTGGTGGTGGGTTATCTGTACCCTTCTCTGCTTTGGCTGTAAAATGGCCACTCGGTTCAGATCAAACGAAAGAATCCTGCTGCGGGGCTGGTGGTATATTTCAAAAAAATACACAACAGCCAATTACAAAGCAGCATTTTCAGTGGGGAGGAACTCATGTGTGGTTAAGAAGCTCTGCATTTTCGCTGGGGATGCATAATTGATCACAAGGTACTCCTGGAATTTCTTCAAGGCAAAAAGCTCCTGTGCGTAGTGTTTTGACTGCAAATACTGTGCAGTTAGAGAGCAGCAGATCCAGGGGAAAAAGACAATGCATAAAAGGCCTAAGAGTATCAAATGCACGTGCTAATTCAAAACTGGCCCTTTATGAATCTCAGCCAAGTCTTGGTAAGCTTCATCAATACAAAGAGTGTTGGATTGGTGCCTGGAAAGTTCAAATCCCCATTCTGCCATGAAACTCAATGGGTGACGTTTGGCTGGTTGCTCAGTCTCCGTGTAACCTACCTCAGCTGGTTAAAACTGAAGAGGGAAGAAATATGTGATCTACCCTGAACTCTTTCAAGGTAGATAGAGTAACAAATACTGGATAAACAGAAATTAATTGGAATTATTTGAAGATGGAAATGTACCTCTTTAATATAATTTTAGTAACAGTAACGAGTTGGGCATTTGCATTGATTTCTTACTCAGTATTTCATTCCGTGCTTTTAAAATCATCCCAAACCAACCGTTTTGATTTCTGAGTAGCAAATGTTGACATATTCATACATTGGAGTTGTTTAAAAATGCATTGTTAGACATCAGTTGAAGGGAAATGGTTAACAGAAGCAATTTGTTGTTGTGTTTGATTTTTGTTCACTTTTATAAGGTAGTGTTTGCTTTTTGTTAGTTTATATGGTAGTATTTGGTGTACAAAGCTTTAAACAAAACTTTAAGGAAATAATTTATAAATGGGCATTGTTTCTACACTCATATAAACTAATTTGAGACTTAAAGTTATGTTTTTACATATGCTGTTCTGAATCTTTTATTTTTTGTAATCATTTCTTGACATGATAACATAAACGCTGTGGGATAATTGTTTATAAGCTTTTTGATAAAGCAATTTCAACTTTTGCTTAAAGCAGATAATTAGAATTATGTATCTATTTATGCCAGATTCTCCACTTATGCAGCAAGTACAAGATAATGTTTCCCCTGCTTCTTCCAACAATCCAGTCTTTATCCTAAGATACAAAACCAGCACCCACATACGTTTAACCTCACTAATTCTGACTGGGATAAAGCTATTCTACTTTTATAAAGAAGCACAATAATTTCCGGATTTCCTAGGCAAAGTAGGTTTATGGCAAAATTCAGAATATGTGGTCCAATAAATATATTTTGACCTTCTATCCATTCAGTATTATTAATTATGGTAATAGTCTAACTACAATTGTTTTGAACATTTACTCCTCTTTATAATTATTTCTACAGTGATATGTCATTTTGAACTGTGATGGATACATTTTGTACTATTTGTGTTTGTTGTATATATTGTAAATATTTCCCTTTTAAAAATAGTAAATGTTGACTTTTTATCCACTTGTCATTTGTAAACAGCAGCTGATTTAAAAATAAAGCATGGATCTCTTTACAAAACGTATTTATTTTTTAAAGTTTCTTTTAAAGTATGCTTCTAAATTGTGGATTTACAGACATTTCCACTAAAAATTTAGTCTTATTATAAAACTTTTGGAAATAATGCCTTCTAATGTTAAAGTTCTGTACATAATAAAATAAACAATACTGCAAAGAACTTGCTGAATATACAAAGAGGAGAATCGGACACCAAACTTGGTTTAATATTAAATTTATTTTTACTTATGAATGAGTCTTGAGCCTCAGAAAAGTATTTTAAACATGATTTTAGAGACCCCTGATCTCTGGCCCATATAACATTTTAATTACATATTTTTATCTTGAAAGCTGTAGTTGAACTGGATACCTTCAGCAATCTAAAGATGGAATCTGCTGCAAGTCCTGTGTCAGTTTTAATATCAACCACAGTGAGACACAATGTCCCAGACTAAGAGTATCATCATTATATAATTCTGAAGCAGGCCGAACAGTGTGCATCAAATAATCCACAAAATGGGGGCAAGGACAAACAGGGTATTTTCCCCAAGCATGAGGAAAGCTCCGCATCTGCAAAAAATAAAAAAACATCGGTTACAAAACCCCAAAAATTACCGAAGCAATGTTGTTTCAAGTAAAATATGCCACTGAGAGCTTGTGAGACTACGCTGTGAGAGCTCAGTGGCCATTTTGGGGGTTGACATTGCTGAGCACTCCAAAACTCAGTGCAGGGGAGTTTAGAAAGACAAAAAAAGGTAAAATATTAGAAGGAAAAGTAAAGCTGGATGAGAGGAGCAGAAACGGTAAAAGCTGAAAATGGGAGAGAGCAACAGAAAAACAGTGCATGGAAGCAGAAGATTTTGGGGAGAAACAGAAAAGGGTAGGTGGTGGGAGAGAAGGGTAGAGACTATAACCAATGCAAAGGGGCAAAGAGGAAAAGCAAGAGGGAGTGGCGACATGAGATTTCCCCCCAAGAGTCCTTTCAGGTCCCCTGCCAGTTAAAATATAAACGCCTACAAATTATTTTGGTATAATATTCAAGTATGTTTTTAGTATGCAAGCTAATATTTTACTTAAGTTTTCCTCTACCTGTCAACAAGTGGTAATGATGAATAACATTATCCCAGCATATTTTTTGTCAGATGGTAACATCAGATGAGCTGCACATAAAAGAACCAACCCAGAGATAATTTATTTTTGGAGGAAAGAATATGTGCAGTGGGTCCTTTGTACATGAGCAGCCCATTCCTGGGCAGGGGGGGATTTCCGCAATGGCCGGGAGCGGTGCACCCGTCAGAGGCTTCCTGTCTGCCACGGATGTAAAAAAAGGCATTTAAAAAAATAGAAAAAGGGAAAAGGCACACCATTGAAAACAGCGAGGCTCTGACACCAAAAAAGGTGTTGTAGCGATGCTACTGTACGATGGGGCATTCCCGGTGCAAGAGGGGTTAGGAGGCTGACTAACACCAGCTCCTCCCCTGGGAACACCCCGAGAACGCCTCCCCACACCAGCGCAGGCATTCTGTTCCGGGATTTCGTTCCCAGAGTGGCTGCACTGGTGGTAGGGGCCGGCGGAGCTCCATGGCTCCTGGATGCCGGCATGTTTGCCTCTGCCCTGGCATAGGTGCCACTTTATTCCATGATAAAGTGGCACCAACACTGGCGTGGGGTCACACCGGCTCCTAAAGAGTTTCACCACCCTCCTTCAGGAATGGGCTCTTAATGTAGTGATGAATTTTACAATGTAGAGAATTCCCTTTTAGCATGAAGGAACTTGTAGATTTACCCTAAGATCACATGGTCTTCGTTTGTTCTAGAACAGTGCTTTAGTTGCTGTCCATAATATATGTGTTTTAAGCCATTCCTGGTATCTGTGGACACCAAAATGTTAAAAAGTAGGCTGATGTTCAAGTAACTGTGCATAGGGTTGCAACCTTAAATCAAGTACACTAATTTACCCTTTTCATATGCTTCTCCGTCAAATAGTCCTATATAGTTGCTATTTACCCCAGTCCCAAGTTTAGTTTGAGTCACGATGCAACATTTTAATGAGAATGTATAGCTTCCGGGCCTCACATGCCCAAGGCAGAGGAGTTGCACCTTCACTACTCAGTTCCTTCTAATTTTAAAAAGTGCATCCCCTGTGCAAATGTAGAGGCAGTAGCCATTGCCATGGCTAAACATGTCTTGATGTTCAGATGAAGAGGTTTATGAGATTAGCAATAGTAGAGTCCTAAGGCTGGGATGTTTGGTGGATAGTATGCAGGGATGACACAGGTTATCTTTTCCTGGAATCAAAGTAGGACATGAAAAGTCTGGTGTGTTTCCAAAAGGGAGCTGTAGAAAGCACGTGCTCACAATCAGAGTGGAATGACCTGTGAGCCTCTATCTTTGCAGATAAAAAGGTGGGAATGACTATGTCTTGATTTAGATGGAACTTTGACACCACCTAACATAAGGTGCTAAGCATCTGTGATGACACTAATATCCAAAGACACGCAGCTAAAGGGAGTGCCATGGGAAAAACCTATAAAAACCACCAGAAAGGCATGCATTATCTAGGAAAGGAGACAAAACAACACTCTCAGAATAATCAAGATTATGCAGGAAAAATTCTGCCAAGGTGTCACGTACAGGCAGGTAATGGTAGAATATATAACTGCATTTGAGGGGGCCATAAGTCTCAACTATCTATGTAAAACGTGGGCTGATTGAAAACAACTATGAAGAAAAAAAAAGTTGCCTAGGTTTAATAGAACAGAAGGGTCAGTAGGAAGTAAACTCTTGCCCTGGGAGAATACAGGATAGTACCAATAAAAGGGACAGGCTGAGAAGGGAGGAGTTTTCCAGTTAACTAATAGAGCTAACATTCCATAGTATATAGCATAAGAGCCAAGTGGGTTAAAAGGACCTCCAGGTAAGGGCCAACCACCAACAGCAAAGGGGGGGACCATCACAATTTCTCATGTGGTACCCCAATTGCCATGCATTTTGTACACATTTAGGTCCTGATCTCAAACGGAAGAGAAGCACAGTATGCTGCAAATAACAGTTTCCGCATCTAAAGCAGAGGAACTTTCTGCATGAGGGGTGGAGAGATGTATGAAGAAAGTTGCGTCTCAAAATTAAGGCAGGGAACAAGATCCATATTTCTAAGAATGGTAAAGACAGTGAATAAGGTAACCAAAGTTCACTTAGAGGGTGGGGATCCTCCTGCGACGGTATGTTTACCAGTGGTTTCTCTTTTTCTGCAAAATTAATTTCTTATAGTAATCTCTTAGACTTAGAGCACTGTCTATATCTTTTTTCACTGCAGTACTGTTACAGTATGAACAATCCATATTTTCATAGACACTCACACAGTCATTTGTGACATTCATTGTTCTATAGGTAATCTTGCACTCACAAAAAAAAGATTTTCATGCCTATAAGAGGATGCGTATAAGGGGAGGGTGACAAATCAGCCCTGCTCTGTTCCATCCTAAGAACTGAAACTGACCAAATAAGCAGCCACATAGGTCCTTTGTGATTATTTCAGTTCTCTCAACAGTTCGTTCTGAAACTGACCCACACTCACTGTGACACTGACCAAATAAGCAGCCCCATAGTGTTCCAGCATTATTCCCTCTCTAGTACACTCGCAAATGGCTTCGAGGGGAGGGGTTGGATGAGGGGGACAGACACGTGGGAGGGAGAAGCAAGAATGGTCGTGGGGAAGTGACAAGTATACACAAAACCGGCTTTTGATTTGGGATTGAGGCAGACTTTAAACTTGGGGTAAAACAGCATCCTGAAAACACAGGGGAAATGCAAAAGGGAGAGCAAGGCAACTTCTGAAGGTCAGAAAATGCATGCGTTTAATTGTGAGTGAACCAGTTATTCTAAGCTGCATTGGGGTGTGTGAATACATAATTCAGAGTAAGCACCACCCCTATTTAATGGGACATACTGAAACTAAGGACAGCAATAGCCCATAGACAATACATGGAATTGGAAGAGACCATCAGGGACATCAAGTCCAACCCCCTGCACAATGCAGGAAATTCACAACTACCTCCCCCTCACACCCCCAGTGCCCAGAAGATGCCCAAGATGCCCTCCCTCTCATGAACTGCCCAAGTCCATAGAATCAGCATTGCTGACAGATGGCCATCTAACCTCTACTTAAAAACCTCCAGGGAAGGAGCACTTACTACCTCCCGAGGAAGCCTGTTCCACTGAGGAACCGCTCTGTTAGAAAATTGTTCCTAATGTCTAGATGGAAACTCTTCTGATTTAATTTTAACCCGTTGGTTCTGTTCCGACCTTCTGGGGCAACACAGAACAACTCGGCACCATATGACAGCCCTTCAAGTACTTGAAGATGGTTATCATATCCCCTCTCAGTCTTCTCCTTTTCAGGCTAAACACACCCAGCTCCTTCAACCTTTCCTCATAAGACTTGGTCTCCAGACCCCTCACCATCTTTGTTGCCCTCCTCTGGACACGTTTCAGCTTATCTACATCTTTCTTACATTGTGGTACCCAAAACTGAACACAATACTCTAGGTGAGGTCTAACCAGAGCAGAGTAAAGTGATATCATCACTTCACATGATTTGGATACTATACTTCTGTTAATGCAGCCCAAGATCGCATTTGCCTTTTTAGCTTCCGCATCACACTGGTAACTCATGTTCAGTTTGGTTGCCAAATAGAGAATGTATGATTGTCCATAGGGAATAATGGAGAGCACCTTTGCCCATAGTGAATAATGGAAACCATGCTTGCCCATAGGGAATAATAGAGAGGAAGTTTGCTCATAGGATATAATACAGAGCACACTTGCCCATAGGAAATAACAGAGACCATGCTTGCCCATAGGAAATAATGGAAACCACGCTTGCCTATAGGGAATAGAGAGCACGCTTGCCCATAAGGAATAATAGAAACCACACTTGCTCATGGGGAATAATGGAACCATGCTAGCCCATGGGGAATAATAATCAGATTTGGCCTCCCTACTCCCCACCCCCGGCCTTGTTTGTTATCAATCTGCCTCTTGGGGTCCTGGCTGCCCTCTAGGTCACTAAAGCCCTATACACTTATATTGAGCGCCGTTTGTTTTTATTAATTAACTGATTAGAAATGTTAACTATTTTAATAAATTTAAAGTATATTTATGGTGTTATTATCTGTATATATTGATGATGTGAGCTGCCCTGAGCCCAGCCTTGGTCGGGGATTGAGGACGGGGTATAAATTGAAATATAAATAAATAAAAATAAATAAATAACTTGGGCATACGGAATAATGGAGAGCACATTTGCCCATAGGCAGTAATGGAAACCATGCTTGCCTATAGGGTCTTCCAGTCTTCATTACTGTCCGCGTGCAAGTGTGCTCATTACTGCCTATGGGCAAGTGTTCTCTCCATTACTCCCTATGGGCAAGGATGCTCTCCATGATCTCCTATGTGCTTGCCTGGTTTCCATTATTCCCTATGGGCAATCATGCATTCTCGATTGGCAATCATGTATTGTCTACGGGCAACCGCTGTCCTTAGTTTTAGTACGTCCCCCTATTAAAGACTACACAATGTGAACATGCGTCTCGCATAAGCCTTGGGAAGGGACTCCCCCTCTGATGCATTCATTTGTAAACAATATCCAAACTCCAAGCAGCCTATAAAATGGGCGTGTTTTTGTGACATGTTGGCAGTCAGTCTAAAAAGCATGTGCTACAACAGCTTTAAAAAAAAAAACAATTTAGGCAGCCACGCAGTGGCAGTTTTAAATATACACGGTTCATACCCCAAGGCGCTATGATCAAACACTGGGCGTATTTTTGGAGAAGAGCGTTATGAAATGCCTTGCAGCAGTAACGGGCGAAGGGTCAAATAAAGCCCGCTTCGCCATCCCCTACCCTTCGCTCTTTTCTTTATACATATAACTTTTCAATAATTACCATTCATCTCATTTGACAATACATCCTGTATACCAATCTTTGACTCGATAAAATTTTTTTAAAAAAATTATTAGGTGCATGTCTTCAGTATTAAATATAATCAACTATAATTGACTTCCCCACCGACTTCCTCCCTCCCTACAAAATATCTGGTATCGCCTTTGTATTAATATTTTCTAATCCTTACAAGTCATTATTTTAACGTTATACTTTCCCCTTATTTAACACATTTCGATAAGCAACAATAATATAATATTAATAATAAAGAGAGAATAAAAAGGGAAAAAAATCATTGAAAATAAAAACAAAAACAGAGACCTAACAAAACCCATGAACGTAATTTACTTCGCTCTTCTCTTCCCAGCGCTCCCACGCGTCCCGGGCGCCAGCCAAGCGGAGCGCAGCGCCAATGCCAGGGCGGGAGGGCGGGAGGGCGGCAGGGCGGCGGGGGCGCTCGGCGGACCACGCCGCCGTGACTCCTCCTAGAGGTGGTATGCGGAGCAGGAGCGGCCCCTCCCTCCCCGCTTCCTGCCACCGGCCTCCAGAGCCGCCGCCATTGAAAACCATACAACCCGAGCGGCGAAAGGGAAGGAGGGGAGCGCGGGGTACTGCGGCACCGGAGCGGCAGGCGGCGGCGGTTAGCCGGACAGGTGACCCGGGCGGGGCCGGCGGGGGGGGGAGAAGCGCCGACTCGGCCCAAGTAGGCGGCCGGTTAGCGCGCTCGGTGGAGGAGGCCTTTCGTTTTCCCGCCCCCTCCCCAGAGCGGCGGCGGCGGCGGCCCGCGGTAGGGGGAGCGCCGCCCGTCCCCCTGCACGCAGCAGTGTGGGGAGAGGCGCCCAGCCCTCAGTCAGAGGTGGGGGGGAAGGGAGGGAGAGCCTCTGAGAGGAGGGGGGGATGCGGCGCCTCAGCGGCCGAGACGAGGCGCCGGACCCGCCGGGGCTTCTTTCGCGCCCTCCCCCGCGGCCCCGGGAAGGTCAAGATGGTGCGGCTGAGGGGGACCGGCCGCTCCTCCGTCTCTTCAGCCTCCCGAGGGGGCGTGATCTCCGCGCGCTTCTTCCCCCGGGGGGGGGGAATGGAATGAGGAGAGCGCGCTCCGCGGCGCTTCCCTTTCCGGGGTGCCCTTTCAGTTAGAACCGTTTAACGGTACGGAGCTAGAGCCGCGGGGGGGGGAGGAGCGGCGCCAAGGCAACCAACAAGAGGGCGCCTTTTTTTTCTTTAAAGGCAGAGGAGGCAGCCGGGGAAGAAAATGGGAATTGCGCGGGAAACGAGCGGCGTTAGGTTTCCCATAGTCCTGCGCGCGCACGTCGCTTGGCTTGTACGCTGGCGCGCGCTTCTCTCCACACACACACCCACACACACCCCGAGCCAGGAGCGCCGCCCGTTTTAAATGCCGCTGGCGCCCCGCTTTTGAGTACCGGCCCCGCCAGGCGGCTGCCTTGCTTTCGTCTTGGAGGCTCCGTGGCCTCACACGCGCGAGCCCCCCCCCCTTATGCAAATAGGCCTAACGTTTTGGCGGTTTGAATTTGAAAAAGAAGGAGAAGGAAGGCTCCCCGACGGAATGAACAACCAATCCCGTTAAAGGGATCGGTTTTCATAAAGGAGAGCGAGAGGCGCTGCCCGTCGGCCTTCCTAGAGAGACCCTTACGGAGCCAACCGCCGCACAGCAAGCGCGGTTGGCGTCGCACGCAGTGGCTACATGAAGCTGTTGTGTGGACATGTGTTTTATAAGCGAGCCTGGTTCTAAGTTTAGACCAAACCTTTCGGAGTCAGGCCCAAACCGATCATTCAGGTGCTTCTGCCTCAGATGGGAGAGGCTGTGGCTCAGGTAGGGCATCTGATTGGCATGCCCCTCCAGGTTCAATCTCCAGTTAGGAGTAGGGTCAGTTAGTAGTAGGTGATGTGAAAGACCTCTGCCCGAGAGTCTGGAAAGCTGCCGCCAGTCAGAGTGGACAACCCTGACCTTCATAGACCGGTGGTCTGACTCAGTATAAGACAGTGTGTTCCAAGTGCCAGTGACCTCACTGGGAATGGTGAAGTACACACATGCACACATGAAGCTGCCTTATACTGAATCAGCCCCTTGGTCCATCAAAGTCAGTATTGTCTACTCAGACCGGCAGCGGCTCTCCAGGGTCTCAGGCAGGGGTCTTCCGCATCACCTACCGGCCTAGTCCCTTTAACTGGAGATGCCGGGGATTGAAACTGGGACCTTCTGCATGCCAAGCAGAGGCTCTACCACTGAGCCACGGCCCCTCCCCCACAAGGGGGAGTAACCACAAGGCCTGGGCAAGTCTGTGCGTGTGTTTTAGGACTTGGCGCTAATTCTCATTCAGGTGGTTAGTGTGAATCAGACTACAAGTGAGTGTGCTTGCATGTCTGAATATTCTTCCCAGTTCCTTTGCAATGGGGAGGAGGCTAGAGGTTAATGTTTCTCCCTAACATTTGTCTATATGAGTGGCTTTTATTTGTATGGAGGGGTGTTCACATACAATTCCCAGTATATCCTTTCCTCTAGGGTTACCATCTTTTGTTTTGTTTTTTCTTCTTTCCTGGCTGAAGTCCTGCACTTTAAAATCTGATAGGAATAAATGAAACAGTTTTCTGCATTCTGGGGAAGCTGTATCTGTTTGAATTTTAAAAGACATAGCCTACTTACTTTTATACATGCATAGAAAACTATGCATATACACAAATAAACCAATACACAAGCAAACCCTGCTATAACATCCTAGATACAGTACATATATATTGCATTAACTACATGCAAGATTTATATATCACCTTCCACAACCTGCTTAACAAAACTTACCCTGAATGTCTAGTAAACTGGATTCAGACCTTTGTCAGATGGAGCTGCTGTTGCCATATCAATCTTACAGTACTGTGATGGCCAAGGAGAACCATGCAAATTAAAAAGAGTAAAAACTGGGTCTTAAGGCATGTCTATACATTCAGCTGTACTTTTAGACATGTAGCAGAAAGAATTGAGGTGGCGGCATATGAAGCACTTGCTAAAATTCTGTTTTCTGCATAACTTTTAAAGGCAAAGAAGCATTAACCTGTATTGCATCTGCCCCCCACCTCCAGGAACATTGTTTTAAGTAGTAAGAATTGGTTGTAAGGACAATCTTTTGTTCCTCAAGTTAAATAAATCGATACCTTGCAGAAGAGGGAGGGGAGTACACGTCAAAGAACTACCACCAATATTAATTAGAAAATTGGGCTTTCATACTTCCTATTACCGTAAATATGTAGTTAATGTTCTCTCTTACATCATGAACTTCTTCACGTTGTAGTTCAACTGGTACTATGAACTGTATTTTATTGTAATGTCAGTCATTTTGCCCAGAAACAGTTTTGTTTGTAATGATACTTACATTCTGTTGAACAGAGAGCCTGTTATATTTCATATCCAACATCAAATCCCTGGTTTTGCTTTTTGTAGATTTTGTGTAGGGCAAGCAAGTAAGAATAATCTGCTAGAAGACTGAAAAAAACAAAACAGCAACATGTCGGCCAGAGGTGGAAAGAAAAAAATGACCAAAATGTCACGCTCCAGCAGAGCAGGTGTTATTTTTCCAGTGGGAAGAATGATGCGATACTTGAAGAAAGGAACATACAAGTATCGAATAGGAGTGGGAGCTCCTGTCTACATGGCAGCTGTCATAGAATACTTAGCAGGTAATGACATTTTAAAAAATTAAAACACCAAAGTAGAAAGGCACAGCACCTTCAAAATGTAGGGATTATAATGGTCAAGCATTCATAAAAATCACCTACTGGTCAGATATTTTGAAGTCTGACACTAATGCAGAGGAAAGTGTGAATAGTGGAAATCCAATCCAGTCTACTTTATCGCAAGCAAGAAAATTGATCTTTTAGTTTTAATGGAGATCCCCTCCAGCATTTTTTACCCAGAGAAAGGGCCCAGAAATTTTGGACTGATGTCTGTAATGAGCCAGTTTATGTACAGCCACAGTGTGTAGATTATACGTGTCAAGTAGTGGGTGCAGCGATATTGGGTTTTCCCAAACAAAACAGGAAAATTTTCCTAGGACATGAATTGAAATTGGAAAATTTTCCTAAAACATGAGCATTTGATATCCTAAAATGAGCATGATTTTGATTTATTTTGATTTATATTTAGTATACAAAATAAAGAGTACCCTCCTCATGTTAATTTCATGTCCCAGTAGCAACAAATACTCAAACTGAAATAATTGATTAGGAAAAAAATTAGGTGTGACTTCAATGTTGTATTAAAATGAAGTCAAAATTATGTATTGTCACTTTTCATAGCATCACTTGCATTAGAGATGTGAAGGCCTGGAAACATTCAGGAAAAATGTTTTTTTTCCCCCAACTGATTATTGTTTTTTAGTTTTTCCAGTGGAAACATCAACATTTTTGAGTAGCAGTTCAAACAAAATCCTATGCATTTTTTCTCTCTTTTGAAATGAGTACAATACTTTTTAAGGCAGTTTTAGTTACTCTGAATGAACAGTTTGAAGATTTGCATGTAAAACAATTTATGACATTAGATAAATTCCTGTATGTACTGCAGGCAAATACAACATATTTTCAAGCATATATTTATTGTTTAACTGTGATTAATTTTTCCACCAATATCCTATGAGTTGATGGGCTATCAACTGATAAATTGATAATACACTATTGAAAAGTTCAATGTTTTCAGTGTCATTAAGTTTAACTTGATATTCAAATATGCTGCAGACTGTATTATAACCACATCAGACTGTTTCTGTACAGATAGCACGCTTTCTTTTCTTTACTAAAAATATGTCTGTTCTGTTTTCAACATGACTTCTTCCTACCTCTCAGATGACAGAGGATATGCTAAGGCAGCATAGAGGGAAGCAGTTTGTAGCTGTCTCCCTCTTTAGTATTGGGTATACTCAGTTTTCTTCTAGTAGAAAACTAAGGTATTTATACTTTCAAATTTTATAAATATGCCAAATAGTACAATTTTATGGTAATTAAGTTGTAATGATAGATTTTATGATGTTGAAACAGTAAAATACATTTAGGCTCAATAAGAAAATATCGCATATGTTTCTGTTTTCCCCCAGATTTCTGCTTTTTCTTTGGGGGGGTCCCTATGGCTTCAAAAATTCTAGAAATTTTTCATCTCTGTTTGCATTACTTGTTAGCTCCATATCAGACTGGAGATTACAATATCCCTTATAACACGCAAAATGAAACATACAAGTAAGAATTTAGTTTTCATTTTGCTTTGACCTGCACAAAAATCAGGTAAATTCATAACTTCATTTTTATTTGGATTATTATCTGTGTTTATAGTTTTATTTCCCCACATCACCCTGTTTACAAATCAATAAAAAATACACGTACCTTCTCAACCAATTCCTAGAAATAATCATCTGAAAAACTTTTTAACTACAATTTTGAAACTGCCAGTTTCGTCTTATATTATATTGGCACTGTTATGCATAATTATTAATTGAATTAAACGGTGAATCCTTAAAAATGAACCTCCTCCCCTGAAAAATAAAGCACTGTAAAATGTGTTGGCTCACATCTCTACATGGGTGCAACTATGGACCTCAAATTATTATTATTTTATTTAGAATGTTTATGCCACTGCTTCAGGAACCTATCTATGATAACTTACAGAATAAAAATAATAAAAACAAAACAAAAGGTATTAATTAAAATACCCAGCCCAACATAGAAAAAAACAGACCACTGACAGCTTAAAATAGCAATTTCCAGACTGAAACAGTATTTAAAAAACAAACAAAAAACTTTTAATTAAAAGCCTGGGTGGACAGAATCTTCCCCTCCCTGATGCACATTTCACCCAGACACATGATACAAAATCCCTTGGGGATGATACAGCATGGGGAGATACAGCAGTCTGTCTGTTGCTAGCCTCTGGCCTCCCTCCCATAACAGAATGATATAATCTGGAGATCTGTTAGTTCCCAAGGGTCACCAAATGCGAACCATGGGCCTTTGGCTCTAAAGCCAAGGCTTGTACCCCTGACAAGAGTTGGACAAGCTGGTCCTCTGCTTCCAATTACCTGCAAATTAGCTGCCGAGCCATAGTCAGCTGACTAGCTGGTCCCAGTTTAGTTCCCACATGCCTTCCCCTACAGTACACATCACCTTTAAAGAGAACTAAGGCATACTTTAAGTACCTGCAAGTAAGCCTCACTTGTGCAGGTTGTCCCACCCTTTTTCATAGTGAATGGATCATATTTCTGAGGAGACAGCCCACAGTATTTGACCTCATAAAATCAATATTCAAGCTGCTGAAAAGCCCTTTGACGTAAGTTTCCTTTAATGTTCTAGTAAATATTTCAAAAATTAATTCTGGTGCCTTAGAGTATCATAAAAAGGGAAAACAAAATGCAAAGAAGAGGGGGAGATAAAATTATTTTAATTTTGGTAAAAGCTGCATCTTTATAGGAATGGGAAAGTTCTGCATATGTCAACAATCAATCATCACAGCTTGCTTTTTTCCCCTTTTGCCACCAAGTCATGGCAGACTTATGGCGACGCTGTAGGGTTTGCAAGGCAAAAGACATTCAGAGGTGGTTTGTCATAGCCTGACTCTGCTGCGTAGCAACCCTGGACTTCCTTGGCAGTCTCCCGTCCAAATACTGACCAGGGCCAACCCTGCTTAGCTTCTGAAATTTGATGAGACCAGGCTAGCCTGGCCTGTCCAGGTCAGGGCATTACCCCTAGCGGTTTTGAAAACCTGCTCAGGTGTACACAAGAC
Organism: Euleptes europaea; assembly: GCF_029931775.1. NCBI lineage: Eukaryota > Metazoa > Chordata > Lepidosauria > Squamata > Sphaerodactylidae > Euleptes > Euleptes europaea. The sequence continues at coordinate 91,824,625 of NC_079316.1, read as the reverse complement.
TTCATGGTAGCAGGCATTCGTTTCCATTTCTGTAAAGATGTGATAGTTAAATATTTGCTGATATCCTCAAGAAATTTTATTCCACGGTATAGGATATTTTTGGTAGAATGCTGTCCTATGGACACATTAAGCTAAGAGTTGAAAATAGATGTGCTGTAGCATAGCTTTTGAATAATATGAGAGCCAGGCTTTGTCTTAGTTGAAGAATCACTTTACTGCACCCAGTTTATAGTGGAGGGGGTTTTCTGTCTGGGACTTCAGAAGTGAGGCTGGAGAGTATGAGGTGTACCTTTTCAATGGTGACCCAGTTCAGTAGAGCTTTTGTTACCTAGGAAGGTTCACTTGGTCCACTCCTCATGGCTGTTAGAGAGATCACTAAACTTTTTTTGTAACAGTCTACCAGTCTGCCTGTTTTAAATTTGTATTTTGTTTGCTACTTTTTGCTGCTTTTCAGATATGTCATTATTTTTACCTGAGAATGTGAAACTGGATGGATCCCTTTATGATGCTACTAACCTGGATGGATCCCTTTATGATGCTGTTGATCTAATTTGAATATAGAACAATGTATACTCTTGGACTTGGTTACTCACAAAGGAGATCTTGGCCTGAAATCATACATTATATATTTCTTGTTACTGAATTGTATTTCATTGTATTTGTAGCAGAAATATTGGAATTGGCTGGCAATGCAGCAAGGGATAACAAAAAGGGAAGAATTGCCCCAAGACACATTCTTCTGGCAGTTGCAAATGATGAGGAGCTGAACCAGGTATGTGCTTCCTTCTGCAAATAGATGGCTTATTTCTTTGGATACGTAGGAGGTGATGCTGTTCGTTGCCACAAGGGAAAAAATGTTTAAAACTGAAGCCCCTAAAGCAGTATTAGGGCATTTGTAAACTATGGTTCATTTTCATTCTTCTGTGCAGCCTCACATATGGGACTGCGCGTGCGCAGGCCTGCCTTTCAGTAGAAGATTTTTCTAGCCTCCTGGATACAATGAGGATGCCCCCTTTCCCCTCAGTTCCTTTTCTTCTGCTGTTGTGAGTAGAAGCGTTTTTTCTCTGTTGCCTTCCAGTGTTCTTTCCAGTCATTCAGTGAGTTTTTTTCTACTGATTTTCTAAAAAATTTCACTCCTTGGCAGCCTGAGGTAGTTTTCGCTGACCTAGCACGCCAATTTATTAGTTTGTTTCTGATGCTTCAGACTAATGGCAGCCCTATGGGAGAATACCCTCAAATCGGCTCGTATTGGAACGGCTCAGAAACCTGTCTCTGTGCAGTCAATGCCAATCTGCTTCCCAAACGAGCCTCGGACAGAGTTCACATCCATAACATCGATGCCTGACTTGTCTTTCAATCCTGTCGCTGTTTCGTTGGTTCCAGAAAGACTGTTGGTTCCAACAGGCTCCAGATCTGAGAGATTGCTTCCGTCAGATCCAAAGATGGCGCCTTCCATGCCCCTAAGGGGATACGGTTGTCTCCTACTAAGCAGCAAGGCTCTCCATCAGCACTTCAGGTCTCAGAGCCGTCAGATAAGAAACAAACACAGAGAGAAGGACAAGCAATCCAAGAAGAAAAAAAGACTCCGTCATGAAAATAGCTCGACGTCGGATCCGATTGTCATTCCACCTTGCACACCTTCGTTCCACTCGGGGTCACCATCTCGCTCCCTTTCGGATCTAGAGTTGGACAGTTCCATTCTGGAGGTTTTCAAACATGCTCCAAGTCCTTTACCTCCACAGGGATGGCAGCACCAACATCAGTCACCAGAGGTTTTGCTCACCCCATCTCATATCCCTAGTTGGATCAAATTTTGTCAACTAAGGGATCTAGACCTTACTGGCAGACCTCTGCAACGAGTCCATTCAACAATACCTACCATGCCTCAGCAGTCCTTTCAGCAGTTAGCCTCTTATGTAGCCTCTGATCCGGGTGGAGAGGACATTTCTGCATTGGGTTATAGTTTGGAAGCAGCATCTGAGACATTTCTGGATGAGAAAGTTGGGGACCAAGAGCCCAATTCCCCTAATGAAGACACACGTCTGCACTCAGAGCAGATACTAAGGATTACCAAAGCCCTGGATTTGGATGTATCTGCAATGGACAATAAACCTAAAGACAAGATCCTAAGTAGGCTCTTTGCAGACTCCCTAGGCATTATATCTTTCCCCATGCTTGAGGGGCTTCAGGACATCCAGGCTCCTCTATTCAAGAAGTCTGCATCCACACCAGCAACAACATGAACGATGGAGAACCTTTATAGGGTTAAGCCTGACATATGCGCTTTTCTCTCAACTCACCCTCCTCCTTCTTCTGTTGTAACAGAGGAGATACAGCACTCTGCTCCTTCTGACAAGGAGACTCAGACTGGATGCACTTGGGAGGAAGATTTACTCCTCTGATGCCCTGAACTTCCAGATTGCAAATTACCAGACGATATTTGGGGGTTATCAACTATTCACATGAGAAAAACTTTTACTCCACATGGACAACCTCCCAGAGGAGTCTTGGGCAGCCATTCTATTAGTGCAGGCAGAGGCCATCAAAGTGTCCTTACAGGAGATAGCTGCTAGTAAGCATGATGCAGACATGTCAGCTAGAGTTCTGTCCTCCACTATAACACTCCAAAGATACTCATGGCTGAGAAATAAGGCCTAGCCCATCGAAATAAGGGCCAGGGTCGAAGACCTTCCCTTTGAAGGTTCAACCTTGTTTGCTGCAGGCACCAATGACTTTGAAAGAAAAGAAAGTGGATAGACAGACAGCTAAATCCATGACTTCCTTCCAACCACGTCTACTAATAGAGACCGCTTCCCACAGAGAAGACAAGGCTTCTCTTCTTACTACAGGCCTTACAGCTATCCTCAACAGCAGCAACAACCACAATCATATCCTCAGTAATATCAGCAATATCAATCAAGAGGGCAAAAGAAGGTCCAACATAAGGTCTAGACCTGGATCAGCACCTCCATCCCCAAAGAATCAACACCGTCAAGGCTGTAAATTCTGACTGTCCGGCTCTGTTTTTCTCCTGGCCAGGCTGAATCATTTTTCCCTTGAGTGGGAAAAGATCTGTAGTGACAGTTTGGTGTTACGTATTATACGTTTTGGTCACCTTTTAGAGTTTAAGGAGTTACCCTCGTGTTTTCCCCAGTCCAGAGCTGTCGGCAACCCTATAGAGGAGCTGTCTATTCAGCTGGGGGAACTTTTGCAGAAGGGGGTGATTCAGAAGGTCCCTCCTAGTTCTCAAAAGTGGAGCTTTTGTTCCAAGTTCTTTTTGGTGGATAGATACCAATATGCCTCTTTACCTTTTGGCCTCACCACAGCCCCAAGGGTATTCACTAAGTGTATAGCTACAGTGATAGCCCACCTCATAATATTGGAATGTTCCATTTTTCCCTATTTAGACGACTATTTAGACGACTGACTTTTAATGGCCAGGTCATCAGAGGTTTTAGAGGTACATGTTCATCTACTACTGTCCATCTGTTTGAGGTTGAGACTACTGATTAACTGGGAGAAGTCACATTTCGTACCAGCCCCAAGGACCTCCTTTGTGGGTTCTTTATTAGATGCCACCAGTGCCAGAGCCTATCTCCCATAGGAGAGGACTATTGCTAAAAAGGCATCAGTCAAATCCTTTTAGAGGATGAGACGGCAAATGGTTAGAGCCATTCAGCAGCTCCTGAGCCTCGTGGCTTCCACCACAGTGGTGGTGCCGAATGCACAGTTGCACATGCGTACACTCATGCTGTGGTTTATAAATTGTTTCAGTTCTTTGGCACATACCTCTTCACTGTTTCTCAGTCCCTAGATCAGTTTTAGGTTCTCTGGAATGGTGGATACTAGATTATAATCTCTTTGCTGAAATTACATTCAGGTACTGGTCACATGACTGTGTGTTATCCTTGGATGCCTCCCTACTAGACTGGGGTGCTCACTGTGGGAATAGATCAGTGCGAGGACTCTGCACTCAAGAACAGAGAGGCCTGCACATAAACATGGGACTCCTTGCAGTGAAGTTTGCCCTTACCTCTTTTGCAGATGTTCTTCATGATTCTCAGATGCTCATCCAATCGGACATCATGAGTGTTGTTTACTACATCAGCAAGCAGGGAGGGACAGACTCCAGATCCCTGTGCTCAAAGGCCATGAGGGTGTGGGACTTCGCCATAAACAATGGCATCTCACTTAGAGCACTATATATAGCTGGGGTTCTGAATACTTTAGCAGACAACCTGACCAGGGAATATACCATGAACCACAAGTGGTTGTTCCAACCCAAGTACCTTTGGCCAGTCTTCAACCAGTGAGGGTTCCCCATATGGTTCTGTTTGCCACCAGAGACTCAGCAAAGGTTCTGAGTTTCTTCTCCCTGGTGGGAAACAGCAACAGATCCCTGGGAGACGCCTTTCAGATTTCATGGTTGCACCATCTTCTCTATGCTTCCCCCCCCCTTCTTGCTTCTCTCCAGGGTGTTAGGCAAGATGGTAGCTGATCACGCCACATGTATCCTAATAGCAACATTCTGGCCCTGCCAGATTTTGTTTCCAGAGCTCCTCAGGTTTGCAGGCTCAAATTATATCCATCTCCCCCTAGAGCCAGATCTTCTTACTTGTGGGGAGCTATCTCACCATGACATTCACAGATTACATTTGACAGCGTGGTTCATTCGCCCCCAAGATTGAAGATGTCTCGGGAAGTACAGGAAATTCTGATACAGACTAGAAAGCCTTCCACTTGGTATTCTAAGAAATGGGAGCAATTTGAAAATTGGGCTACTAGTCGTGGGGCTTCTCCATTCACTTGTCTATTATTCTTTGTGTTGGAGTTTTTGCTTTCTCTGGCCCGAAAAGGGTTAGCAGTGTCTTCAGTTAAAGTATACCTAGCAGCTATTTCGGACCCCTGTGACCCTGCAGAAGGAATATCTGTCTTTTCTTGTAGCCTTTCCTAGAGGTTCATAAAGGGTCTGTTGAGCCAGTGGTGTAGTGGTTAAGAGCGGGGGTTTGGAGCGGTGGACTCTAATCTGGAAAACAGGGTTTGATTCCCCACTTCTCCACATGAGCGACAGATGCTAATCTGGTGAACCGGGTTGGTTTCCCCACTTCTACACATGAAGCCAGCTGGGTGACCTTGGGCTAGTCACAGCACTCTTAGAGCTCTCTCAGCCCCACCTACCTCACAGGTTGTTGTGGGGGGTGGGAAGGGAAGGTGATTGTAAGCAGGCTTGATTCTTCCTTAAGTGGTAGAGAAAGTCGTCATACAAAACTAACTTCTTTTTCCCCCGGTACCAACTCTGGTCCCTCAGTGGTCTCTTCAGCTGGTACTACTGAAACTTATGGGAAGGCCCTTTGAACCAATAAGGGACTGTTCCCTGGCTATGCTCTCTAGGAAGTTCGCCTTCCTGGTGGCAGTCACCTCAGCCAGAAGAGTTAGCGAGCTGGCCCTTAGATCAGATCCCTTTTTTCTGAAGGTATTTCCTGAAAGGGTGGTCCTTCACCCCAGCGTAGAGTTCATTCCACAGGTAGTTTCTAAGTTCTGTTGGCCCAGGATGTTAATTGGGCTGTATTTTTTCCACACCCCTCTAGCGAGGCTGAGTGTACCTTGTATATCCTCAACATTAGATCGACACTACTGTATTATTAAGACAGAACTAGAGCATTTCGGATAGATAAATATTTATCTGTAACTCGAGCCCCAAAAAAGGTAAGTCTGCTTCTTCCCAGACTATTTATAGATGGGTGATGGCTGCCATTAGATCAGCATACCGAGCTACGGGAGAGAAGTGTGTGTTGACGATCAAGGCCCATTCTACACGTGCCCAGAGTTCGTTAGCGGCCTTCCATCGCAGGGTTCCTCTTACCAACATCTGTAAAGCAGCATCCTGATTGGATGGGGATACCTTCATAAAACACTACACTCTGGACCTGTAAGCGAGGAGAGAGGCAGACGTGGGGAAAGAAGTGTTGCAGTCACTGTTCCAATAAGAACAATAAGCCTCCCCACCTCCAGTTGTGAGTAGCTTAATATAAAATCCCATATGTGGCGCTGCACAGAAGACTGAAAATGAAAACAGTAACTGTTGTTCATTGAAGTCTTCAGTGCAGACACATATCTCCTCCTTCCTATCCCGCTGTAGGCTATTTTTGCTTTTTTTAAGGATCTATGTTGGTAATCAGGAACTGAGGGGAAAGGGGATGCCTCCCTTGGTCACGTGACAGTTTTGGCAGGAAGGAATTGTCACGATTGTTCCAAGGGGAACAGGTGCCCCTGTTGTATCTGGGAGGCTAGAAAAATCTTCTACCAAAAGGCAGGCCTGCACACGCGCAGTCCCATATGTGTTTCTGCACTGAAGACTTCAATGAACAACAGTTACAGGTAAATGCAACTCTGTTTTTGTTTTCCTTTGTTACAATTTTGCTAAACAAGGTGCCCATGGCTTGCAGTCATCTAGTTTGCTATCCATGTAGTATTCAAAGACATTTTAGTTGCCAGCTGTCAACAGAGGGACAGAAATATAACGAAACATGGTTGTGCTCAGACTCAATTTGTAATAAACAATATGATGCTGCTGTAGGCAGGAATATTGGAACAAATGTTACCTGTATCAGTAACTTGAGTCATAATTTGTGCCTTTCCTTCAGCAATTGAATAGGAGAAGTATTACTGTTATTCTTTTTTTTAGATTATTCTTTGAATAATTTATTCAAGTGCATAGAAATTATTTCGGTAAGAATTAAGTATAAAGACAAGTAAGAATAAAACGTATCGTTTATGTTTGTATTCCACCCTTCCTTCAAAGACCTCCAGGCAGCATATGTACATTATCCCTTATTGTACAGTGAGTTGCTTACACAGGCAGTGAACACGTCAAGTCTCTTCACCTATGACCCACCCCACCACAACTTCACTCATCTGAGCAGGGCTTTCTGTAGTGGCCACCCTGCAAATGGGCAAGATCAACAACTGCCCATACACGTGCCTGCTCTGTAGTGACCTCTACTCTGTGGAATGGCCTACCTGAGGACATCAGGAAGGCTCCCATGCTCCTGGCATTTCACACACTGTAAAACAGAATTGTTCAGGAGGGCGTTTTTATAAAGGAAATAAGACTACATCAGAACAAACTGGCCTAGGAAAATGCATTGTTCTGTATTTACATGTCATATGATTTGTTCAGGAGATAGCCCTTTTAAAAAAAATTCTGCAATTCTAATCTTATTCATTACTTATTAGATGTATCATCCTATAGATTGCATTGATTTACATTGTGTAATCCGCCTTGATTCTCAGTGAGAAAGGCACAGTATGATTAATGTAAATAAATAAATAAAAATAAGTCAGTCTAAATGAATAACCTGAAGAGAGTCTGTGTTCACATATGTTGTTTCTTCATATATTGCCTCTTTCTGCAGTTATTAAAAGGAGTAACCATTGCAAGTGGAGGTGTTCTGCCTAGAATTCACCCTGAGCTTCTTGCCAAAAAACGAGGCATCAAAAGTAAATCTGATACTATCCTTTCACCTTCCCCAGAGAAGAGAGGGAGGAAGTCTTTGGGAGGGATCAAGAAGAGTGGAAAGAAGGCAAAAGCTTCTAAAGCTCGGACACCCAAAAAGGTAAATAGAGCTCAGATTTAGTCTACCTATTTGAAAAATAAGCTATCCCTTTTAAGATTAATGTAGTTTGTTCACTTGAATTTTCTCATAATGGTTTTGTTTGTTTGTTTGTTAGTGGTCAGTTTCACTTTGGGATGTTATATCCATTTCATTACGGAGGAATCCTATGTAATGTTATTAGCAGGCAAGATACTCTGTGCAAGAACCAGAACTTCTTGCAAGAGGTCAGTTCCTCTTCAAATTAATTCAAATGAGCCATCCAAGGTTTACTTCAGCTACTGTAATATTCAACAGCAGAAAAAGACTTAAATCTAATATCATCCTATTTGGCATATAAAAGAGTTTTACACTTCAGCTATTTAAACAAAAAATTAGAAACATTAGCTTGACATCTATACCTGGAAAAGTTTTAGAACAAATCATCAAACAGTCAGTCCTTGAGCATTTAGAAAAGATGGATCTGATTACTAAGAGCCAGCATGGGTTTCTCAAGAACAAGTCATGTCAGACTAACCTTATCTCCTTTTTTTGAGAAAGTTACTACCTTGCTAGATTAGGGGGATGCTATAGACATGGTTTATCTTGATTTTAGTAAGGCTTTTGATAAGGTTCCACATAATATTCTTGTTGACAAATTGATTTAGATCCTGTTACTGTTAGGTGGATCCGTAACTGGTTGACAGATCGCACCCAAAGAGTGCTTGTTAATGGTTCCTCATCCACTTGGAGAGGAGTGACTAGCAGAGTGCCTCAGGGATCTGTCCTGGGCCCTGTGTTGTTCTTAAGAGTAGTGTATGCGAAAAGGATCTTGGGTATTAGTAGACCAAACGCTGAACATGAGTCAGTGTGATACGATAGTTAAAAAGGCAAATGCACTCTTGGGCTGTATCAACAGAAGTATAGTGAAGTGATGGTATTGCTTTACTCTGCTCTGGTTAGGCTTCACCTAGAGCAGGGGTCGGCAAACCCATTAGTCAAAAGAGCCAAATATCAACAGTACAACGATTGAGATTTCTTTTGAGAGCCAAATTTCTTAAACTTAAACTATATAGGTAGGTACACTGTTTATTAACTTAATAAGCTTTAATTAAAGTTTTAACTTAATTAAACTATAGGTACACTGAATAAAACTTGATATCATACTTAATAGTGATCTTATTTATTGATAAAAATTAAATTGTAAGTCCCTGCCATTTCCCCCTCCCCGTCCAGAGTCCTCGTCTGGAGGCCTGGTCTACCGCCATAAAAGCCAATTGGTAGACCTGGCCTCCGTCTGAGTCTCATTGGGAGGCCAGGTCTACCCATTGGCTTTCTTGGCAGTAGACCTGGCCTCCGGAGGCCCATAGAAGCCAATTGGTAGACCTGGCCTCTGAAGGGGGACTTTTCCCCCTCCTCGGAGTCCAGGTCTACCGCCAAGAAAGCCAGTGGGTAGACATGGCCTCCCAATGGGACTCAGCCGGAGGCCAGGTCTACCAAAGGAAGCCCGCCCCGCCCAACAGCTGATAGGTGGGGGGGCAGGAACCGCCGAGCCGCCCGCCCAGCAATCGCGCGGCTAGAGGGGAGGGGAGGCTTTAGCCTCCCAACCATTGAGGGCAAGGGAAAGGGGGACCCGGCCGTTCTCCACGGCGGGGGGAGGGGAGAGACAGCGCGCCCGCTCTTTCTCTCTTAGGCGTACCGACTCCGCAGCCTGGCTGCCGGCACGAGCGGGCACAAGAGCAGGGGCTCCGAACCAAGTTCAGAGAGCCGCACTCAACGGGCCAAAGAGCCGCATGCGGCTTGGGAGCCGCAGTTTGTAGGCCCCTGACCTAGAGTATTGTGTTCAGTTTTGGGCACCACAATTTAAGAAGGATGTAGACAAGCTGAAACGTGGCCAGAGGAGGGCAACAAAGATGGGGAGGGGTCTGGAGACCAGGTCCTATGAGGAAAAGTTGAAAGAGCTGGGTATGTTTAGCCTGGAGGTGATATGATAATCATTTTCAAGTACTTGAAGGGCTGTCATATAGAGGATGGTGCCGAGTTGTTTTTTGTTGCTCCAGAAGATCGGACCAGAACCAACAGGTTGAAATTAAATCAAAAGCGTTTCCGCTTTTTCATGTGGCTAAACATTGGGAAGAACTTTCTAACAGTTAGAGCGGTTCCTCTGTGGAACAGGCTTCCTTGGGAGGTGGTGGGCTCTCCTTCCCTGGAGGTTTTTAAGCAGAGGCTAGATGGCCATCTGTCAGCAATGCTGATTCTATGATCTTAGGCAGATCATGAGAGGGAGGGCAGGAAGGTTTGCATCAGTGTTTGGCTCTCGTGGCCCTTTCTTGCATGTCCAGGGTAGTGCCGATTGCCACTTTGGGCGTAGAGTAGGGATCGCTGGGGTGTGGGAGGGAGGTGCTTTTGGGTTTCCTGCATTGTGCAGGGGGTTGGACAAGATGACCCTGGTGGTCCCTTCTAACTCTGTGATTCTAGTCCCACTGATTTTGACAAACCTTTTTTCCAAGTAGTTATGATTAGAACTACAGCCTTAGTTTTTGTTGTTTTAACATAGATTTCAAGAAGTGAATTAGTTGATTCTGCTGTCAATATATGTGTGTGTAAAGTGCTATCACATCACAGCCAATTTATGACAACCCCACAAGTGTGAGAGATCCCCCTCTCTGAGTTTGCTTCTCCAAATCAGTTGCTCAGACGTTGATACAGAAACAATAGATTTATTGAAGCCTTCAGGAGATGAGACAGGCACAGGTAGAAAGTTGCAAGTGAGGGGCTATACGGGTTTACAGAATATATTGACTCCAGGGCACTGGGGCACTGGGGTTCACACTTATTGTTATGGGAAGTTACAAGCTTGGCATAATACAAAACATCAGACGGATCCCAGGAAGTCTGGTGCGGCTATCACACTTCCAAGGCCGCACCGGCCTGAGGGAGTACCGGCAGGAAGAACAGCGGGGGGGAAGATACATGGGCCATCAGGCCTGGCGCCTGAGACCAGAAGGTGTGAACTGCTTTTACGAGTTCACTGATAACACCGCAGGTGATGGAAAGCAGAGACACAAAGACAGAGACCCTCACATTCTGCCCCCCTTAAGGCCCCCCTCCGAGAGGACGAGGCTTATCGGGATAAGCGAGGTGGAATTCTCGGACCAAGCGAGGAGCTGCCATGTGGGGTGCGGCCACCCATTCGTCATGAGCGGAGCCAAGGTTTTTCCAGCGAACAAAGTAAAACAGTTTCCCTTTCTTCCATTTGGAATCTAAAACCTTGGATATTTCCAAATGGGTATCCCCTCCTACTACGGTAGGAATCTCATGAGCGGGAGGGGGGTGGAACTGGGGAGCTGCTACATAAGGTTTGAGGAGGCTTATATGGAAGACTGGATGAACTCCCTTGAGAGTCTTAGGGAGACTCAGTTCCACGGTAACCTCGTTGATTACTCTGGTAATGGGGAAAGGTCCTACATAACGGTCGCTCAGTTTTTTGCAGGGGCGAAGAGAGCGGAGGTTTTTGGTGGACAGATAGACTTGCTCCCCCACCTTGAGTTCCCATCCCGGAGACCGGTGTTTGTCTGCTTGTTCCTTGTACTTGCTTTTTGCCCTTTCCAGATTTTTGAGCAACCATGGCCAGGTGGATTTAACCACCTGAATCCACTCCTGAAGATCAGGGGTAGACTGGAGCTCTGGCGAGACGGGGGCAGAACCGAAAGGGCCAAAATCCGTCCCGTATATAACTTGGAAGGGACTAAAGCCGGTAGAGGAATGAGGCGCATTGTTGTACGCATATTCGGCAAATGGCAGCAGGTCGACCCAGTCGTCCTGGTGGAAATTTACATAGCAACGCAAATAACATTCTACTACCGCATTTACTCGTTCCGTTTGACCATCCGTTTGGGGGTGATAGGCGGAAGAAAGGCCCTGTTCCTCCACTCCCATTAACTTTAGGAAAGCCCGCCAGAATTTGGCAACAAACTGGACCCCCCGGTCGGAGAGGACCTTCCTCGGGATCGAGTGTAGCCTGAGGACGTGCGTGATGAACAGTTTAGCTAAGCCCTGGGCTGAAGGAAGACCTGCACATGGAACGAAATGAACCTGTTTGGAAAAGAGGTCTGTGATAACCCAGAGAACCGTTTTCCCCCGACTTGGAGGTAGGTCGGTGATAAAATCCATGGCGATGACTTCCCAGGGACGGGAGGGGTTCTCAAGCGGTTTGAGAAGCCCCGGGGGTTTTCCCATCCGTTTCTTGGCTGTGGCGCAGGTGGGGCAGCTGCGCACATACAACTCTACATCAGATCTCATACCGGGCCACCAGAATTGCCTTCGAACCAGGTGAAGCGTTTTTATGAAACCAAAATGACCCGCTAGCCTGGCCCCATGTACAAGTCCCAATACTTCTTTGCGAAGGGAAGATGGGACATATAGTTTCCCCCCTTGCACCCACCAAGTGTTGGTTCGTTCCAAGCCAGTGGGGAGGAGATGGTGCTCCTCCTCCTGTAAGGAGGCGTCCCGGAGTCGCTGTTGGAATGCTTCCGGGATACCTTTGAGCGTAGGGGGGGTCTCCGGTTGGCGGGCTTGGGATCGGGTGGTGACGGCCAAGCCAGGGACTTCCCCTCGCTGTTCGGGAGTGAACAGGGAGTCGACGGGGCGATCGAAATCGTTGCGATACTGGGGAAGTCGTGACAAAGCATCAGCTAGGGCATTTTCTTTGCCAGGGACATGTTTGAGGGTGAACCGGAATTTTGCAAAAAATTGGGCCCACCGAATTTGTTTGGCATTGAGTTTTCTAGCTCCCTTGAGAGCCTCAAGATTCTTGTGATCTGTGCACACTTCGAACGGCAGCTCGGCCCCCTCTAAGAAGTGTCTCCATACGGTAAGGGCATGTTTGACCGCTGCTGCCTCCTTCTCCCAAATGGCCCAGTTGATTTCGGACTGGGAAAACTTCTTGGAGAAGTAGGCGCATGGCCTCAACCGTCCCCCCTCATCCCTCTGCAATAGGGCCCCGCCCATGGCTACATCCGAGGCATCCACCTGCACCACGAAGGGCTTGGTGCAATCCGGGTGAGCCAAAACGGGTTCGGATGAAAAAAGTAGCTTTAAACGTTCAAAAGCTTGCTGGCACTGGGGAGACCATTGCAGACGGGCTGAGGGGAGTGCGGCGCTAGCCCCCCTGTCCTTGGTACGCAACAGGGCAGTGAGGGGAAGCGCAACTTGGGCAAAGTTGGGAATGAAATTCCGGTAAAAGTTGGCAAACCCCAAAAACTGTTGAAGTTGGCGGCGGGTAGTGGGGGTTTCCCAGTCCCGCACCGCCTGGACCTTGGCGGGGTCCATTTCCAACCCTTGGTGGGAAATCACATACCCCAGAAATGTAATAGAAGGTTGGTGGAATTCACACTTGGACACCTTAGCATACAGTTTGTGCTCCCGCAGCCGCTGGAGCACTTCTCGCACTAGGCGCACATGTTCTTCCATGGTCTCAGAGTAAATAAGAATGTCATCGAGAAATACCACCACCCCCCGAAACAGTAAATCATGCAAAACTTCATTAATTAATTGCATAAAGACACTCGGAGCCCCCGAAAGTCCGAACGGCATGACCAGGTACTCAAACATCCCAAAACAACTGGAAAAGGCCGTTTTGGGTTCGTCTCCTTCTTTGATGCGAATGCGGTGGTAGGCTTCTACCAAGTCCAGTTTGGTGAAGATTCGGCCCTCCTTTAATTGTGCTAGAAGGTCAGGAATAAGAGGGAGGGGGTAAGCATTAGACTGGGTGACTGCGTTCAGTCTGCGAAAGTCAATACACAGTCTTAAATCTCCCGTCTTTTTCTTTACAAAGAAAGCTGGGGCTGAATAAGGAGCCTTGGAGGGGCGTATGAAACCCCTCGCCAGATTGACATCCAGATAGTCTCGCAATACAGTCTTTTCACTAGGGCTCATGGGGTAAACCTTTCCCTTAGACAGTTTGCCTTCCCCTACAATCTCGATGGCACAGTCCGTTTCTCTGTGGGGAGGCAGTTCGTCGCACTCTCTAACATCGAAAACATCAGTAAACTGCGAGTACTCAGAGGGTAATTGAGGAGAGACTGGGGCGGGGGACCCTACCAGTGCGGCGGCTGGAGTTCTGAGTACCCGTTCCTTGTCATGCAACCCACAGGGGTTTTCGGGGAAGGAAAGCACCCGTTTAACCCAATCAATGGAGGGATTGTGTCCCCTTAACCAGTTCATCCCTAACACCACAGGGGTTACAATAGGGGCGATGGTGAAATACAACCGTTCCCAATGTTCCCCCACGGACATAATCACGGCTGCAGTTCTGTGGGTCACAGGGCCCCGTTTAAAGTCACTCCCGTCCATTTGGGAAAAACGGAGGGGTCCCGGAAGCCGCTTGCGCCGGACACCCAACTTCTTGGCAGTTTCCTCATTTATCATGGTGCGGGCACACCCCGAGTCGACCAACGCGGGGACCTCTAACGGGGGACCCCCTTTGGGTAGGGACAGATGAACACGCACAAATACATTGTCCTCTTGGGCGCTTACCATCGGTGGAGCTCCTTGCACAACGATAGGGACGGTCTGCTGCGGAGCCCCCTCTACAGCAGACCGACGGCGTTTTTTGCCGGCTGTTCCCACTCTTCCTCCTCGCTGGAAGAGGGGGACGGGGTGGTGGCTTCCGGGGAGCCGTCCGAATCAAAGACGGTATTTGTAATCCGGGACCCCGATGGGACCGTAGAGTCGGATGCCCCATCCTGGGGGCGCGCGTGGAGAGCGGAGGGTGCGCCGGAGCGCCGGCTCAGTGGTCCACTTCTGCGGCGAGGCTGGCTGTCGGCGGCCGGTTTCGTCGGCTCGGCCTGGGTTTGGCGGGGGGGGGTCGGACGGCCTGAGCGAGAGGGGCATTGCGATGCAAAGTGACCCTTTCCCCCGCAGATCAGGCAGACGCCGGCCTCGAACCGCTTGCGGCGTTCCGCGGCCGAGAGACCCCCGCCACCCCCTTGCCGGAGTTCCCGGCCACGGTCACCTCGGGGCCTGGGGTCTCGCCCAAGCCGTTGCTTGGACAAGTTCAGGAGTTGTTTGCGATTCTCGATGTCAGCAGCATGGCGAACCCAACCTTCCACATCCGGGGGGTTCCCTTGCATGAAGGCCCAATGTTGGAGGTCTGGGTTGAGACCCTCCCTGAAACATTGTACCAAGGTAGCTTCACTCCAGTCCAGAATTCGGCTAGCCAGTGACTGGAACTCACTTGCATACTGCGCCACCGACTTAGTCCCTTGGCGCAGTTGCATCAGGGAGGCTTTAGCCCGCTCACCCAGAGTCGGGTCCTCAAAACGGTTTCGGAGTGCTACCATGAACTCGTCCAGGGTTCGCAGCACCGGCGAGCGGAGTTCATACTGCAACACCATCCAGGCAGCCGCCTCCCCTTGCAGTAAGGAAGCCACGTACTGCACCCGGGACTCCTCAGAAACGAAGGTTCGGCCTTGTTCCCGCATAAAAATATCTACTTGGACCATAAAAAAGGTCAACTGGTCTCCCGACCCGTCATACGTGACTTTCAGGTCCCGACGGGCCGGGGGGGCAGGGGTTGCGGGCGGAACTACCGGCGCCCCGTCTGGGGGAGCACCGGCTGGAGGTTGCAACTTCAGCGCATCTAGGGTCGTGGCCATCTCACCCATTACGCGTTGCATGATCTCCATCTGCTCCCGCATAGCCCGGCGGTCTTCCTGCCACTGCTTTCGTTCTTCCTCCATGAGGGCCTCTTTGCGGGCCGGGTCCCCTTCGAGTCCCGTGCTGGGGAAGGCCAACCGGCGATCCTTCGCCGCAGTCCGCGAGAGCGACCAGCCCTTGGGAGAGTCCAGCCAATAAGTAAGCCCCCGGGGACGTCCGTCCCGATCTTGGTCGGGGGCGCGACCCTTCGGTTTCTTTGGCTTGGCTCCCTCCTCCTTCGGGTCCGGTTTCTCCGGCTCGTCCGGTTCCTTGGGGGCATCGGGGTTAGGGGTGGTGTCCTCGTCGGCTGACATTCTGTCCAAAGCGGTACAGCTGCAGTCCGAGAGGCAAGGACTTGCAACTTAATGTGAGAGATCCCCCTCTCTGAGTTTGCTTCTCCAAATCAGTTGCTCAGACGTTGATACAGAAACAATAGATTTATTGAAGCCTTCAGGAGATGAGACAGGCACAGGTAGAAAGTTGCAAGTGAGGGGCTATACGGGTTTACAGAATATATTGACTCCAGGGCACTGGGGCACTGGGGTTCACACTTATTGTTATGGGAAGTTACAAGCTTGGCATAATACAAAACATCAGACGGATCCCAGGAAGTCTGGTGCGGCTATCACACTTCCAAGGCCGCACCGGCCTGAGGGAGTACCGGCAGGAAGAACAGCGGGGGGGAAGATACATGGGCCATCAGGCCTGGCGCCTGAGACCAGAAGGTGTGAACTGCTTTTACGAGTTCACTGATAACACCGCAGGTGATGGAAAGCAGAGACACAAAGACAGAGACCCTCACAACAAGGTTGTCAAGGCAAGAGATGAACAGAGGTGGTTAGCCATTGTCTGCCTCTATGTAGCAACCCTGGACTTACTTGGTGGTCACCCATCCAAGTACTAACCAGGGCCAACTCAACATAGTTTCCAAGATGAGGCCAGCCTTCGGAGCTTTCAATATATGCATTGGCTTTTGACAGGAAGATTATGTATCACTTCTAAGATCAAAATTGTTAGAAATTATGTTCTTGAGCTTTACATAGATCTGTCAGTTCAGTTTGAATGTTCTCAGAACACCCCAGCTGTCTTGCAAATAGATACTGGTATAAAGGCCATTTTGATGTAATATTTTAGGTCAGAAAATGGCCACAGATGTTTGTTTCCAAAATGTGGGGATGGTCTATCACTGAAATGTATCTCAGTCAGGGATCCCAAGTGTGGTGCCTGTGGTAACTGTGGCTCCTTCCTACACCTTTCCTAATGCCTGCCAAGTGTTTTTAGAAAGTGGGAGGGAGCAGGTGGGTCTTCCAATTGGCCATTGGAGATATTATTGGCTGTGTATATTTAAACAAAGAGCCCCGTGGCATAGAGTGGTAAGCTGCAGTACTGCAGTCCAAGCTCTGCTCACAACCTGAGTTCAATCCCAACGGAAGTTGGTTTCAGGTAGCCGGCTCAAGGTTGACTCAGCCTTCCATCCTTCCGAGGTCGGTAAAATGAGTACCCAGCTTGCTGGGGGTAAAGGGAAGATGACTGGGGAAGGCACTGGCAAACCACCCCGTAAACAAAGTCTGCCTAGAAAACATCAGGATGTGATGTCACCCCATGGCTCAGGAATGACCTGGTGCTTGCACAGGGGACCTTTACCTTTTTATATTTAAACAATAAGTTCATTTAAAAGTTGAAGAGTTGCTATTAGTTACCCCTTGACATTTTCTGGTTGCACCCACCATCCTGTTAGAATTTCAAAGGTGCCCACAGGCCCAAAAAGATTGGGGACCCCTGCTCTAGGCAGAGACATGTCTCAGATTTCATGTGGCTATTTCTGCATTATAAAGACGTACATCTTTATAAAGATGTACATCTTTATATGGTAATGTTTTCTCTATTTTTTCATCTTGTACTATGAACATGTGAAAATGGCTACATATAAAGATGTACATCTTTATATGTAGCCATTTTCACATGTTCATAGCACAAGATGAAAAAATAGAGAAAACATTACCATTTTCATCACAAGATTAACTTCATGTATGTGCACAGTCCACACCAAGCCCTTCAAGCAGAAATGTTCAGGCAAAGCATTAATCTTTGTAGTGACCATTTGAGAACTTAATCACATGTCATGGGTGGTAAAGTGTTCACACAGTGACTTCAATGCTTTATTTTCACCTGTTAAGACCATTATATCAAATAGTCTCATGTGGAAAACTAAGAAGTTACTCAATCAAAGAAAACACTAGCTGCAAAGAGGTTTTTGTTTCCTGTTCAGTTTCCACACAGCAATTATTTTATACAAAACCATTTCTCAACATATGAAAACAAGGTGAAGTAAAGTCACTGCATGAGGACCTTCCTTCTTAAAAAATAAAGGAACTGGCCTTGATTGTGGCCCTCATGAGGTATTTACAGAACATTCCTCAGCTACATAAAATATGGTCAGAGAAAGCCATATTATGATAGGACAGTATTTGTGTGCACATTCTAAAGAATTTATAAATAGTATATTTGATCTAGTGAAAGGCTAATATATTCAGCTTTTCTGAATGTTTTTGTTTTCCAATAGAACAAACAGAAGGACAGTGAAAAAGAAGGAGCATCAAATTCAGCAACTGACGACGGACCTGGAGATGGATTTACCATACTTTCCTCCAAGAGTCTTGTTCCAGGACAGAAGGTAGTAAGTCAGAGAAGAGAAGAGGGTACAATAAAATTTTAATGTCTTTACTAGTCAGCAAAAATGCCCATCTCAGAGTAAAATGCTTTGTATCTTAATCAATATTTTATAAAGATTCAGTAAGCATTTTTATCTTCACAACAACAGCTAAGGTAACATACATTAATTTTTTATTACCCAGTTTGGTAACTTGCTCAACAAGTATTTTAGAATGGTTGTTTGTTTACTGTATATTCAAAAACAAAGGTTTGTATGAGAGAAAGTGTTTCATGAATTAGGCATGGGTTCCAAACGTTTTCAAGTACAATAGCATTGACAAAAGTAATCTTGAAATCTCCTGGCGTTGTGTTGTGATTTTATTGTATAGGGAGATGAAGACTTGGTGTTTGTGGAAGTTGGAAGCAGTTGGGGGTATTCTAGAGAAAAAAATGTGCCCTTACTCTGGTAGAATCTAAGCACGTATTAGTGTACAAGAAATACAAAACTCAAGCATATAGATGCAGAAGCTGTCTTCTTTACGTGTATCCCTACTTGGATGAGCAAGTGCACATGCAGCTCCTCCCTGATTCAGGGCTGGTCCAGGGCTGCTTGTGCATAACCCCAAAGAGAAAATTGGTAGTAGTGCCAGTCTGTTGACGGAGAGGGTGTAGGGGTCTGGATCTGATTAGTGCTACAACCAGTTATCTGGCTGTTCACATAGAAACTGTGCACATGTGAAGCTGGATGTGGGGGGTACAATAACAAAGACGGGCACTCAAACGACATCAGATTCTTCACTCAGATTGAATTCTGTCACCTTTTTCATTTCATGGAATAAATGAGATGGGGTTTCTGAAGGGGAAAGGAGGAGCATGTTGTCATCGTTTAAACTTTGTGTGAAATTTTAAAAGTGAGCTCCTAATGTGAAAAAAGATCCTAGCAGCCTGATAGCGATTTAGTAGCAATAAAAAGCAAATGAGGTTTATCTGGTTTAATAGTTTAATATGAGGACAATTCCAAAGAGATATTGAATAACTAAGTAGCTGCAGGGTATATATGGATTTAAAAATCCTAACCTCTTATATATACTGATGGGTTCTGAACTGGTTATGACTACCCAAGACAGGGATCTCCTGGGTGTGGTGGTCAGATTATTGAAAACATCAACTCAATGCACGCCGAGGGAAAAAAAACACAAGTGTGAGATTCTGAATTGTTAAGAAAGGACTGAAAATGAAATTGGCGCTACCGTAATGCCTTTATATCATCCCATATCAAAAGGTATCATATTAGCTGAAAAGGTACCAACCCCCCCCCCCCCAATTATTGGGGATTGAAGCACCTTCTCTGTGAGAAAAGTATATTCGGTTTAGACAAAACGATAACTGAGCGGAGACCTGGTAGAGGCTTGTAAAATCGTGAATAGAGAGAAAATGAAGGGAATAGGAAAGATGTTCCCCCTATCATAATACTAAACTTTAGGGGATCACTCAATAAAATGGGCTAGCAGAGCAGAACGATTTCATGTAGCCCAAAATTAACATAGAATTCACAGTTACAAGATGATGTGATGGCTACAAACTTAAAATGGCATTTTCAACGAGTTACATGAATTAATGGAGAATATCAATGGCTGCTATTCATAAAAACTAAACAGTTCCAGGTGCTGGGGATGTACTGTTGAGGAGTGCTGTTGCCTTTGTGTGCTCTGCATGTAGGCTTCCTGTGGACATCAGGTGGACATTTTTGAAAACAAGATGCTGAGCTGGATGGACTGTCAGTCTGATTCAGCAGTATTCTTATGTATTCATGAATTCTTTCTCTTCCCACATTGGTACCTTGCAGCTATCTCTGACACAGAGTGACATCAGCCATATTGGTTCCATGAAAGTAGAAGGCATTGTGCACCCAACTACTGGTGAAATAGATCTCAAGGAGGAAGTTGGTAAGACTTTACTGAAGTAGGTAGGGTGAGATTGAGTTGTATGTAATAAAAGCTTTTCGCTAGGCAGCATTTATATATTATAACAACTATTTTATTTACAAACATTTACATGGTGCTTTTAACAATGTTCCAAAGATGCAAACAACAATAATACAATAAAATCAAAACCTTGAGAAAGCAAAAAAAAAGAAAGAAAGAGAAGAACTACAATTAAAGATGAGGACATTAAGGCCTGTTGAAAGAAGTAAGTTTTTACTTGGCTGCAGGGCAGCTATAAAGAAGCGTGGTAGTGTAGCTATAACTAGGTGGTAGTGTCAGAAACTGAAATTTAAATACAGAAATATTCGCTTTATTTTATACTACTCTCTTACATTGCCGTTTTAAGTTTGGTCATGTTGTTTCAAAACCTCATTTTAAAGTTAGCCCCTTCCAAAGCCTTTTCTGTCTTCCTTTGTCGTATCCTGTCCCCTGATATTTGCATGTTGAATTTCCTCATGCCTAACACACTCAGCAGTGGCCTGGCTTTCCTTCCTTAGTTTAATTAATGGCTTACGGAGTTCAGGTTGGATACCAACTAAATTTTGCAGTAACAGCAGGGGTGGGTTAATTTCCGATTCCCTCTTCCTGCAGCAGATCCCTGATTTGCCTGTCATGTTGTTCCTATGGGTCCCCTGACCCCCAGAAGCAGCATTTTTGGGGAGATCAGTGGGCTGAGGTGGGAGGCAAGAACATTCTGTTCCTCTGACAAACGTTCCTTGCATGAGTGGAAAGCTTAGTCTGGATTAATGGAAAATGGCTGCTGCAGGAGGTATAGCCAACCGCAAAATGGCCACCATGAGAGGCAGAGCTGTACAAAGAAAGCCCAAGTACAGGAGACAAGAGGAGTAATTTTTTAAAATACACTGGGAAAAAGCAGGAAGAGAAAATAAAACCAACACCATAGTATTAGCTGCATGGCGAATCAAGAACACTGCTGGGAAGGAGCCCCACCTGGCTCCACCCACTTCCCAAAAACACTTGAGTACCCCATTGGGGACCCAGCTGTACCCCATCAAACTGATGTTTACATCATTCACAGATGCTTTGTTAGACTTATTCTTTGTGATCAGCTTCTTAACCCCCCTTCATTATTTGAACTTGTTCTCATTACTAGCCTCCCAAAATATAGGAGTTTAATCTTCCTGAAATATAAATTTGGCTTTCTTGCAGGCAAGAACTAGGGTGATGATAGAACTGTGAGTAAGCTGGTTGACTAGGGATGCTTGATGCTCTCTAAGAAGCCAGCTAGCATGGCTGAACTTGTGTTCCAAGCTGAAAAACCAGTAACTGTAACTGTTTGTTTGTGTAGGACATTACTAGCTCAGGATTCAAATCTGTGTGGTTTTTTCGGATTTCAGAGCTTTCGGACCATTACTTTCATCAGGGAATCTACTGTAGGGTCTGGGACAGTTGTTATAAAGATAACAGCACCAAATTTGCACAGAACGTACTCCTCCCTATATAAATATCTCCCAAGTTTCAAGTGAATTGGACTAAGGCAGGGGTGTCGAACTCATTTGTTAGGAGGGCCAGATATGACATAAATGTCACTTGGTCGGGCCAGGCCATGTGTACCAAATAAATAAATAAATACCATAAAATGTAATGTCAGTTACTGGAGATACAAACTTTATAAAAGACACAGGCAAAGTCAATTAATGATTTTTTTAAACTTAAAACACAAACAAGCTAAGAACAATAACATTCTTACAGTATTTTCTTTTGTTTAACAGTCATGTTGTTGTTTTACGTATGCTTGAATTTTAAGGAAAAATTGAAGAAAAAATATCATTAATTGACTTTGTATGTGTCTTCTATAAAGTTTGTATCTTTAGTCCCTGGCATTTTTTTATTTTGTACAATTTAAACGGGGTGGGGGGTGGCTGCATTGCTGGTAAGCTCATGCTGCATTGCTGGTAAGCACCTAAACTAAAACAACAGCAACATGGATTGTTTCGGGGAAGGAAGTTTTGTTATACCAACAACCACAGATTTGTATTACCTTTCTGGGCAACCACTGTACTGACCCAAACCAGCGATGTCTATGTATATCTTTCAGTATGCTCACCCCTAATCTTAAGTTTCCTATTTAAATGCTGAGGTGTGGTGGCAGAGTCAGTCGCTGTAAAGACTCTTTGTGCTTCCAGTGGCTCGCCTTCCATCATAGGTGATTAAATATAGTTGTATGTAGTTGTAAAACCGTTGATTCCACTGCCCACTTCAATTTTTGAAGGTCTACAAATGTCCTTTAAAACACCAAAAAAGTATGTTAACTCAACACCGCTAATGCCCTTCAGTGTGTGTGTGTGTGTGTGTGTGAAGTACTGTCAAGTCGCAGCCGACTTCTGGCGACCCCAGCAAGGGGCTTCCAAGGCGAGTGAGCAGCAGAGGTGGTTTGCTGTTGCCTTCCTCTGCAGAGTCTCCCAGCCAAGTACCAACCCTGCTTAGCTTCTGAGATTGGGCTGTACCATGCCACCTTCCCTCCCAATGCCTTTCATTACACTGTCCAAAAATACCGTATTTTTCGCTCCAAAAGACGCACTTTTTTCCTCCTCAAAAGTGAGGGGAAATGTCTGTGCGTCTTATGGAGTGAATGTGCATCTTATGGACCCTAGCCCGGTCCATCCGGGACTCCCAGAGCCGGGCGGAGGGACCCCCGCCCCTCCTGCCAGCCGGCTGGGCGCGCCGGAACAACGCGAGCCAGCATTCCCTGTCCCGACAGCCAGCTGGGAGGCAGGCGGGGCACACAGAGCTGGGCACGTTGGGACAGCGTGAGCAGGCATTCCCCGCCCCAACAGCCAGCTGGGAGGCAGGCAGGGCGCACAGAGCTGGGCGCGTGGGGACGGCGCAAGCCGGCATTCCCCGCCCCAACAGCCAGCTGGGAGGCGGGCGGGGCGCACAGAGCTGGGCGCGTCGGGATGGTGCAAGCCGGCGTTCCCCGCCCCGACAGCCAGCTGGGAGGTGGGCGAGCCGCACAGAGCCCGCTGGGTGCATCGGGACAGCGCGAGCTGGCGTTCCCCGATCCGACGGCCAGCTGGGGGGGGGGGCGTCTTATGGTCAGGTGTATCTTATGGAGTGAAAAATACGGCTCATGCCTTTTAACCACTGTTTTAAGACACAATGACACCATTATCATCCATATTTTAAGTGGAAAACTGAGGAACTAGAAGTAAGATCAGTTCCACTTCTATCAAATTGAGTTGTTTTAGTACATTCCATTATCTATTTTAATATTCTATTTGTTAATCCATTGTACTTGTGTTATTATTTATTTGTTTTAGTAAACTGATGGCCAAATGGCTATATACAATAAAATTTTACTACTATTACTATTATCAGTGGTAAAGAAAAGTCATGGCGCAGAAAAGTTGTTGAGACATGACTGTTTTCCATAAAAGGCTGGATGTGTACTTTTATTTGAAAGCTCTACTCAGCATTTCAGTTCGAGGCCTTGTGTCACTTTTTCAGGTAAAGCTCTGGAAAAGGCTGGAGGTAAAGAGTTCTTAGAAACAGTAAAGGAACTACGCAAGTCGCAAGGACCTCTGGAAGTCACAGAAGGTAACATCTTGTATTTTTTGTTAGAGTTTTTATTAATCACATATTTCTTCCTCCCAAATATTCAGACCTTTCTTCTGACACTCTCTAGCTTATCCTTGAATTAATTTTATTAGCATTTTTAAGATTAAAAGTATCTTAAGGAAATAGGGATCACTAGACTGTATGTGTTCAGGGATGATAAAAACAATGCAAGAACTATTTTGTGTCCTGAGTACAAACCAAAACTTAATTTTTGTGACCTCTTCTGCAGATTCCTGTTTATGTATAACTTTTGCATGTTCTACATATGCAGCAGAAAGAAGTATAATTTTTGTACTTCCACGGTCCAATTGGAGAAGTCACATTCTTAATGTGTCCCTGTGTAAAAACTCTCTGCAAATTAAAATTGAATACATCAGGGAGAAAGGTTCTAGCTTAAGCTCTTCACGTGCTGTACTAGTTCTCCACTTACAGGGAATTGTTCATGAAGGGGAATGTTGGAAAAAGTAACCCCTTCCATGCAGCAGTACAGGACTGAGGTATAGCACATTAGCACTCAGTTACCCAATTACCCCTTTATTCTGCCGCATGTCTAGACCAGGCCTCTGACAAAACCTATTCAAGATAGACAGAAGGAAGATCCTACCTAGAGATAGTACCATCCTCCATAAAATCATTTGCAAAGATAGCGGGCAGCTCCATGAAATGAACACTTTCATATTTCATATAAATATAAAATGTGAAATTACTTTAAATAAATTGCAGGTCTTCTGTGGTATTCCATCCCGCAGGTGACTGCAGTGTGACAAAATTAAATGCTATCCTTAAGACTGTATGTAAAGTTAATAGAGGCACGCAAGTGTACCTACAAGTGTTGGCTGGAGTTGGTTTTCTCTCACGAACTGGGATTCTAAGCTTTGATTAAACCCTGGTTTAGAATCCAGATTAGTGGAAGGAGGACTGGCTCCAGTTGACCTGGGCACCTGCATTTATCTGCCAAGGGTAACTGGACCGAGTTTCAAACTGTGTTTCTCCACACAAGAAGGGAGTGATCTTTGTGCACATTTGTTCTTTACATGTGATGTCTAAACATACTCATGTCTGGTTTTCATCATACTTGTGATTTTTGTTTTCCTTTTCAATAATGAAGTACTACCTTCTTCCCTTTTGCTCTTTGTTTACCATAGCTGCTCTCAGCCAGTCTGCTGGTCTAGCAGCAAAATTTGTCATTCACTGTCACATCCCGCAGTGGGGTTCAGATAAATGTGAAGAACAATTGGAGGAGTCTATAAAGAACTGTTTAACTGCAGCTGAAGACAAGAAGCTGAAGTCGGTGGCATTTCCACCTCTCCCCAGTGGCAGGTATGTGTTGTTTCCTTTGTTAAGTCCTCTCATTTAAGTCATTTGTACAAAATATCACAAACTATGAATGTTTCAACATTCTGCACATAAATAAGTAGTAGGGCAGTTTCATTGTGTGACAAATTTAAGAAGGATTGCCAGTATTTTTTCTCTGACAGGATTTGTGTCATTAACAAGCTGCTTTATGTATTCTTCATGCTCAAGATCAATTGGTCATATGAGCTTAATAATAAAGGATGAACAAGCTGCATGACATGTAGCACTATTAACAACAGTCGTTTTCCCTGTCATTGTATCTCCATTGTGCAAGTTGTTATATTCTGATCATAGTTTAGTTTGAATTTTATTAACAATAAAAGCTCTGCCAGAAAAAATTGACTACCCTAGTGACTTCCGAAAAAGTGAACTGTGACTCACAAATGCTCATACCCTGCCAGAAATGATGTTAGTCTTTAAGGTGCTACTGGATTCTTGCTCTTTCCTACTGCTACTGACAGACTAACACGGCTACCCATCGTGATCTAGTGACTTCTGTGGCTGATTTACGAGCTCAATTGGTATGAAATTATCAAGACTGCCTTCAAGGACTGTAGCATTCCTGGTGAAATATTAAAATACTTGATTCACCAGTGTGGAGCTCTAGGATCTGGTAGTCCTTCCTCATTTATTTGCCTGGCCCTGATTGATTTGACCTTCATTTTACTTTCACAACAGTGCCAGCTAGCTGGCCCTTGGCCTTCCCTCTCATTTCCATGACCTTTAATAAGATCTAGTATCTCTGTTTTGGAATTGGATGCAGTTGCTGATCCAGCCATTCTTATCTAGCTGTGACCAACTGTATCTATCTACTTCGTCTCTTTGGCCTAGACCCCTTGCCTCTTAGTTATATGTCTTGGCCCAGAATCCACTGTAGTTTGTCTGTCCACCATGTACTGATGTTCCTAGATAGCAGGGGAAACTTCTTTCATCTGTGCTTCAAGAAAGTGCAGATACAACTAAGTGTTGCTGCAAAAGGGGTTGCCTTGTGGTAAGGCACAGAAGCCTGCAAATGTCAGCTTCAGTTAATATATTATTTCAGTACTAGATGGCATAGTATTAACTCGCATTTCAGGTTGATGCTTTATCTACAAGCTTTGACATTCATCTTTTTCTTATGTCTAGAAATTGCTTTCCAAAACAGACTGCTGCCCAGGTGACTCTCAAAGCCATTTCTTCCCATTTTGATGACTCCAGCCCTTCATCCCTGAAGAACATTTACTTCCTGCTCTTTGACAGTGAGAGCATTGGCATCTATGTGCAAGAGATGGCAAAACTAGATGTCAAGTAGCAGCAGAAGCCAAAATGAAATTTTATTTTTCAACATAAATTTGAGTAGGATTCAGAATTAGAAGTGGGTTTTATTTTTACAATATTGTGAGGAAGGAGTATGTGAGTAGCTTCAAATTCTGTGAATGGTGGAGGGCTTTTGTTATGGGGAAAAGAAGAAAAATGTTTGACCTGCAATTTTATCATGCTTTAGACAACCTAACATTTTGTTTCATCCCTAAGAGACTAAGTTGCCAGCTCTCCCTTTACTGTTTAATACGTCTCATGTTATTTTAGTTTAGGCCATTTGAAAATGAATTTCAATTTAGAGTAGCAAACAATTCAATGCATACAAATATTGAAAATGAATTGTTTGCTTCCCTTTCTTTTCCCAGTGGTAGGTAGAAATCATTATGTTGTGTCTACATTCCGTATTGGAGAACGTAATTTCAGACAGCTCACTTGGTGCTTTACTGTTTTATCCCAGAATGAACTGTAATTGCTGAGAATATTTCATCTTATTTGTTTTTATTAAAAAATGGCATCGTGCTTTTTTAAAAACTTTAAACTTTACCTTTATTTCACTAATGCACATTTCCATATATACCTGACTTCAGATGTAAAATGTAGAGCAGAGAGAAGTCACTGGAAATCAAAAGGTTGCTCCACTTAGTGGTGTCAAATTCAACTGATGTTGTCATTTGCCTTTGGAAGATTTACAGAATTGAATTGAGAATGAAGCAAGGGTATTCTGCCCTCTGGGGCACACTTTGAGAAAAGGTGTGGTAATCATAATGGACAGAGCACGGCGATGGACATCCTTCTGCTGTTTTGAAAGCGTAATCCTCTCTTGTAAATTGCTGTGTTTTCACAGCAGTCCACGAAGAATGATGCAAAACGTCATTGATTTTTTTTTACCCCTGCTTTCCTGCTGGCCTCTGCTGTCTTTATATGAATAAGGGCACAAAATGAGTTTTTTCCTCCCGAGTTGCTAGAGCAATACAGTCCACAAATATTCAGGATTGTGTTTGTTGTAATGCACTGTTGTATATCTTCCCATTCCCTTCCATGATTAAAAAAATTCAGCAAGTCCTAAGTACATTTACTCTAACTTAAGTTTCACTGAGTTCTGTGGGATTTACTTTCTAGTAAGGGTGCTTAAAATTTTGGCCAGTGAAACGGTCATACCTTTTGCTGTAAGTGTTGCCTCTGCCCTATTCCTTGCAGGTTGCTGCTCAGCATTGCTAACATGCGGTATTTCCTGCTTTATTTTCATCATTTCTTCCACATGGCACATTTCCCCAGTTTCCCTGCCACAGTCCTTCAGCAGCAGTTATCCCACCCCCCAGGCCATTGCTGCTATTTCAAGATGTGGAAGGAAGAGGCCCGTTGTATTCTCAGCCCCGTATTGGTTCACCACACTGATGCTGCTAGTTCCCAAACAGAAGGCTTGCTGAGATAGGCCAGCAGGTTGCCACAGTGCCAAAGCATTTGTCAGTGTAGCATATTCAGAAGCAAAGGAATCTTTGAATCCATCCAAAAGATAACAGAAGCTAGGAAATCTTTCATGACAAAACTGTATTTCATTAGCAAGGAGCACCTAGCAGCTGCTGCTGTATTGTAAATACCCTTCAAAGGAAAGTCAGTTTTCACTCATCTAAATCCTTCTTAAAAGGATTAACTAATATGTGCCATCCCTCCTGTGAAACACTGTCTCTCAATGGAGTGTAGCTCTTGTATTATCAAACGATGCTGAAACCATTTGAAACTTTAGCTAGCAGTTCTCTGCTGCTTCAAATACTTAACGGGTATTGTGATAGCCATTACTTCCACATAAAGTTAGTGAACAAGGAGCATTTAGATAATGATCCTTTTCTGAAATTTCATCAGACAAGTTTTGAGGGCTAGCTTAGATTTTTTTTTTTTTACCTGAGGTAAATGTTTACCTCATTTCCATCTCAAAAAAGATACTATGTTACCAGCTTTCCATGGTGACTAATGACAAGGCAAGTGTTAAGAGATCTTTATTACTAGCTTTACAAAAGGACTAGTAAGTACATAAAAGACCCACATCAGTTTGTTAGGGAGTGGAGAAGCAATGAAAATACAGTGAGCTTCTGCACATTTCATCAGTCAATGGACTGTTTTCCTTATAAAATGAGAGAGCGGGTTGCTAATCTGACAAGAGCACCAGCACCTTCTGCCACTTTCTCATACTGTAGAACAGGGGTGGGGCACGTCAAGCCCGCAGACTGTTTAAGGCCCACAAAATCAATTGGTCTGGCCCTTCATGTGTCCTGGCAGATCTCTAGCTCAGAAGGATCTAAGATTGGCGATCCGCCCCCTCCCGCAGACAAGAATAGCCTCTATTCAAGGCGGATGTGAGTTTGTTTTGCCGAGAAAAGGAACCTTTTTCCCCCTTGCGGAAGAGTCATTAGCTATGAAGCTGCTAGGACCGCCCAAGAAACTATTAACCCTTTCCCACACGGGCCGTGGAGAAACATTCTGTAATACAAGAGGGCTGGGGGCGGAAGTGGCAACAATGGAGGGGTTAAAGGGGGCAGGGCCAGAATGCATGGGGGGGGAGTTCTTAGCCAGTGTGTCCTCATTTCATCCCTGCAGGTGGAGGTAGCAGGAGCCGGCTGTAGAATCCAGCCCCAACCATGAGGCGCAGGAGCAACTCCGGCGTGTAGCTGGACAGTTACGCCCGGCTGGTGCAATAGACCATCCTGGGCCACTAGGTGGGCGAGTGCGCCACCAGTTGGATGCCTGCCTGCTTGCCCGCACCGGGGAGGGCATCTGGGGCAGGTGCCTGCTTGGGGCTTGGTCGGCTAATTTTTAAGTTGATAATTTTGTATGGTCCGCAAATGATGTTCTAAATATCCAAATGGCCCTTGGCGGAAAAAAGGTTCCCTACCCCTGATCTACTTGAAGAAAAAAAGCTAGTATCTGTGGTCCACAGAAGTGTTTTAAATTTACAAAGCAGGAATCTACTAAGAATTAATCTGCTACATGCTCAACTCTTGCTCAAGACCTTGTTGGATCAAGCCAAAGTCTTCATAGTTCAGCATTCTTCACAACATTCTCAGCAACCAACAAGCTGTAGATGTTCCACTGGAAATTAGTCTACCACAGGCTCATTCTTCTAATATGGCTGTCCCTTGGCAATCATCATTCTCCTCACCCTTTCTTAAAAATTTAGACAAAATAGCCCATTCCTCCCCTTACATGCACAACACAAAACTGGGACACTTAGTCCCATACACAGAAGGCATTGCTCACAAAAGGCAATGTTTTGGTTTTCAATTTTTGCATTTTGGCGAAACGGGAGAATACAAACTTTTATGATGGAGAGCCCTGAGTACAAAACATCGCACTACCTACATCCCCTTGGAAGTAAGAAACATTGGCCCAATCTGGCTAAAACCAGTCATGACTACCTCCCAATGAAACCAATACAACAAGTTGGTTACAACCAACAATTATTTCAGGTGGCCAAGTTTAGCTGGATTGGAGCCATTGTTTTTTTAGGGAATTCACATTCAAGTAAGAATTTGTCAGCACCATTACAAGCATAATGTGTCTCATTTTAGGCTAAAGTCTGCAACGTGTGCTTTCAGGCAATTGAACCTAGAAGTTTAGCATTGTTCTGCTAAATGTCTAAAACAAGAATAAGGACAAGTATAAAGGGTGCAAAAGAAGATTCTTATGCTGATGGGTAGAACACTAAATCTGTGCCCACGGTTCATCTTAACATGTCAAAGTGAACTCACTAGACTGCCCTACCCCATGATTTCTGGGAATATTTCATCATGATTCCCTTTTTGTTTTTAAACAAACAGGAATGATAATCTCTTACCTCAGGGTTTAAAACTTTTTCAGTAATTACTTTCTTTTTAGGGAGAAAGTTACCAACAGCTACAAGTTCTTAACATCACAGAAAGGAAAAACAAGACAGTTTTAAAAGAATGGATGGTTTCATGCATTATAGAAATCAGCATGTTTTGGGGGTGCCCCAGAGATGAAGGGCTAATGATAGAAGTGCATTATATCATGGCAAACCATTTCCATTGAGTAAAGCTAGATTCAGGCCAACACAAGAAAAAGGGAACACAGTACAAATGTGTCACAAAATATTCAACAATACAAACCCTGTGTTGGATGCGTATCATTCCCATGTAGCACATCGCTTGCTGCTGCTTTTAAATCACTAAAAGATTTCAACCCACTTTTACAAAATTCCTGTTGCCTCATTAACTCCATTGTAAAAATAAAACCCAGAGCCTCAAAGAAAATGCAACTTCTAAGACCAATCAAACAAATAACAGAGACCTACTAAACAGCCAACAATACCACAACCTCATCCCTTCGGTGTTCTATTAATTCTTCAAGAATATTGGCACCTCTCATTTTTCTCGCCACAGCATTTCATCGTTTGCATCTTAGCAAGGCATTCTTTGTCCCATCTCCTTCCAACTCTTTGAGACGAAAAGATCCCTGCTTTTGATGACAGTCACTATGAAACATCCCACGTAGTAGCCATTAATCTGACCCACTCCATCATTCCTTCCCATTGAAAGCAGGAAGGTAAGTGATCCTAAATGGGAAATGTGAAGAAAGATTATTTACAAAACCCACTAGAACTATGATCTGGCTTTGATAAAAAAAAAAGCTCAGGGTATTAGATGAAACACGTTTCATTCCAAGCTCATATTTCCTGCATATATGACCAATCTAGGATGTACACATAGTTATGGCTTTTTTCCCAGGCAACTGACCTATCACCACATAAGGGATCATGTCAAGAAAGTACTGTTTGAAGCAGCAGTACAAAAGTATAGTATGACTCCTGGGAAATCCTTGCAATTATAGCAGCCCCAAAACAACTCTGATGTAATTTTGGAAAATACTGCAAAGTTTATAGGGTCAAGTGCAAATTGGGTAAGGATTCCTTAAAGAAGCTAAACATGGTCACATCAAAATCATGTCCATTTATTCTTTGCACCTAGTAACTACTAAAAAGAAAAACAGAGATTTATCACATGCCTTTGCAGCTCATTTTACCTGGCTTGTAGGTTTTCAGAGGTTTTTGTGTCAGGCTGTTGATGATGTTGGTCACCACAATGTTTGCATGAAGCCCAGCATGGTATGCCAACTTTGGTTCCCTGACATGAGCACAGTCACCAATGGCATAGATGTTATCATATCCTTTCACCTGGAGGTGTTCATTAACTTCCAAAGCTCCATCACTTGCCAGCTTGTCATCTGAGAAGGAAAACAAGGAATAATTTAGTGGTCCAATGAACTGACCAGCAATTAATAGCCAAGGCAATGAGAATGCCACAAGGGGGGGGGGGAAGCAAAGCACTGTTGTCTGTTATCTGTGATAGCCTTCTATGCTTAATTTGTGGAACAAGTAATTACATTACTTGAGACTTTGACAAAAGCCAAGTGGTGGTATGTGGGATGCACATAAAATGGTCCTGTAAATGTGGATGACACCATGGAAGGACCATGTTAATGAGTCCTTGATGTCCATCATGAATCAATTGCTCATTCCAGGCACCTTCCTTTTGCCACTGAAAGAGGCAGTTATCTGTTCACTACTTAAAAAACCATCCCTCCAGAAAAATAACGTGGCCAATTTTTGTCCAGTCTCTAATCTGCTCTCTGTGGGCAAGGTGATTGAGAAAGAAGTAGAGGACCAACTCTGGGTCCTGAATAACTCATCTGCAATGGAGCCTTTACAGTCTGGTTTCAGGCAGGGCTATGGGATGGAGATGGCGTTGGTGGCTTTAGTTGTTGATGTCCATCTGAAAGGCAGACCTCTTTGGTGCAGCAGCTCTCCAGGGGTCTTTCACATCAACTACCTGCCTAGTTACTTTAACTGGAGATGTCGGGGATTGAACCTGGGACCTTCTGCATGCAAAGCAGATGCTCTACCACTGAGCCACTGCCCCTCCTTTTTGATCTACCACTGTAGACCAAAGCACTTCAAGAAAGCACATGGGGTATTTTCATTATATCCTCACAGTATCCTTGTTTAAATTGCATCTTGGCCCTGAAAAAAAGTCTATCTGCTATCTGTTCTGAACAATGCTAACAACAATGTTGACAATCGCAAAAGAAAGGACCAACTTTTCCCGTGTTACAAAACCCTGGGCACAAGGGGGCAATTTGACTCACACACCCCCAAACAAGAAGTTAATGTACGAGCTATAATGATACGTTAAGGTGTGCCAGTTTCAGCAATTTCATTTTGTAAAGAAAAATATCAAAAAAGAGCACATGGTCTTTCCTCCACTTTCACAGCAAAGCTTGACTTACAAAAGAAATTACAAAAACTTACTGACAATGCATTTAAGTTGAACACATCCCAGGACCACTTCAGCACATCCCAAGAAGGGGCCAGCCCTGTGATCAACATAATTCTCTCACGAAAGGCAATCACCATTAACCAACTAATCTACCTCTATATTGTCGAAGGCTTTCACGGTCAGAGTTCATTGGTTCTTGTGGGTTATCCGGGCTGTGTAACCGTGGTCTTGGTATTTTCTTTCCTGACGTTTCGCCAGCAGCTGTGGCAGGCATCTTCAGAGTAGTAACACTGAAGGACAGTGTCTCTCAGTGTCAAGTGTGTAGGAAGAGTAACATATAGTCAGAAAGAGCTTGGGTTTGAGCTGAGTACTGTCCTGCAAAAGAAATGTGCTAATCATTGCCCTGTAAGTATCAAGATAATGTGCTAATGAGGGTGTGGTATGTTAATATGGAACCAATGTATCCTGAAGTGATCTGTTAATGTGTGAAATCCAAAGCTAATCCGCATGGCTATTGTTGACTGTAGTCTTTGTTAGTCTGGAGGTTTTCAGGACAGGAAGCCAAGCCTTATTCATTCTTAAACTCTCCTCTTTTCTGTTAAAGTTGTGCTGATGTTTATGAATTTCAATGGCTTCTCTGTGCAATCTGACAAAATAGTTGGTAGAATTGTCCAGTCTTTCAGTGTCTTGGAATAAGACCCTGTGTCCTGTTTGTGTCAGTCCATGTTCAGCCACTGCTGATTTCTCAGGTTGGCCAAGTCTGCAGTATCTTTCATGTTCTTTTATCCTTGTTTGTATGCTGTGTTTTGTTGTCCCGATGTCCACAGCTGCAAGGTATACGATATACTCCTGCAGAGGTGAGGGGATCTCTTTTGTCTTTTGCTGATCGTAGCATCTGTATTTTCTTGGTGGGTTTAAACACTGTTTGTAGGTTATGTTTCTCCATCCTATCAGTGACTCCTTTAATAAATGGCAAGAATACCTTTCCTATGGGAGACTGTTTTTCCTGAGTTTTCTGAGCTTTGTTTGGTTTAATGGCCCTTCTGATTTCATTTCTGGAATAGCTGTTTGCTAGCAGTGCGTGATTTAGATGATTAGTTTCTCGTTCTGGTTGGAGGTCATCTTGAAACTCGCGGGTATTACCATCACGTGCCCAGGGTAGGCAGGACCAAAAAATCTTTATTCTACTTCCTGCCGCCTGGGCGGGAACTTCCAGTTTCCGTCCTGCCTTGATCAGGGTAGCAGCTTCGTTCTTGAACTCCGACTCGTTTTCAAAGACTTTTCCTTCGTGTGTACTCCATTCGTTTTAACCTTTGTCTAGTTTTCAGTGAGTCTGTTTTCCTTCCCTCACCTCCTTTACCGTTCGTCGGCTTTAGCCGCAAACGTCCCTTTCCCCCGCTACTTTCGATTTCCCCCTCCTCCCGCTCCCCACTTCGCCCCGTTGGGCAAGATGGCGGACGCTAAGAGAGACTCTGACTCAGACCTCCTGTCTGAGGGGGTCCATGACTCAGCCCTCGTCGCTTCGACAGGGCAATGTCACAGAGAGCATTCTAACAGCCGCGGCGGCGACGCCGTGAAAGGTGCGGAAGGGCCGACTGCCCCCAAAGAGGCGCGCTCTGTTGAGCCGCCTCAAAATGGCGCGAATCACAGTGAGAGGAGAGAGACTGCAGCTAGGAGCGCCTTAGAAGAAAGCTCTCAACTCATTCCGAAGTCTCCACCAGGGGGTAATGTAATGCGTACCGAGGCAGAGACTTCTCTAACTCGGCGGGAAATTGTGGATTTGTTTAACGGGGTGTTTGGATACGCAGGCTCAAGTGATGATGGCCCTCAAGGAATCCATTTCCCCTCTCATGCAGGGCACGGGTTCAGATCCTGCTCTAATCACCTCACAACGCTCCCATCAGGGACAGGGAGACCAATCTAATCCGCAGTGGTGCACTAAAGCTGCACTCAAGGCCCCTTCCCCCACTCTCAATCCCTTCAAGCCCTGGAGGATACCTCTTCAGTGGCCCCACATTTAGAAGGCAGAGAAAAAAGGGGATTGATTCCGATGAGGACACTCTCATTCTCCTTAAAGAACAACATCCCCGTCTATTTTCAGCGGAGGATTTTCAGGGACTCTTAAGCAAGGCTCTGGTAGCCCTAGACCTCAATGAGAATCCAAACCCTGTAGCCGACTCCATTCCTAAACCCAGGAAAAAGGGAGCCAAGGAGTTCTTCCCAAGTACCAAACCTCGCATCTGGGAGATCCCATTCCCAGAATTTTTTGAAACCCAGGTACAAGCTGAATTTGACAAACCCTTGGCCAATAGACAATCCCCTACCAATACAAGAGACTGTACACCATGGTTCCACAGGCCATGTCTCTTTCAACTTCCCCTGATTGACGCCCCGGTAGCGGCAGTTCACTCACCTGATTTACCATCTGAAGATGGAATGGGGTCAGTTAGAGACCCACTAGATAGGAAAGCGGAGATTCTTTCCAAAAAGGTTCATGAGGCCTCCGCCCTGGCAATACAAACCTCGGCAGCAGCCTCCGTTATGACCAGAGCCTCCATCGTGTGGCTCAGGTAAATTATTCAGCTCTGTGCAGGAGAAAATCGTTAGATTGCGGAAGACCTTAAGAGACTTCTGAAGGCATCCGCATTCATGGCAGACGCATCTCTTGATGCCATGTCCCTCACAGCTCAAGCCACTTCTTCCAACATTGCTATCGGAGGAGCACTATGGGTTCGTCCCTGGCAAATGAACTCAAAAACCGAAACACTGACCATGTCATACCCCTACACTGGGGAAGACTCTTCGGGGAAAGACTAGATAAAATCCTTGTGGAGAACAAGGATAAGAAAAAGGTTCTTCCAATATCCTACAACAAGGAGGGAAGACAGTCCTCTGCCTACTCCAGTTTCAGAACTTTCCACTCTCTGGCCCCCTTCAGGCCAGAACAATGCAGGGGTTCCTGGAATAATAATAATAAGGGCTCCTTTCGCAGAAGGGGAAACAAATTTTGTCGTTTCCCCCAGGGACAACATCAATTCTCGGGCAACAATGGAGACAAGTTCTCCATAGCCCCTAAACAGTGACGCCTAGTCACAGCCGGTGTGTGTGGGGGAAGACCCCTACGATTCCGCCACAAGTGGGAAAGGTCTTACACAGATGCATGGGTTTCTCAGGTGTTATCAACAGGAATTCACGTCTCTCCCAAGAGACAAATTTGTGAACTCCCCAAAATCTCTCAGCAGGGACAAAGCATCAATGAACCCTGAACGCCATATCCCACCTACATCAAATTCAAGCCGTAGAACTAGTTCCTCACCCCAAAATTGGCAACGGGGTATATTCCATCTTCTCTACAGTCCCCAAGAAAAATGGGGACTGGAGGGCTATCTTGGACATGAATCATCTAAACAAAGGGTCAGATACAGGAAATTCCATATGGAGACCCTCCGTTCCACTATGGAAGACCTACAGGTGGGCCAGGTCCTAACCTCCTTGGACCTGAAGAAGGCATACCTTCACGTCTCTATTCCCCCTTCCACAGGAGGTTCTCAGATTTTGCTATGCCAAGAGACACTACCAATTCAGGGCACTTCCCTTCTGTCTGGCTTCTGCTCCCCACTTCCTCACCAAAATACTTGTGATGCTGGTGGCGTTACTCCGACAGGAGTGAATTACAATATTCCCACATCTAGACGACCACGGGTCTCTTGTCAATCTAGAAAAGAATCTACTGAGGCCAACACAGAGATTAGAACACCTGGGGGTCATCATAGACACTCACAGGAACCTGATATGTCTTCCACAGGACAAGATCATCAAAATCCATTCCATGACTCAGTCAGTAATCAGCTTCAGCCACTGCAGGATCATGTTCCTTGCCAAATTGCTGGGGAAGACGGTAGCCTGTCTCACCTGAGTCCCGTGGGCCAGGTTCCACTCGAGACTGCTGCAGGGAATCCTATAACCCTATCAGGATTTGATCACACACAGCGGGGTCAAGTCCTTCCCCCTACCCCGGAATTGTGCCAATCCCTCCTGTGGTGGTACCAAAACAGCAATCTCAACAGAGGGGTACATTTCGTCATAGGGGTCCAGATACAGGTATACACAGACACCAGTCTAGAGGGTACGGGAGCTACCTGCCAGGACCAAATGGCTCAGGGCCAGTGGTCTCTAAGGGAAAGAGATTACACATAAGCATACTACAACTAAGAGCCACTCAACTGCCTCTACAGCACTTTAGGAGCCTCCTACGTTGCAGACACATTCTGATCCGCACGGACAATGTGTCCGCGAAAACGTACCTTAACAAACAGGAGGGGTCAAAGTCTCCCAGGCTCCATCAGGAAGCCGAGATCATTCTCTCCTGGGCAGAAATGTATCTTCTGTCCCTTTCAACGGAACATGTCAGGGGTGTTATCAATCTCCAGGCCGACTGGCTGAGCCGTCAGGTTCTGGACGAAGGGAAATGGTCTCTCAACTGGATAGTTTTCAATCAGATCGCTGAGAGATTCGGCTAGCCCAAGGTGTACCTGTTTGCCTCGGCGAGCATTCACCTTCTCCCGCGATTCTTTACGCGTTATTTCCACCAAGAGGCAGAGAACATGGATGCCCTCCTGTCCCCATGGCAGAAGGAACTACTGTTCACCTTTCCGCCCATTCCCATTCTACCAAGGGTAATAAGATCAGGAAGGAGGATGCAAACGTCATTCTCATTGCTCCTTGTTGGCCGAGAAGACCCAGGTTTCCCAGCCTGAAGGAGTTATCCGTCCAGATCCCAGACCTGCTTCATCAGGGTCCCTTATTTCACCCAG
This sequence comes from Euleptes europaea, assembly GCF_029931775.1. Taxonomy (NCBI): domain Eukaryota; kingdom Metazoa; phylum Chordata; class Lepidosauria; order Squamata; family Sphaerodactylidae; genus Euleptes; species Euleptes europaea. The sequence continues at coordinate 91,787,363 of NC_079316.1, read as the reverse complement.
AACCCCAATGGCTTCACTTAACCACCTGGAAAATGAAAAGAAGTCCCTCTCAGAGGAGGGATACAGCAAGGTGGTGGTTGCTAACATGATAGAAGCGAGGAGACTTTCCACTAGAAGGATTTTTAACACGTCCTGGAGAGTCTTTGTTCTGTGGTGTAGGCGCAAGCACATCGATCCACTGTTACCAGGGATTCCCAAGATCCTAGAGTTCTTCCATTATGGAGTTGAACAGGGTCTCAAGGCTTCCACATTGCGCAGACAGGGGGCAGCCATATCCACCGTTCTTACGGTCTTTGAAGGTTTTCCCTCCTTCCAGGCATCCCCACATTCTGACATTTCTAAAGGGAGTGGTTCAAATGAAGCCTCCAGTAGTCCATCGCTTCCCCACGTGGTGCCTCAATGCGGTTCCCACAGCATTGATGCGCACTCCCTTTGATCCCATTAAGGGTATCCCCTAAGGATGCTGAGGATGAAAACCACCTTCCTCATAGCAGTGTCTTCAGCCTGGCGTATCTCCGAGCTTAGGGCGCTCTCAGCGCATGAAGGACTCTATCTTTCACAGTGACAAGGTGGTCCTCAGACCGGACCCCACCTTCATGCCAAAGGTGAATTCCATCTTTCACCGTTCACAGAGGATTCTTTTGCCGTCATTCTGCCCCCAATCCGGTTCATCCCAGGAAAAAAGAGTGGCATCATTTAGACGTGAGACGACTACTCAAGGTTTACCTTAGTCGTACAGAACCTAACAGACATTCAGATGCCTTATTTATCTCATTAACCAATCCATCTAAAGGTCAGAAAATGTCTAACGCCGCCATCAGTTGCGTGGTGAGACAGTACATTACTGAGGCGTATAAGGCCAGTAAGATGCCTCCTTCTGCCGGCATCACCGCACATTTGGTACGCAGTACAGCCGCCTAGGCGACCTTTGATAGGCACTCCTCCTCAGACGAGATACGTAGGGCGGCCACTTGGTTTACGGCATCTACATTCATAAAACATTACAAGATTGATGCCAGGGGCTCTGCTGATGCAGCCTTCGGTAGAAGGGTCCTGCAGCACGTCTTGGATACACCATAGTCCCACCCGGTCAAACAGCTCTTGGATATCCCGCGAGTTTCAAGATGACCTCCAACCAGAACGAGAACGGAGCCTTGTTTACTCACCGTGAAGGCTCCTTCTTTTCTGGATTGGAGGACATCTTGCCCGCCCAAAATCATAAGGGTATCAAGTTATCCAAGACTTAGCTCCTATTGTTCATTGCAGTACCTAAGGGGTGTTGTTACCTAATATTAGAGGCATAATAAAGAGTGGTCTTTATGTTCACCATCTTACCTGAATCAAGTATATTCTACTTACCTGTTTTTCCCCCAGTATGTTAAGTGTTTATAGGAGTTCATGTTCTTTGTTTATAAGGTACACTGTTGTTGCCTGGTTAGCCTTTTGTACTTACCTGTCTCCTTAGCTCGGCGAGTCCGTAAACTGGAAGTTCCCGCCCAGGCGGCAGGAAGTAGAGTAAAGATTTTTTGGTCCTGCCTACCCTGGGCACGTGATGGTAATACCCGCGAGTTTCAAGATGACCTCCAATCCAGAAAAGAAGGAGCCTTCACGGTGAGTAAACAAGGCTCCGTTCTTCCTTGAGAAACTGTGGTTCACAGATCCGTCTTGCACGGTCCATTAATGTTTTGATTATTCCTCTTTTATGCCCGGGGTGGTGGTTGGAGTTTTTGTGTAAGTAGCGATCTGTGTGAGTTGGTTTCCAGTAGACCTTGTGACCTAACTGAAAGTTTGTTTTACGGATGACAAGAGTATCAAGAAATGGGAGTTTACCCTCAATTTCCTTTTCCATGGTAAACTGAATGTTTGGATGGATATTATTAAGATGGTTTAGAAAGTCCATTAATTTTTCTTCACCATGGCTCCAAATAGTAAATGTATCAACAATAGCCATGCAGATTAGCTTTGGATTTCACACATACAGATCACTTCAGGATACAATGGTTCCATATTAACATACCACACCCTCATTAGCACATTATCTTGATACTTACAGGACAATGATTAGCACATTACCTGTGATACTTTTTGCAGGACAATGATTCAGCTCAACCCAACCCCTTTCTGACTATATATTACTCTTCCTACACACTTGACACTGAGAGACACTGTCCTTCAGTGTTACTCCTCTGAAGATGCCTGCCACAGCTGCCGGCGAAACGTCAGGAAAGAAAATACCAAGACCACGGTCACACAGCCCGGATAACCCTCAAGAACCAATAATCTACCTCTCTTTTTAAAAAGCACTGCAGAAACTATACAAGTAAGATTCCAAATTCCAGTACTGAGCTACAGGAAATAGGTTTGATTCCCCAAGCTAAAAAGCAAGGTGGGAAAATCACTTACGGAATACGCTGCTGTATGCTGATGAATTGACCTTTATTCCAGTGCAGAGAATCACCATGTCAGTAGCAATCTCTGTCCCTTTATCAGTCTTCACGGTCATATTCTCCCTGAATTGGTTTAAAGTCAGCAAAGGCAGATTGGAAACTCTCTCACCTGTTATAGTCAAATACACAAAACCAAACTTCACACTTCATTGAACCTCTGAGGCCATGATACCACTAGGTTCTGGTATTTTCAGACACTACGCCGAAGGATACCCACTGAGTCTAATTGAGATGTTATTTTTAACACAATGAAAGTGCAAGTGCAACTCTAAACAAAGTTGCATCCTTCTAAGGGCACTGACTTCAGTGGACCTCAAAGGGTGTAAGTCTGCGTAGGAGTGCACTTGCAACACTCTGGTTATCCTGTTGAAAAACTCAGCTTCCACTTCAGTAATGGGGCGTGATTATTACTAGTTATCCAAGTTAAATGGAATATTTTGAAAATATCTTAAGTGAGCATATGGGATTAAAATTTAGAAAGTAAAGTTGGGTGGGGTTTCCTGTAGCCAAGAGGAGGGCTACATACACAGTGCACAGCTCTTGAGAAAACATTCTGTCAAAATAAATACACTGCTCTCTTGCTGAACAACTGGAAATAAAGAGAAAAGCAGGATGAATTGAACTTCCCATTACATCTAACCTCTTCCACAAAAGGCAGCTCCAAAGAGGACTTTTTTTGTATTCTATCATTCCAAAATACAGGAAAATTACACACATTGTATGTTTCAGTTTGAAGTGTGTATATCTCAACATGCATTTTTAGGCACATTACATTAAAATACATGCCAGCTGCACCTCAATCCTTTTCCAGTCATTATTCACATGTATTTTAAAGAGACATAAGAACATAAAAAGCGTCATGCTGGATCACACCAAGGCCCATCAAGTCCAGCAGTCTGTTCACACAGTGGCCAACCAGGTGCCTCAAGGAAGCCGACAAACGAGATGACTGCAGCAGCACCATCCTGCCTGTGCTCCACAGCACCTAATTAATAACAGGCATGCTCCTCTGATCCTGGAGAGAATAGGCATGCATCATGACTAGTATTCATTTTGACTAGTAGCCATGGATAGCCTATCCTCCATGAACATGGGGGAGGTAGTTGTGAATTTCCTGCATTGTGCAGGGGGTTGAACTAGATGACCCTGGTGGTCCCTTCCAACTCTATGATTCTATGTCCATTCTCGTTTAAAGCCTTCCAAGTTGGTAGCCACCACCACATCCTGGGGCAGGGAGTTCCACAATTTAACAATGTGTTATGTGAAGAAATACTTCCTTTTACATGTTTTGAATCTCTCACCCTCCAGCTTCAGCAGATGACCCCATGTCCTAGTATTATGAGAGAGGGAGAAAAGCTTCTCCCTGTCCATACCACACATAATTTTATAGACCTCTATCATGTCTCCCCTTAACAGCCTTCTTTCAAAGCTGAACTGCCCTAATAGTTTTAACCACTCCTCATAGGGCAGTTGCTCTAGCCCCTTGATCATTTTGGTTGCTCTTTTCTGCACCTTCTCAAGCTCTGCAATATCCATTTTTAGGTGTGGTGACCAGTACTGTACACAGTATGCCAAGTGTGGTCTCACCACAGATTTGTACAAGGGCAGTATGATAGCAGCAGTTTTCTTCTCTATTCGTCTAATTATGGCCAGCACGGAATTTTTCACAGCAACCGCACACTGGGTTGAGTCTTCATTGAGCCATCCACTATCACCCCAAGATCCCTTTCTTGGTCTGTCACTGCCAGCACAGATCCCATCAGTGTAAATGTGAAGTTGGGATTTTTTGCCCCAATATGCATCACTTTACACTTGCTCACATTGAATCACATTTGCCATTGTAATGCCCACTCCTCCAGTTTGGGGAGATCCTTTTGGAGCTCTTCACAGCCCGTTTTTGTTTTAACCACCCTAAATAATTTGGTATCAGCTGTAAACCTGGCGATCTCACTGTTCACCCCAGCTCCAGGTCATTGAAGCACAGTTTGAAAAGCACCGATCCCAACACAGATCCCTGAGGGACCCCACAGCTCACATCCTTCCACAGTGAGAACTGACCATTTATTCCTACCCTCTACTTCCTATTTTTCAGCCAGCTCTCAATCCATAAAAGGGCTTGTCCTCTTATCCCATGACTATGAAGTCTGCTTAGTGGTCTTTGGTCTCCCCACAACAGGCACCTTGTAAAGCAGGTGGGGCTGAGAGAACTGTGATTGGCCCAAGGTCACCCAGCAGGCTTCATGTGGAGGAGTGGGGAGTCAAACCCAGTTCTCCAGATTAGAGTCTGCCACTCTAAAAATAAATACATGAAAATGCCCTAGAAAAGCTCCCTTCAGCGAGAGGAGAACCCAAGATACCCAGCAGAATCCTACATATGTATAACAAACCTAGCTATGTACCTACTCAACAAGATATGTACTCCCTTCTGGATAAGAATCTCCTTCACCTTCTGCCGAACGCTGGGGAGGAGTTCTACATCCGCCAATGCAATTTTTGAATGAATGAGTGTGACCTGAAAGCACGAATACCAAGCAAAATAAGTTCAGCTTGTGAAAAAGCATCAGTTAAGACTTTCCATATTGTGTCTGTGAAGTCCTATCAAGTCACAACCAACTTATGGTGACCCCAGAGGGTTTTCAAGGCAAGAAATGTTCAGAGGTGATTTGCCACGGCCTGCCTCTCTGTAGCGACCCTGGACTTCCTTGGCGGTCTCCCATCCAAATACTGACCAGGGCCGACCCTGCTTAGCTTCTGAGGCCTGATGAGATCAGGTTAGCTTGGGCCATCCAGATCAGGGTCCTTCCATATTAGCAGCCCTTAATAAAAATAACTATGCATTTATTACAACATGGAGACCTGTACATCTCTATAGTTCAGAAATCATGCAACTTTTCAGATTAATGTTGGCTCCACCAGTGCATTAAGTTAAATGAAAGTGACCAGAGTGGAAAAAGAGCTTTCTCTCTGGAGATTATATCCAGATGTCCCCGAGAAACCATAAGGCCTTAGAACTAATAAATGCTCTCGAGTGGGATTCCCTGGAGTCACAGAGAGAATGGAGTCCAGCCTGATGATGCATTACATGTGAACTGGCCTTAGGATAGTTAGATCAAAATCTGTTCATGAAAGCAAGGTAAGTTCCATTTTCTCTCCAATTAATAAGGGGGAAGGAGGAGGAGAAGGAGAAGAAGAAGAAGAAATTAGGCAAAGCTGTGCCATCCAAATGAATAGAAGGAAACCATGAGCTATGAGAACTGAACTGATTCACTTGTTGTGAGTCACTGGGGGCGGGGGGGGGGAGAGAACCAAGGTCATGAGAATAAAAGGGCATGTCTACACTATCAACTGACATGGTCCCTCCCTACAGAACTATTGTTTGGTGAGGGGAGCTAACAGAATCCCAAATAAATGAATACTCTCAGGATTCTTTGGGGGAAGCTATGACAGTTATACCAGTATAAAATAGACTCAACTGTGTAGTGTACATACTCCTAAAAATGCAGTCACTTTAGTCCCTCCTTTGGGATCAACTATGAATTTAAGAACAATTAATGCGTGGACAGACTGTCACGCGACTCGAGCCTTGTACCTCTTTGGCGGGATACTCCGTCTTAATCTCTGCTGCCATCTCGACACCAGCTGAACCACCACCCACAACGACTAAGCGAGGAGCTTTCTGAATCTTTCATGATCAAAGGGAGAAACAAGATTAGAATTCTGGCACTGATGCATAGGACTTATGCATCCACCTAAACATTAGGAAGAACTTTCTGACGGTGAGGGCTGTTCGACGGTGGAATGTGTTGCCTTGGAGGGTGGTGGAGTCCCCGTCTTTGGAGGTCTTTAAGCAGAGGCTGGATGGCCATCTGTCCGGAGTGCTTTGATTGTGGGATCCTGCATGGCGGGGGGTTGGACTGGATGGCCATTGTGGTCTCTTCCAACCTTGCAAACTTGTAAACTTTCCTTCATAAATTCAGAGGCTTCAGATGGAGACAAAGAATTTCAGTCTTCAGCAGCCCAATGTTCACATCTCTGAGGGGAACTAGCTTCCCTACTAAAAGTGTCCCAAGGCAGTAACCCATTCTTCATCTTCGGGGCGCAATTCCCATGGGTGCCCGCAAGGAGAACCACTCGATGAACAACACTTACAGGTAAGCAACACTGTTTTTCCCTAAATTGAGGACTGATACCTAAAGAAAGCAAGGCATTTGGACCAGCTAGTATATCTTCTATACTGTGTTTAATAATACAAAGACCATCCTTCTGGAATGATAAAGATTCTCATCGAGACATTTTACCTACAATTCAAGTGGTTTCAAGGCCTAAGTATATATTACATTTCTTCCATTGAGTTCAGAACAGCATACATAATGCCCTCGTGTTCCATTTTACCTTACAGCAATCCTGCGAGGTAGCTTAGGCTGAGAGAGGGTAACTAGCCTAAAAACACCCAGTGAGCTTCAAGGCTGACTGTTCAATCATGCTGGTTCTCTTTTGCTGCAGACATCCTGTAGCCCTTTATTGGACCTATCTAAGACCACATTCATGATACAAAAGCAGAAGCAAAGCAATTTACCTCCTTGACCATGTCCTCGTAGGTCTGAATAGCTGATTGCCTGTCAACAATATGGTTAAATTTCCCAGGGAAAGGTCCGTCACTCCCCGTGGCAAGGATAAGATGAGAAAAGGAGAGTTCCTAAAGAGAGTATTAAAAAAAAGGACTCAGATGCTTTCAGCGCAATCCCAAGTAGCGTGTACATTCTTCTACGCAACAAAGCGCTTTTTCTACAGGAAAGGTGGGCAATACCTTCCTGCAGCGATCACAGTTTTCAACGCTAAGGTACGGTCTCAATTACTATATGGAGCAGCAATCTGGGTTCACAAGATAAATCAGACTATAGATCAGCCGCTAATACAGTTTTTTAATGTCAAATTTGTGGGATCCCAAAATATGTGGCTGGTGCTGCCCATGGACTGGAACTTGGCCAGCATTCTGTTGAACCTAGAGCTCGGACACAGGCATTAAATCTGAAACTTAAAATAATGTTATCTGAGGATAATAGCTTATTATATTACATGAAACAAGATAATTTCTCCAGTTCATGGAATCTGGCTGTAACAGAAAAACTGAATATAATAAAATGCCCAGAGAAAGACATTTCTGCACTAGGGTGCCCCCTAGCCTGTAAGACTAGGTACCATTAGGTAAGACTATAGTACCATTTGCCAGGCTAGGCGTGTTTGCTCTACTCTCCATATGGGTATTCCTCTGTTCTTTTACAATCCCAAAATATTGCAGTTGTGGTTTAGGTATCATAGAATCTGTGAAGCATGTTTTGTTTGTATGTCCATGGTATAAGCAGCCTACATAGGACTGGATCAAACCACTTTTGTGCCAGTGAAATGAGCTTTCCCCAGATACGTTAGTTACTACATTTTTCATGGATTCTAGCCCAGGAAATACTCCTTTTTCTGCTAAATTCCTTGTTCAGGCCATGAGAGTTTGGGCAGCCTGTGACAAGACATCTTCTCTAATATGGTATGTCCTGCCCTCTCTGGCTTGAATTCTTCCTTTCTTCCTCTTATTCCTAGTTGGGATTGATCAATACTACTCAGAGGAGCAGAGAGAAAAAGAAAGAGTATAACTTTACTTAGGATTACAGTTTCTCTCTCAAGCAAAGGGTGCTTCCACGTTATCACCAACTCACTTCACCATCATGCAGCAGTACGTGCTGTTTTGCCAAGTCAATGCTAAGCACTTTGGCTTGCCGGAAACTGTCTCCAAACGTTACTGAATAGGAGATGAATGTTTTTGGTGCAAACCCTGAAAAATAAAACATTTAAACAATTAATGGTACCTATTGGTAAGAATACAGGGAGTTACATGTCAAGAACTGAATACATGTGTAAATTATAGTTATAACAATAAGCCCACATTCAGGTTCACAAAACCACATCTTAACTGAAAAGAATTCGTACTGTTGGGGAAGAAGGTGCTGTTTATCTGCTTGGATTTCTCAGATGTTATACCCCAGTGTACTGAGCTAGTTTAATACAAAATGGCTGAAGTTATTCTACTATCAGGGGAGGTCTCAGTGACTCAAGATTTACCTACCTGAACAATGGATACTGGTGAGGTGGAACAGCATGCCCTTTGACTGGAGAGAAATAACTGTGGCTGAGAAGAGTTCAAGAATGAAGGGGGGCCTTTGTGACACAGAAAGGGGTCCCCTCCCCAAAAATTGACCTTGGTTGTGGGCAAAGGCACGCTTTTAGAACGGTGAGGCCAATCTGGAACTGCTCTTATCATAGTATTGTCGAAGGCTTTCACGGTCAGAGTTCATCAGTTCTTGTAGGTTATCCGGGCTGTGTGACCGTGGTCTTGGTATTTTCTTTCCTGACGTTTCGCCAGCAGCTGTGGCAGCTGCTGGCGAAACGTCAGGAAAGAAAATACCAAGACCACGGTCACACAGCCCGGATAACCTACAAGAACTGATGCTCTTACCATGTTCAAGCCAAACATAGTTATTCCTTTCCAGGGGTAGGCTTTGGGGGGGGGGGGATTCTACAAGTCTCAAGTTGCCCGGAACCTTTCAGACTAGTTTTATATCAATCTTATGAATATATATGACTGGATTATTTTTGTAATGTTTGTGTCATTTTAAGTATTGTAATTTTAGCCATATTTTGTCTACATGCTCTACTATTCATCAAGCAATTCTGTAATTCTGTTTTATTTGATGGTCTATGACCGTAAATAATAATAATAATAGTAATTATTATTAACTTGTAATAATAGTAATAGTAATGGCCAATTATTATTATTACTATTATTACAAGTCTTAAGGACAAACAGGTTATGCATAGCTGTTATTGGCCATCCTGCATGATTTCACCAAAGAACTCCCCAATTCTTGAAAACAGTTTATACTTTTTTTAAAAAAATCCCTTTTAAAAATGGACAGCACATGAAGAGATATATACAAAAAATTGTACGGTGTTTTCAAAGGATGTGGGAAGGGGACAATGGAGCCAGCATTTATTTTGTTAGCATGCATGTCTGTCCTTTAAATGACAAAACTGGGCTTGCAAGGCAGGAACCAGGAACTCCATTTGTATACTATTCATTCTAAATCTGTGACCTCCCAGCACGGCTGCGGAGAGCAGTCAAGGTTTCATTCAGAAACACACTGGAGATGCTTATTCAGAACAGCTATGCTGCTATCTTCTCCCAGCAACACCTGGCTTGGTCCCCCAGGCCTCCAAGGCAAATTGGGCCAATGGGATTTTGCATTCCTCTTTCCCCCACACCCACCCCATCTCAGCTTGCCAGCCCAAGCCTAACAAAGACTAAAACAGCGACCAGATAGGATGAAGGAAGATCAGGTGAGAAATTACCGCTGTCAACGGCGGCCCGGAGGGCAGCGACATTGTGGTGGAAAGCATCTCTCATGTCCACGAGAATAAATGGGACCCCCCAAGATTTCAGATGATTGGCAGCTGCCACGCCACCAAAACCCCCTCCAACTATCACAACGCGAATCGAATCATCTACTGACAGCTTGGATCCCATTGCAAACTGCAAAGCTTCTTCAGCAAACCACAGCTGAGGAGAAAGAGGAAAATAATGAATGCTGTGACTTGTTCAACTGGAGGAGAAACTGGAATTATTTGGTACTGGCTACTTATGACCTGGATGGCCCAGGCTAGCCTGATCTCGTCAGATCTCAGAAGCTAAGCAGGGTCGGCCCTGGTTAGTATTTGGATGGGAGACCACCAAGGAATACCAGGGTTGCTGTGCAGAGGAAGGCACTGGCAAACCACCTCTGTTCGTCTCTTGCCATGAAAACCCCATAAGGGGTCACCATAAGTTGGCTGCGACTTGAGGGCACTTTACACACACACACTTAGGATAGGTTACACAGTCTACCGTAATTAAGCTTCTAACAAGTGGGTCGCACCAACCCATCATGCTAACAGCAAGCCTTCAAAAAGCAGAGGAATGTGCCTGCCGCGATTCTTCCCGCAGTTGCTGCTTAAAATACTGCGGTTAAGTTTGTAAAGGAGCCCTGTGGCGCAGGGTGGTAAAGCTGCAGTACTGCAATCCAAACTCTGCTCACGACCTGAGTTCGATCCTGACGGAAGTCGGTTTCAGGTAGCCAGCTCAAGGTTGACTCAGCCTTCCATCCTTCCGAGGCCAGTCAAATGAGTACCCATCTTGCTGGGTTAAAGGGAAGATGACTGGGGAAGGCACTGGCAAACCACCCCGCAAACAAAGTCTGCCTTGGAAATGTCAGGATGTGCCGTCACCCCATGGGTCAGGAATGACCCGGTGCTTGCACAGAGGACCTTTACCTTTTTTTAATGGGGCTTAATTTGAGCCAGGGTTCAACACCGGAACACTTATTTCCGTTCCAGGGCTTAATATTATGTGAAGGATTCATGTACACAGATGTTAGAATATTGCATAGTATACTGCACAAATACCCTGCACAAACTGTCTCGCCCTAACTAAATCAGAGCCTAGTAGCACCCAGCTTGCTGGGGGTAAAGGGGAGATGACTGGGGAAGGCACTGGCAAACCACCCCGCAAACAAAGTCTGCCTAGGAAAAATCAGGATGGGGCGTCCCCCCATGGGTCAGGAATGACCCGGCGTTTGCACAGGGGACCTTTACCTTTTTAAAGTTTGCAAACTCCAGGGATTAATCCGCAGCTCCTTCCCCCTGGAAACAAAGCACACGATTGTCCACCCCCAGAACCGAAGCTGGCACCGGAAAGTGGGCAGGGGTTTGCAAACACCCAGACCCCAAAAGGCTGCTGCCTATAAAAGGAGCTGAAATCCAAAATGTTCACCTCGCCTGCAGTGGGCGGCTCGCCGTCCTCCTCGCTAGCTGGCGGCTGCACGGCGGCCAAAGGCCACGCTCTTCTGCAACTTCCCGATAACAGGGCGCGGGATCGATCCTGGGTCTTTCCACACCGTCAACAGCCTTAACTCGATCCGCCTGCCCGGGACTTGCTCGCCACCAATGACTCAGCAAGAAGAAGTTTGCAAGGGATTTAACGCCCCGGAAACTTCGTTGCAAAAGGACGAGGAACGCGCTTCGCCTCTGCTCTCGGCTGCCACCTAGCGACGCCTCGGGAAAGGCGCAGGCGGCCCGGGGCGTGGGAACCGGAGGAGGTCGAGATCGACCCCCTGAAGAGGCGGGTGCGCTTGGTGGGCGCTCGTTTCTGTTTGGCTTTCTTGGCAGATCTCCGTTGGGTTTGTGCCCGATTGACAATGGAGGGGTTCGGGATAACTTCTGCAGATTCGAATGGATTAAATTCACCTTCTAAATTGTTCAAGGCGCTTTAGTCAGTTAAAGAAACAAAATTCACAGTGGGTAGCCGTGTTAGTCTGTCTGCGGTAGTAGAAAAGGGCAAGAGTCCAGGAGCACCTTAAAGTAGCACCTTAGTAGAAAAGGGCAAGAGCCAAGTAGCACCTTAAAGACTAACAAAAATATTTTGTGCTAGGGTATGAGCTTTCGTGAGCCGCAGCGTGAGCTGTGATCTGTTAACGTGGAATCCAAGGCTAATCCGCATGGCTATTGTGGATAATTCACAGTGGGTAGCCGTGTTAGTCTGTCTGCAGTAGTAGAAAAGGGCAAGAGTCCAGTAGCACCTTAAAGTAGCACCTTAGTAGAAAAGGGCAAGAGTCCAGTAGCACCTTAAAGACTAACAAAAATATTTTCTGGTAGGGTATGAGCTTTCGTGAGCCGCAGCGTGAGCTGTGATCTGTTAACGTGATCTGTTAACATGTGGAATCCAAGGCTAATCCGCATGGCTATTGTGGATAATTCACAGTGGGTAGCCGTGTTAGTCTGTCTGCAGTAGTAGAAAAGGGCAAGAGTCCAGTAGCACCTTAAAGACTAACAAAAATATTTTCTGGCAGGGTATGAGCTTTCGTGAGCCGCAGCGTGAGCTGTGATCTGTTAACGTGATCTGTTAACGTGGAATCCAAGGCTAATCCGCATGGCTATTGTGGATAATTCACAGTGGGTAGCCATGTTAGTCTGTCTGCAGTAGTAGAAAAGGGCAAGAGTCCAGTAGCACCTTAAAGACTAACAAAAATATTTTCTGGTAGAGTGTGAGCTTTCGTGAGCCGCAGCTCACTTCTTCAGATCTGAATCTGAAGAAGTGAGCGGTGGCTCACGAAAGCTCATACCCTACCAGAAAATATTTTTGTTAGTCTTTAAGGTGCTACTGGACTCTTGCCCTTTTCTACTAAAGAAACAAAGCATTGATATATGTTCAAGAAACCCATATCAAAAGAAAACAAGAATATATGTTAAATTGCAAAAAAAAAAAAAGGGGAAATATATATACAGCTTCAGCACAGACTAAAACAAAAAAGATCACAATATGTTCCAATAATCCAAGCTTGGAAGTATTTCAAGAATTTAAAGATCAAAATGGAAGATATTTGGTTTGCAGATAAGACTACCGGAATATGCACCAAATGACACCAAAACTGAATTTTTTTGAAAAGTTTTTTTTTCAAGTGCAATTTTCACTGGATTTTCAAGGAGAGATTTTAATCTTGGGTGATATGAATAGAGTTGTGTTTTTTTTTAAGATAGATGGAGGCATTTTGGAAGAAAACTTCCTAAACATGTGTTTAAGTACATGGGAATCCTGGAATTGGAAGATGTTTGGCGAGCCCTTCATCCAGATGGGAAAGACTGCACGTATTTTGTTGGATATACATCAGTCATATTCAAGACTAGACATGTGCTGGATCTCGCAAAAAACTAATGACTACAGTTGAAAAAGCAGAAATCTTGCCAAAGATGTTGGCAGATCATAACTCAATAGAAATAAGATGGGGAAACAGAATTAAGAAAGAAAGAAGATGGAGATTAAATGATTCTCTATTATTACAAGATGATGTAATACAGAAATGTAAATGAGATTTGATGGAATGTTTTAGTATTAATATCACAACAGAAATTACTGCTACATAGTAGGACAAGCATCACCTGTTTAATTTCTGTAACTCAAGCTGCTGCCCAGAATAAAAGGTAAAGGTACCCTGTGCAAGCACCAGGTCATTCCTGACCCATGGGGTGACATCCCATCTCGACTTTTCCTAGGCAGACTCTGTTTTTTACAGGGTGGTTTGCCAGTGCCTTCCCCAGTCATCTTCCCGTTACCCCCAGCAAACTGGGTACTTATTTTACCAACCTCGGAAGGATGGAAAGCTGAGTCAACCTTGAGCCGGCTACCTGAAACCAACTTCCATTGGGGTAGAACTCAGGTCGTGAGCAGAGCTTGGACTGCAGTACTGCAACTTACAGGGCCAGGAAAAAAAATTCTGACCCTGTTGAATACTTGCACTGTACAATGATGGAGTCAGTGGAAGTTAAAGGGAGTGAACGTCAATGGCAACTACTGACTTTCTGTGGGAGAAAAAAGAGTGGGCTGAAACTGGAGGCATATACTTGCCTATACTTGCCATTCTTGCTAGCCAGTGATTGCCCAGCAGCCAAACGTCTTCTGCAGCATCCCGATAACTGGGTGCAGGTTTGAGCTTGTTTATTTCCGCACCACCGGCAGCCCAAAGCACTTTGAATGGTATCTACCTGCTATTGACACAGAAAAACAAGGCTCAAGGGATTTTACAGCGCTGGAAGAGATAGGAAAAAGAGCATTCGAAAAGTACAAGGAACCCACTGGTCTTGTACTCTTCTCTGCCAGGATTTAGGATTGGTAAGTGGACCACAGTGAGAGCCGGCATGGTGTAGTGGTTAAGGCGTCAGACTAGGATCTGGGAAACCCCACCCCATACCTTAGACACTCTATCAGAGCCTGACAACTATACATAGCCATCCAGTATCTCCATCTGCAGTAACTGTCCAGGAAACAACTGTGGCGGTAATTTTGCAGTTATTTTGCAAGGTGGGTGGGGGGAAATCAAAAATCCCATGCATATATTTGTAAATTTGTAGTTGTAAATAGCCATGTAGGTGTATTAGAATGAATGTAAGGTCTTTCTGTATAGTGGGAAGCTTGCACAATCATGCTAATCAGGGCTTGTAAAGTTAACCTATCAAAGAAGGAGGGAAAAATAGAGCTGTGGTATTGGTCCTTAGCTGGGTAAGAAGAGAACCAATCAGGCAGCAAGGACAATGTAGCAAGCTTATTGGACCTTTTAGCAGACTTGGATAAGAGCCAATCCAAAGGTAGAGGTTTCAGTCCCCCTTCAATGTACAAGTAAACTGAGCACTCAGATACAAAAAACACAGAGGACATTTATTCATGGAAGGTTTTGCATTGGATTTGCCTCTCTATAGATGCACATTTTCCCCATCTGAATTTTCAAAACTCTGCATGGCAACTTATTGTTGAGTTTTGAGAATATGAACGGGGGGAAAAGTGCATCTAAAGAGTGGCAAATCCAATGCAAAACCTTCCATGAATAAATGGCAGAGAGACTCAGAAGAGGAGACAGAGGAAGAACTCTACAGGACTTGAGAAAACAGGGACAGACCAGAAATCCAGATACCTGCAGCAAAGAAATCCCTTAGGACTTGGAAGGTGCCTGAGAGTTGAGGACGCTATAGACCAGGGTGGGCAGAATAGCTGTGGAGGTAGCTAGGTCCCAGCAGCCTGACCTTTTAACAGTCTCATTGCTAAAAGTCTCAGTGGAGTCCACAAAGGGAGTTGCTACATTGGAGTGCAGGGAAGATGAGATTCCCCTCGCCTTGACAATGCTGGCAGAAAAGCCTCAGAATATTGTAAGGCTGAATTAACAAGGACAGTTCATCTGAATGGCTTCTATGCAGTCCCACATTGGGGACTGTGCAGGCGCAGGCCAGCCACGGATAAGATTTGTTCGCTTCTAGCAAATTCTAAAGAGAGTGCTCCCCCTCCCCTTGGGACATGCAATCTCCCCGCCCCTCGGTCACATGTCCCAAGGGGGAGAGGGCACTCTTCCCTCCAGTTCTCTTTCTGCCTCCACGGACAGAGAACGTGTTAGCTAGTGCTCTAGCCATGGAATCCAAACATCTCGCCTATACAGGTACCAGGGTACCTTCCACCCCCAATCTCATTTCTGCCCAGCAGGATAGGGAGTTTTTTTGGGCACTCCTAGACACAGCAAGGGTCCTAGCCCATCTCTCAAGCCCAAGCAGGCGTGCCTAAACGCTCAAGTGCGTTTCACAGACCGGTTGTCTGATTGTTGCAGTATATGATGTCCATCACGGATGATAATTGGATTCTCAAAATGATAAGCCCGGATGCTTTATTGAGTTCGAGATGCTGCTTCCCTACCTCTTTCCGGCTTGCTCTACGTCGCCGGCTCCCGCCCACGGGAACTTCCACGGAAAAGGGCCATCTGGGTGTTCCCCTCTGAGGATCGAGTCTATGGGTACTATTCCCGTTTCTACCTAGTTAACAAAGAGAGGGGGAGTACCCCTCTCTAGACCTGGGGACTGGACGACACAGTCAAGTTCCACAAATTCATATGTTGCTTATATGTTAAATACCCAAGGTCCTGCCACTCCCAAATGAGCGCATTTGCCGTTGGGCTTGCGTGATGCATATTGCACATTGCAATCCTCAAAGACTGTGGACTCTGTCGCGTTTTCTCTGCAAGGGCAGGAACTATGGATATGCACTTTGCCCCTGGTGCGGCGGCACCTCGCACCTTCATGTCATGCTTATCTGTAGGACTTACACACATGACCCTGCAGGGATGTGTCATTTTCCATATCTATATGATGGGTCGATAGTCGGTTACTCAGAGCCTGCCTTTGCTTGTCAGGTGGAGGTTCTTAATTTCTGTCCTAACCGACCTGGTCTCCTGGTCAACTATAAAAGTCTCCATTGACCTCTTCTAAGGTCATAGATTCATGGTATCCACCTGCACTTGGCCACAGCTAGAACTTACCTTCTAATACAGGAAATACGCTCCATTTGTCAATTAGTTAACCTGTTCTAGGAAAGGTTCCAAACGACCACTAAATTCATTACTTGAGGATCATGGCTTTCTCCACAAGCCCATTGTTCCTGACGCCTCCTTATCAGGATGGAGAGCTCATTGTAGGCTCTTAAGGCCCATGGTGTATGGCCTGCTCTAGAATTTACCCTGTACATTAACTTTCTTAAGCCTTATTCTATTAGGCTTGCTCTCTGTTCCTTTACAAGGGTCCTCCAGTATCGAAGTGTTCAGGTCACAATGGACAGCACCACCCAGCAATAACTGGGCGGCATAAGGTCCTTTTGCTGTGCACAGAAGCCACTGCAGTCTGGGACTGGCCATAACACGCGGCTCCACTGTCACTACCATTCACAGGCACGAGTTACGTTCTTGTACACTTCGTAAGTTATCACCCTGACGATTGTCGCAAGCTCACTTGTAGACTCTCGTTGTCTCCATTATCTAGTTCTAATCTGGGGCACCACGCAAATGTATCTCTTGAGACTCAGCACAATTCAGTGTTTCCTCATGGTGCTCCCGAGCGGGGGTGAGCCTACGCTCCATGGGGGATGCTTCCAAGTACTTGGCCGCCCCCCTTTTTTCCCCTTGCTGACCAAGGTTCTGGTCAAGATTTGGTCGGAAAAGACAAATGATGTCCTGGTAGCACCATCTGGCTCAGGATATCCCAGTCCACGATTCTAATGCCCCTGACTCAAGGGAGTACTGTTCCTCCCCAAGATTTTTCTCACATTCCTTCCAGAATTAAGCTGGCAGCATGGAGAATTCTATGTAATCTATAGTCAGATAGGGTGACTCAAGTGCTGCTGCACCCCATTAAGTTGTCCATGAGGCGTTTTTTTATTGAGGACTAACGGAGACATTTGTCTCTGTGGGCTACTGGCAATGGTTTGTCCAGAGCTACTTCTTTCCTGTTGTCACTTTTGGCTACCTCAACTACAATTCGGCCCTTCATGCTGAGTTGGACTCTCTTTCTGTGTTCTTTTTTTCACACCCAGACTCACAGAACTTTTTTTACGGGGACATATCAACCTCTATCCCAGGATATCTCCACCTGTTCCTCAGTGGAGCTTTCCCTTCATGTTGTCCCGACTCACGAAACACCGTTGAGCCTTTGGCCACTTTGGGCCTCTCTTTGCTATACCTATGAGACTGTCTGTCTGGTCACAATCACATCGGCCAGTCATGTCAGAGATTTAGCGGCTCTTTTTCGTTCCTCACCATTTACTAAGTTTCACGCTGTTAAGTGGTGTTGAAACCTGAGCTTTCTTCTACACAAGGTATCGTTTTAACAGTGTTATTGCCGACCTCTTCTTCTGATGCGGAGAGGACTCTATACTTTTAATGTATGGAGGGCCCTCCCTTCTTATCACAAAGAACCTTGTTTGCAGGAAAAACGTTAATATGTTATTGCTGTAATGACCACCATAAGGGCCACCGAGCCTCCCAGTAGACCCTGTCCAGGTGAATTACCTCAACCATTTAACTGTCTTAAGGAGGGCATGCGTGGATGGCCTGGACATGATCTCGGCGCACTCCACAAGAGCTTACACTGCCTCCGTCGTCTTTTCGTCTAATATTGATCCCTGAGACAGCTGCTCAACGCTGTCGTCGTTGACCCCTTCTACTTTCATTAACTATGCGGTCGATGTGGATTCAGCGAGAGAGGCAGTAGTGGGACGTGCCGTATTACGGTCATTGTTCGGTGATTGTCCCACACCCACCGTCCTGGTAACCGAGCTCGCTACTCTCCCACTGTGGGACCGCATAGAAGCCATTCAGTTGAAAAACAGAGTTTCACTTACCTGTAACTGTTGTTCATCTGATGGATCTTCTATGCAGTAACACATTCCCTCCCTCCTTCCCCGCTGTGGGACCGTTAGGCTAGTCCTAGTTATGGTTCCATGGCGACCGGTTGGAGAACTGGAGGGAAGAGTGCCCCCTCCCCCTTGGGACATGTGACCGAGGGGTGGGGAGATTGCATGCCCCGAGGGGAGGGGGAGCACTCTCTTTAGAATTTGCTAGAAGCTAACAAATCTTATCCGTGGCTGGTCTGCGCAGTCCCAATGTGTTACTGCATAGAAGATCCATCAGATGAACAACAGTTACAGGCAAGTGAAACTCCGTTTTTCTTCAGGTTTCTATTGATCTTAAAGAGCCAGTGTGGTGTAGTGGTTAAAAGAGGTGGTTTGGAGCGGCGGAGTCTGATCTGGAGAGCAGGGTTTGATTTCCCCACTCCTCCACATGAGCCGCGGAGGCTAATCTAGTGAACTGGATTTGTTTCCCCACTCCTACACACGGAGCCAGCTGGGTGACCTTGGGCAAGTCATGCTCTCTCAGCCTCACCAACCTCACGGGGTGTCTGTTGTGGGGAGGGGAAGGTGATTGGATCTAAAAAGAAAAGAGTTTAAAAAAAAAAACTTGGGAAGCAAACGCCTAAGGCCTAACTATGTTTACCAACCCCAAGGTCCTGACAGTGGGCTATTAAAGTGCCTTTGCAAATTAGGCAGTAAGCGAGACACGTCGATGCAGAGCAGTTTTGTAAAGTCAACTCTCGTAGAGCTCGAGAGATGTAGCAAAATAATTAAATGGAACTTAGAATCTTGGGCCAGGGTCCTCTACATCCCATCCAGTTTATTAAGCTAGATCGTTACTTAATATTGCAAAATAGCTTTCCTACATTAGGAAGAATAGATCTTGACTCCTAGCTTGGTGAATGGATTCTGGATGCAGTACTCCAAAAGCTAGTTTTATTTATGCAAGATGCACGGCATGGGGCTTCACAGGCCCATTGTCTCATTTAAAATGTTTTCCGATAGTGCACCAGTCCCATTTTGTGTGTGCGTATTTGTGCGTGTTAAGTGCCGTCAAGTCGTTTCCGACTCATGGCGACCCTATGAATCAGTGTCCTCCTGAGGGAACTAGCTTGTTCTCTGTTGCTCTAGAGACTAGGACACAGAGTAATGGATTTAAACTAAGAGAAAAGCGATTCCACCTAAACATTAGGAAGAACTTTCTGACGGTGAGGGGTGTTCGACGGTGGAATGCGATGCCTCAGAGGGTGGTGGATTCCCCGTCTTTGGAGGTTTTAAGCAGAGGCTGGATGGCCATGCTTTGATTGTGGGATCCTGCATGGCAGGGGGTTGGACTGGGTGGCCCTTGTGGTCTCTTCCAACCTTGTGAACTTGTGAAAGTGTCCTATCCTTAACAGCCTTGCTCAGATCTTGCAAATTGAGGGTCGCGACTTCCTTTATAGAGTCAATCCATCTCTTGTTGGATCTTCCTCTTTTCCTGCTGCCTTCAACTTTTCCTAGCATGATTGTCTTTTCCAGTGACTCTTGTCTTCTCATAATATGTCCAAAGTATGATAGCCTGAGTTTAATCATTTTAGCTTCTAGGGTCAGTTCAGGCTTGATTTGATCTAAAACCCACTGGTTTGTTTTTTTGGCAGTCCAGGGTATCCTCAACACTCTCCTCCAACACCACATTTCAAAAGAATCTACTTTCTTCCTATCAACCTTCTTCATTGTCCAGCTGTCACACCCATACATAGTAATAGGGAATACAGTGGCATGAATTAACCTGATCTTGGTTGCCAGTGACACATCCTTACATTCAAGAATCTTTTCTAGCTCCTTCAGTAGCATGCCAGTAAGCTGCAGTCTAAAGGGAAACCGTGGTAGAATTCATTTGGTGCAAGAATTCATTTGGTGCTATATACATTTTAAACAAGGCATTGGGCCACATGAAACTATACAGAACTGTTCTGCATCTCAGGGAGCTCTGGTATTGTTCATCTTGATGTTAACACACACACACACAAAACTGGCACATTTTAAAAACCATGACTATTTTGGGATGTGGGTCAGCATCTGCTGTCTGGAACATTAGGCATACTCTGCCTGCAATCGCAAGTTCAATGTGTTCTGTAACTGGTGGAGGTGGTGATAGTGAGCACTTTCCAGCATTCTGCCTCTAGCAGTAATGACACAAAGCATCATCCCTAGAGCAGGAAATTACGATGTAGTTGGTTAGAGTGTAAGACTAAAACCAGGGAGGTCCCCTATACAGTCTTTGGGTCTCATCTGGGTACACTGCTAAGACTGTTGGTCAGACATGCGCTTTTGAGTTCCCTTCTAGGAACTCAATTCTCAGGCAAGCAGGGCACTAGTGGAACTCCAGTATGTAGGGAGAAGGAGCGTATGCCTCCCCTCCATATGCCATTTTTATGACGTGAAACAGTCCTGGGGGAAGTACTATTTGCCCCATTGGGGAAATCTTCATGTACCCCATCTTGAACAAGTTGAGTACTTCAAAAGGCAAATAGGAGCCCTTCATCCATTTCAGGTGATGAAAAT
This sequence comes from Euleptes europaea, assembly GCF_029931775.1. NCBI lineage: Eukaryota > Metazoa > Chordata > Lepidosauria > Squamata > Sphaerodactylidae > Euleptes > Euleptes europaea. Next base: position 91,766,582 of record NC_079316.1, on the reverse strand, counting down.
GGCACAGAGGGAAGGTGTAAATCCCTTCTCCCCATGCACCACAATCCCAATCTGAATTTGTCCCCGCCTGGAATTTGAGTTCCCAGTGGGGAATTTGCAAGCACATTTGTCATCATGTGAACCCAGGGAGAACCCAGGAAAAAAACAGAATATATATAATTAAGTCCTGAGTCAGCCATGCTGCTCAGTAGGTGACCTTGGGACAGTCAGCCTAATCTACCTCATGGGGTTGTTGTGAAAATAAAATGGAAGAGAGCGGAACGATGTATGCCATTGAGCTCCCTGGAGGAAGGTTGGAAATAGAAGCACGTTACTTCTATGCATGTTTCACCGGCAGTAAGGCCTACTTGGGTCAATCGAACTTACTTCCAAGTGTGCCCAGGCCTGCAGCGATCCATTTACACTGAAATCAGTCGGGTTCACTTCCAAGAAAATAGGGAAATAATCCAGCCTCACGTCTCTAAAGTGGTTCTTTGTCTTTTTTGCTGCTGTGATGCAGAAATTAATACAGCTGACCCCCTGCCTAATGTACAATGCAATCCTAAAACCACTTTAAGAACACAAGAACATTAAAAAGCCATGCTGGGTCAGATCAAGCCCAATAAGTCCAGCAGCCTGTTCACACAGCGGCCAACCTAGTGCCTCTAGGAAGCCACTAACAAGACAACTGCAGCAGCACTCTCCTGCCTGTGTTCCACTGCACCTTCCTGGGAGAAAGCCCCACTCGACTGGCCGGAGTAGCATTCTGAAAAGACTTCCTCAGACCTGCTCTCTCAAAATAGTTGCTGAAGCAGTTGATACTAAAATGGGAGTTGCAGATGATACTAAATTGGGAGGGGTAGCAAATACGGTGGAAGACAGAGCCAAGATACAGGATGACCTTGACAGGCTGGAGAATTGGGCTAAAACTAATAAAATGCACTTCAACAAACACAAATGTAAAATTCTGCATTTAGGTAGGAAAAATCAAATGCCTAATTATAGGAAGGGGGAGACTTGTCTGAGCAGTAGTATGTGCGAAAAGGATCTTGGGGTCTTAGTAGACCAAACACTGAACATGAGTCAGCAGTGTGATGCGGAAGCTAAAAAGGCAAATGCGGTCTTGGGCTGCATCAACAGAAGTATAGTGTCCAGATCACACAAAGTGATGGTATCGCTTTGCTCTGGTTAGACCTCACCTAGAGTACTGAGTTCAGTTTTGGGCACCACAATTTAAGAAAGATGTAGGCAAGCTGGAACATGTCCAGAGGAGGGCAACAAAGATGGTGAGGGGTCTGGAGACCAAGCCCTATGAGGAAACGTTGAAGGAGCTGGGTATGTTTAGCCTGAAGAGGAGAAGACTGAGGGGGATATGATAGCCATGTTCAAGTACTTGAGGGGCTGTCATATAGAGGATGGTGCCAAGTTGTTTTCTGTTGCCCAAGAAGGTCGGACCAGAACCAACGAGTTGAAATTAAAAGAGTTTCCGTCTAGACATTAGGAAGAATTTTCCAACAGTTAGAGCGGTTCCTCAGTGGAACAGGCTTCCTCGGGAGGTGGTAAACTCTCCTTCCATGGAGGTTTTTAAGAAGAGGTTAGATGGCCAGCTGTCAGCAATGCTGAGTCTGTGACCTTAGGCAGATGATGAGAGGGAGGGCATCTTGGCCATCTTCTGGTCACTGGGGGTGGGGAGGGGGAGGTAGTTGTGAATTTCCTGCATTGTGCAGGCGGTTGGACTAGATGACCCTGGTGGTGCCTTCCAACTCTATGATTCTAAGCAAAGGCAAGAGTGAAATCATTCACTGCAGCCACATAGATTGCCTAAACCTCATTTCAACCTGTCTGCTTTATTTGTATCCCGATGCCATCTCCAAACAGGTAATGAATATTTCTTTCCAATGAGTTTATTGAAAAACCACGCCCTAGGATTCCTTTCAAATGCTTGGCAAAAGCAAGATCCTGTCTCCTCGCAACAAATTTTAAAAGCCAGTGAATGTCAAGTCTGGACCCAAATCAACAGGGAAACTTGGCCAACATTAAAAAAAAAACTGAGCCCAAACAAAACAACGGAACTAAAAGAAAGTGTTGCGAATGGAAGAGGAAGTCTAGAGCAGCAAACTACCAGCAAATGGAAAGGAACACAGAAGGCAGCAGCCAGTGTGGTCAAATAGGACATTTTCCTGTGCTGAGTACAGGTGTGTTTTTCATGCTTTAAAAAATATCATTGCATGCCTCCTTGTTTTGATGTTATTTTCTCCTGGCAGTCTGCAAATAGGACCTCTCAGTAATAGCAGGTCAGCTTCTGAGCTCTGCTTGTTTCTTTCCTCGGACTGGATTGGAACGATGTGTATTTAGTTTTCAGAGGGACGGTCATCATTCATATTTGGTTCAATACTTCACATGTTGAGAAAACTCCTGAATGGTCCCGTTTGTTACATAGAGTTGATCTCCATGTTTTCCCTGAGCTGCCGTTTGCCAGCAACAGAGCTATTTGTCAAAAATGCAGAGAAAGGAAGGCCAGCTTCAACTCAGCAGAGGAGAAAGTGGAAGTATTCCCTTCCCCTCAGCAAAGGGTACTAATCTTTGCCAGGACCTCAGTTTCACTCTTTCCTGGGCCTACTAAACAGCTCCAAAGCTAGTTGTTAACAACATGGTGCTATGTTTCTACATCACCTGTCCACCCCAACCCTATCCCCCCCACACACACACACACATCTTGTTACCTTCAATATCTTCCCTTCCGCGCTTGGAGAAATTCCTTGTCAACTGCACCACGAAGGGGCTTTTCCACACTCACTTCTACACTCACTGCTTGTGTGAGAGAGATAAAGCCGGCCACACTGCAGCCTTGTCACTTTCTCTTTTATTATAAAATGTTATTATGCATACCGTCATGAGAGGGAGGGCATCTTGGGCATCTTCTGGGCATGGAATAGGGGTCACTGGGGGAGTAAGTTGTGAATTTCCTGCATTGTGCAGGGGGTTGGACTAGATGACCCTGGTGGTACCTTCCAACTCTATGGTTCTATGCACACCAGTGCCAAGATGGAGAAGTGTTAGGAGAGAAGGTGTCAGCCGGAAGGAAGGAAGATTCCCTGAGAGTAGCAATCTGCACATCAAAGGGATGGCATCAGAGCAGTAGAAAGGAAGGAGGCTCAGAGTCCTGACCTATCTTATCTCTCGGACTCTCTCTGAAGTCTGATTTTGTAACATGTGAATCAGCTGTTTTTGAAGCAGGATTAGTATTGGGTGGGAAAGAGATAGGAACACAATGCGCACCAGGGTTATGTGGTTGCTCTCTGGAAGCAGCTCTTAAGCAGATATCGTCAGCAATGAAGGAGAGTGAAAATAAAGTTGAGCAATGTGTCCAGGTTCATTAAACACAACTAGAGGCTTGTGAAAGGATGTTTGATTCTATCCTGCTGACTGAAAGAAAGACCAGTCGTCTGTACGGCTGCTGGATTGGAACTTAACAACACCTCCAGGAACAGTTCAGCCAAAGAGATCTATGAGAGTAATTGGAATCCCAAACAAGGAGCCAAGGCCTTTCGCAAGAAAGAAGCGTCAGGCATACGGGAGGTGAATTTCGCAGATTCTGTTGGGTCTTCAGCCATAACCACCCATGAAAGCTCTGCCTTTGGCCAGGCTGGATTGGGGATGGCACTGTGCTTTTATCAGGAAAAAAAAAGCTTTTTTATTTTCTTGACAATTTTGATTCATCCCAGTGCTGGTCTGTCTTGCCTTCTTTCCCCCCCAAAAAATATTTTGTTTATTTTTATGATTGCCCCTTGTGCAAGTCGGCAAGTGCTAAGACAGAGAGGTGCTCTTCTGAACAATACTTCGCAGCAGAAGTAAAGCTTTCCTCACATCCCCCACACACCATGAAACTGGGGTGGTGTCTGAAGAACCCGCTGGCTCTAAAAGAAAACCAGTTACAAGCTACAAATCTTCCCACACCTGCACCTAAGGTCTTCCTTGTGCCTCAGTACGGGCTGATCCTTTGTATTAGGGTCTTCACAGGCTAAGGTTTTGTTTGAACCCTTTCTTTATTTTCATAATCAACAGAGACAAAAGGGTTGCCACATCTTTTTCTGGCAAGGCCTCTACACCCCAGTCGACAGATGATGGCCCCAGCAAGGGTCTTTCAAGGGAAGAGAGAAGCAGAGGCGGCTTGCCATTGCCTTCCTCTGCAGAGCCTTCTTTGGTGGTCTTCCATCCAAGTACTACCCCTGCTCAGCATCTGAGATCTGATAAGATCAGGCTGTTCCATGCTGCCTTCCCTCCCTAATAGATGCATAGCAAGTATAAATTCAAAAGGTAAAGCTTTTCCCATCTTTGTATTTCTATGTCCGAAAGAGGCTCACCTTTTGCTCATGTGCTGCTCATATTTGCAGTTAGGTGTCCAGAAGCCTTCCAAGGCAGCAAGCACAGATGTCAGCCCTTGGCCCACAGAACCAGAAATCACCACAAAGTCATATAGAGTCCAAACAGATGGCTTTTACTGATCGAATAGGCATACAGTGCAAACGAATAAAATGACAGCTATGAAAGGCTCACTAGCTGGGAGATATTATAAGGCAGGAAAGGCGGGAGATTACACGCAGGAATACAGTTTCCCAGGAGCTGAGTTCCCAGGCTTAGGCATGCGACCTTGGGGGGCAGACAATACAGCACAGAGACAGAGGCAATAACGAAACCGAGATAGCAGCCTGACATTCTGCTCCCCTCAAGGTCCCCTCCCAGTTCGCAAGGGGGCTGGCCTGTCCGGGTAAGCAATGTGAAAGGTGTCGACGAGGTCGGGGGCGGAGACATCCCGTGCGCGCACCCATTCGTCATAGGCAGGGGGGAAATGTTTCCAACGAATTAGATATTGGAGAGTGCCACGGTGAATACGGGAGTCAAGGATCTTGGAGACTTCGAAGTGTTCTTCCCCCCCCACCATGATGGGTTGCGCAGGCGGTGGGTCCGGATGCCACCGTGGAGAAGCAACATGGGGTTTGAGGAGGCTTATGTGGAAAACAGGATGCACACGCCTCAAGGATTTGGGGAGAGCCAGTTCCACTGTGACAGGGTTTATGACCCGAGTAATGGGGAAAGGGCCAATGAATTTGGCGCTGAGTTTATGGCACGGTTGGGTGGAACGGAGGTTTTTGGTGGAAAGGTAAACCAAAGCACCCACTTGCAGATCACCCCCGGGGGAGCGATGTTTGTCAGCTTGCGCTTTGTATTTACGTTTGGCCCGGTCGAGGTTGCTAACGAGCCAGGGCCAAGTGGTACGGAGGGCGTGTGCCCAGGAGGCAATGTCGGGGTTCTCCTCCCCCTCTACATCATCTGTAGGAACGATGGGACTGAAATCTTGTCCATACACAGCAAAAAACGGGCTAAAACCTGTGGATTGATGCATGGCATTATTGTAGGCATATTCTGCTAAAGGTAACAGTTCCACCCAGTTGTCCTGGTGGTAGTTAACATAACAACGCAAATAACATTCAAGTACAGCATTGACACGTTCAGTTTGACCATCAGTTTGAGGATGGTATGCGCTAGACAATCCCTGTTCCACCCCCACCAACTTGAGGAAAGCTTTCCAAAACTTAGAAACGAAACCACTTCCGCGGTCACAAATTATTTTACGCGGAAACGAATGTAAACGAAATATATGCGTCACGAAGAGGCGGGCCAGTTTCTGCACAGAGGGGATCCCTGCACATGGAATCAAATGTATTTGCTTAGAAAACAAATCAGTAACAACCCACAACACAGTTTTACCCCCACTGAGAGGGAGATCAGTCATGAAGTCCATAGCAATCACTTCCCAAGGTCTGCTGGGCGTTTCAAGAGGTTGTAGCAGTCCCGGGGGTTTGCCCTGCGATCGTTTCGCAGCGGCACAAACGGGACAGCTGCGGATGAAGGAGTCAATGTCGGAACGCATTCCCCCCCACCAGAACTGTCTGCGCAATAAGTGAAGGGTCTTCAGAAACCCAAAGTGCCCAGCTGTTTTGGCTCCATGAGCTAAATGTAAAACGTCCTTCCGGAGAGCTTTGGGTACATACAATTTTGAGTCTTTGTACCAGGACCCCCCTTGTTCTAAAACACCAGGAGGTAGGGTATGAGCGGAACGTTCTAAAAGGCACTGGTCCCGAAGGACAGTTAAAAAGGATTCGGAGATGGGGATTTTGGAGGGGGCCCCCCCGTCGGTCCTGGAGATCTGAGAAATAGTTATAGGGTTAGTGCTTACGTGCGGCAGCGCGCAGACTGCAGGCGGCTGAGCGGTCGGAGGGGTAGGAGGGGCGGGAACTCCGGTCTGTTGCGGTGGCGGCTGGGCAGCCGGTTGGGCTGGCGGAGCTTGCGAGTTAGGGAAGGTGTGTTGATGCTGGGATCGGGTTTGCACAGCCAGCATAGGTAGGGCCCCACGTTGCATAGGGGTGAACAGAGAGTTGGTAGGTCTTTCGAGTTTTACCGGATATTGTGGTAAACGGGAGAGGGCATCCGCGAGAACGTTCTGCTTCCCAGGGACGTGTTTCAGGGTGAAACGGAACTGAGCAAAGAACTCCGCCCACCGTTGTTGTTTCGCCGATAGCTTATGGGACCCCGTGAGGGCAGCTAGATTTTTGTGATCGGTCCAAACTTCAAAGGGTACTTTAGACCCTTCCAAGAATTGCCGCCATAAAGTCAGTGCATGATGAACTGCAGAGGCCTCTTTCTCCCAGATGGGCCAGTTTAATTGAGCGTGCGCAAATTTTTTTGAAAAGTAAGCGCAAGGGTGAAGAAGACCGTCCGGTCCTTGTTGGAGGAGAGCCCCTCCCATGGCTACATCGGAAGCATCGACTTGCACAATGAACATTTGATTTGGGTCTGGGTGCCGTAGCACCGGCTCCGAAGTGAAAAGGCGTTTGAGGGCCAGAAAGGCGGCTTGGCATTGCTCAGTCCATAGGATTTTTGCGGAGGGCAAGGCAGCCGAGCTTACTTTTCCCTTAGTTTTCAGTAGGTCCGTAATGGGTAGAGCCACTTGGGCGAAGTTAGGGATGAATCCCCGATAGAAGTTTGCAAATCCCAGAAATTGCTGTACTTGCTTGCGGTTGGTGGGGGGAGTCCAATCGAGGACGGCTTGGACTTTGGCGGGGTCCATGCGAAGACCTTGGTGGGAGATGATGTATCCCAAAAACGTGAGTTTGCTTTGGTGAAATTCACACTTAGCTAGTTTAGCGAACAGTTGATGGTTACGTAGGCGTTGTAGAACTTCCCTGACCAGAGTCACATGCTCGTCCATAGTTCTCGAATATATGAGAATGTCATCTAAGTAGACCACCACCCCACGATATAAAAGGTCATGTAGGATTTCATTGATGAGTTGCATGAAGACCCCCGGGGCCCCTTTCAATCCGAACGGCATTACAAGGAATTCATACATTCCGAAACAGCTAGAGAAGGCAGTGAGGTGCTCATCTCCTTCGCGGATACGGACTCGGTAGTAGGCTTCCACCAAGTCTAATTTAGAGAACACACGGCCTTCTTGTAATTGTCCCAAAATATCCGATATTAATGGGATAGGATAGGCGTTGGTCTGGGTAACCGCATTGAGCTTTCTGAAGTCAATGCACAGGCGAAGGTCGCCCTCTTTTTTCCGGACGAAAAACGCGGGGGCCGAGTTTGGGGCATTCGAAGGGCGAATGAACCCTCTGGCGAGGTTTTTGTCCAAAAAGTCCCGGAGGACAGTGCGCTCGGAAGCGCTCATAGGGTAAATCTTACTTTTGGTTAATGTGCAGTCCTTTACTACTTCAATCGCACAGTCTGAGGCCCGGTGGGGGGGTAAGGCATCACATTCCCTAAGGTCGAAGACATCTTCAAAGTCTCGGTACACAGCGGGTAGAGCCGGTGGTACTGGGGCAGTAGAGGTTAACGCTGGAACGGGCGGAAATGGCAGAGCAAAGTTTTGCCGATGCTGGTCGCAGGTGGGACTAGCAAAAGAGATAGTGTTTGTTTCCCAATCAATACTGGGACTATGTCCTTTAATCCAGTTAATTCCCAAGACCACTTCAAATCGGATAGGGGCTATAGTGAAGTCTATTTGTTCCCAGTGGGAACCAATTCCCATTGCCACCCCTATGGTGCGATGATCAACTGGACCCCCCTGGAATTGGCTCCCGTCCATTTGAGCAAATTGGACGGGGGCGGGTAAAGCCTCTGAGTCGGCTCTGAGTGCAGCAAACGTGGATTCGCTTATGAGAGTGCGACAGCAACCGGAGTCAATTAGTGCTTTGACGGGGATTTGTGGACCTCCGTTAAGTTGTTGTAAAACTGCATCTACGTAGACGGTGGAGTCCACTTCTTTGATTTTGGTAGGAGCATTCGGTTTGATAGGAAGATCCTGAGAGGTCTGTGGAGATGCTCCATTCACCACAGACCGGAGCCGTTTTTTGACAAGTCGAGGGGAGATTCCAGGTTTAAGGCTGGAGAAATCCAAGGGTTTTCCTCATCCGAAGAGGGAAAGCTGTCCCCCAATGGGGCACTTGTAATCCGAGACCCGGCGGGGTCGTTGGAAGCAGGCAGGGAGGCTGGGTCCCCGGCATGGAGTGCAGAGGGTGTGGGCCTTCCCGGAGCTGCGCTGCGGGTGGCCGCGGTGCCTCTGCGTGGTGGACGACCTCGGGCGCGGGTTGTCGTGCTGGGACGAAATAATTCCTGGCGGCGTGGGCAAACGGCTGCAAAGTGGCCCATTTCTCCGCATGTAAGACAGGCACCCCTCTGAAATCGGGTTTCACGTTCCTGGAGCGGACGTGGGGGATTTCGTGGGACGAGCAGTGGTGCCTTGGGTTGAGGCTTTGGGGTGCCCTTCTCCTTGTGTTTTTGACGGACGAGAGAAATAAAGCGGCGGCGGCTTTCCACTTCCTCGGCTAATAGGATCCAGCCTTCGAGGGTATCGGGATCGCCCCGCATGTAAGACCAGTTCAGAATGTCAGGATGCAAGGCTTCCCTGAAATGATGGATTAGGGTGGTCTCGGGCCAACCTACAATTTTACTTGCCAGTCGCTGAAATTCATCGGCAAATTCCCGAACTGTAGCTGAGCCTTGTTTTAATTGTAAGAGTTCCGTTTTGGCTCTTTCTCCCAGGAAGGGGTCCTCAAACCTCCTTCTCAGGGCAGTCATGAAGTTGTTGAGGGAACGAATCGCACGAGAGCGGGTGTCAAACTGGAGGACCATCCAGTCAGCCGCTTTGCCTGTCAGGAGGGAAGCTACGTACCGCACCCGGCTATCTTCCGTGGGGAAAAGTTGACCTTGTTCTCGCATATAACTGTCCACTTGATGCAAGAAGCAAGGCAAAGTCTCAAGAGATCCGTCATACGTAGTCCTCAATTTGAGTTGCTTCCAAGGGCCGGGCGCGGGCTGACCCGGTTGCACGGGTGGTCCGGGCGGAGGAGCAACAGGAGCTCCAGGAGGCAAGGGTGGAGCAGGCACATTAGCAGGTGGTTGCACGGGTGGTCCGGGCGGAGGAGCAACAGGAGCTCCAGGAGGTAAGGGTGGAGCAGGCACATTAGCGGGTGGTTGTACGGGTACCCCCTGACCCGGTATCGGAACGGGCTGTCTCTGAGCTATCAGGGTTTGTTGTAATTGCCTGTTCTCGTGAAGCATAAGTTCCATTACTTCTTGGAGTTGATCAACACGGTCGGAGAGCTCCCGATTCTGGGCTCGTAAAAGATGAACCTCCTCACTTGGGCCACCAGTAAGATGAGGCTTACTGGTTCGGAAGCTCGTGGCCCATTGAGAGCTATCCCCATATAAATCCTCGTCTTCAGACTCATCTGAGTCTCGACGTCGGTCAGCCAAACGGCGTGCGCGTTGGGTCGCACGCGACGGGACAAACGCCGGGGAAAAAGTTAGACCTGACAGTCCCAGTACATAGTCCTTGGGGCGCGTGTCCACGTTCGCCTGATTCCTTGCTGCAGCCGCCCTGGCTGCTTCCGCCGCCTCTCTCTCTCTTGCGACCCTAGCCGCTTCGGCGGCTTGCTGATCCGCAAGAACTTTGGCGTTCTCAAGTCTTAGGGCAGCCTCTGCCGTAATGCGCGGCAAAAGTTCTGTCTCGAGGAGCAAGAGTATGGGGTCAGGTTCCCCGCCCAGCAGAGGTTGTACTCGAACCGCCAGTGCGGATGCCTCGGCTCCAAACGTCGGGGTCAAAACTTGAGCCAAGGTGGCTACCGGGGTGTCCTTTGTACATTCCACAAGGAGGAGAGCGGTGCTAATAGCGACTCGCTTGGCCTCAGCCTGGCAGCTGGCCGCATCCGGGATCAGGGAAAAACCCTCCGGCGGGGCTCCCGCCATGGTAGAAAGAGTTTGTCGAGAAATAAGATTATCCAAAAGTCCAGTTAATATTTGTAAATCCTCAGTCGCCAATCGGGCATCGTCCAGTAATTGATCCAAGTCCTGAAGATCTAAACGAGCATCAGTATCCTCCGATGTTAACATCCAGAGACGTCCTGTAAGAGATTGCCACTGCGCGTGTACCAGTCCCCTCAAGCGGCAAACCTCTCGGTTCGTCCGGAAAAGTTCAGCGATTAAGTCCTGTAACAGAGTAGGGTCCTCTGAGAAGGGCTCCAGGGTAGTAGATCACCTGGAGAGCTGCACAGCTCCCATCCAAGTGGCAGGCGAACCCCCCTGGGCTCCAGCCTGGCTAGGAGAACGGTGAAGAGATAGCTGTCATAATGTCAGCCCTTGGCCCACAGAACCAGAAATCACCACAAAGTCATATAGAGTCCAAACAGATGGCTTTTACTGATCAAATAGGCATACAGTGCAAACGAATAAAATGACAGCTATGAAAGGCTCACTAGCTGGGAGATATTATAAGGCAGGAAAGGCGGGAGATTACACGCAGGAATACAGTTTCCCAGGAGCTGAGTTCCCAGGCTTAGGCATGCGACCTTGGGGGGCAGACAATACAGCACAGAGACAGAGGCAATAACGAAACCGAGATAGCAGCCTGACACCCCAGCTGGTTTCCTACCAAGCTGAATGCAGTCCACCTGCCGCTTTCGGGGGCTGTCTTTGCTCATACCGGTATATGGCTTGTTGGGTCACAAACTCTGCAGGCATATTCATACCCTCATGTCTTTTTTAGGTAGGGTAGCCAACACTCTAGGACAGGGGTGGGGAACTTCAGGCCTGGGGGCCATTTAAGACCGGTGGAATCATTTGGTCTGGCCCTTTGTGAGTCCTGGCAGATCTCTAACTCAGAAGGATCTAAGACTGGCGATCCGCCCCCTCCTGCAGACAGGAATAGCCTCTGTTCAAGGCGGAAATGAGTTTGTTTTGCTGAGAAAAAGGAACCTTCCCCCCCCCTTGCAGAAGAGTCCTTAGCTATGGAGTTGCTAGGACCGCCCAAGAAACTGTGTTAACCCTTTCCCACCCGGGCCATGGAGAAACATATTCCCTCTGTACTACAAGAGGGCTGGGGGTGGAAGTGCCAACAATGGAGGGGTTTAAGGGGGCAGGGCCAGATTGCGCATGGAAGGGGGGGAGTTCTTAGCCAGTGTGTCCTCATTTCACCCCTGCAGGCGGAGGTAGCAGGAGTCGGCTGTAGAATCCGGCCCCAACCATGTGGAGGAGGAGCAACTCCGGCATGTGGCTGGACGGCTATGCCCGGCTGGTGCAACAGACCATCCTGTGCCACCAGGTGGGCAAGTGCACCACCGGTTGGATGCCCGCGCTGGGGGGGGGCATCTGGGGCAGGTGCCTGCTTGGGGCTTGGTCGGCTAATTTTTAAGTTGATAATTTTGTATGGCCCACGAATAATGGTATAAATATCCAAATGGCCCTTGGAGGAAAAACGGTTCCCCATCCCTGCTCCAGGAGAAAAATTCCATGCAACGTATGGAAATGGGCAAGTCAAGTCATGCTATGAAATGGCCAGGACATTTGTTTTTCCTCCAGGCAGTTGACAACCCTGTTCCTATCCCCTCCATTATCTCAGATTGCCATTTCTACCACAAGTGCAAGCTTAGAAAGTGTGTACTTAAAACTGCTTGTTCTAGGGTCCCATCTACTTTCTTGTACCAGCCGGGGCTCTGTTCTGTAAACTGAGATTTCCCTTTTATCTCAACTCCTCGACAAGGAGATGGGAGAAATGGGAGGGATGGGGTTAGCTGCTTGCTGTGCTCCCTACTAGACACAAGAGGGCAATGCTCCGCAGGTTGTTTTTTTTTAAGGCCGCACAGAATACAAATTCAAGAACAAAATCCACCTTTTATTAAGACCAACTATTTCGGCACCAAGCGCTGTGCCAGATTTCAGGCTCACCAGAGCACTTCATCGGGGTGGATGTTACGAAGTTTTAAAAGACAGAAAGGCAGAAGGCAGATTTCTCAGGCCAAGATCTGAATATTCATGGCATGATAAATGTGTTAGTCTTTAAGCTGCCACTCAACTCTTTTGGGTGCAGCATATTCCGCTACCCCTCTGGAATCTGATCCTGATCTTTGGCATCCTAAACAGATTTTGCTTCCTTGCTGCCTTAAACAATTGGGATGGGGGCTTGTCTCTGTGATCATAGGAGCTATCCAACAACTTGTCAAAACTTCTCCTAGTTGGTTTTTAACTAAGCTGAGGAAAGTTGCAGCTGTAATTCTGTTTTCCCCCCCAGCTCAGCCAATGGCTTATTTTAAATTTTCATATATTAAATACAGTGGGATAGGCTAATGGCTTATGTAAACCTGTTACTTTTTTTTTATTGTACAGCTTCTGAATGAAATGGAAGCTCACATGACTATTTCTCCATACAAGAAAAGAAACCTACGAATAGAAAATCAGATTTCAGGAGAGCGTTTTAACCTTGCCTTTTCCCTCACATGCCAGTTTTCTGTGTACACAGAACTATTTTGTGTGGGAAACCATTTAATCATGTCATTGTGCACCTATAAAGAGGTGCAATCAAGAAATAGGGTTGCCACCTAGGGTTGCCAATTCCTGGGTGTTGGGAAATTCCTGAATATTTGGGGGTGGAGCCTAGGGAGGGCAGAGTTTTGGGAAGGGGTGGGGCTCAGCCGGGTTGTGATGCCATAGAGTCTATAAAGAAGAAGAAGAAGAGTTGGTTTTTATATGCCGACTTTCTCTGCCACTTAAGGCAGAATCAAACCGGCTTACAATCACCTTCCCTTCCCCTCCCCACAACAGACACCCTGTGAGGTAGGTGGGGCTGAGAGAACATGACTTGCCCAAGGTCGCCCAGCTGGCTTCGTGTGTAGGAGTGGGGAAACAAACCCAGTTCACTAGATTAGCCTCTGCCACTCATGTAGAGGAGTGGGGGACCAAACCCGGTTCTCCAGATCAGACCCCACTGCTCCAAACCACTGTTCTTAACCACTACACCATGCTGGCTGCAGTTTGTCCAGGGCAATTTATCTCTGTAGTCTGGAAATCAGTCGTAATTCCTGGAGAATTCCAGGCTGTACCTGGAGGATGGCAGCCCTATCACCTCATGTGCTGTTTGTGAGAACTAGGTCATAATTTCAAGAGGAATTTAACATCACCAGAAACCGATTTACACAATTTATTTTTAATGCGCTGCTAGTTAATGAGTGAAATCCAACAGGGTTGAGATTAAAGTTCATTATATTCATTATCATACTCAGAAACAAAAGTTTGAAACAAAGTTTGTCAGCCATAACAACAGTGCCTGAGATTGAGCATGTAGTGTGACAAAATGTGTGCTAAGATAAATTGTGGCTTTCCTTGAACAGCAGAGAAACAAGGTGCTTGATGGTAGTTCAAATGAAAAAAAAAAGTTGAATTTCTGTGGAGTTTCTGCTTTTTGACCACTGTGTTTTCTCCTGCTTTATGTTACTGACAGTTGGTACATGGAAACCGAAGCCAGTGTGGTGTAGTGGTTAGAGTGTGGGAATAGGATATGGGAGGCTCACCTCACCACCCTGCCATGCAAGTTTGCTGGGTGACACTGGGCCAGTCACTCTTTCTCAGCCTAATCTACCTCACAGGACTGTTGTGAGGAAAAAAATGGAGGAGGGAAGAATAATGTAAGCTGTTTTGGGCCTTCTTAGGGAGGAGAAGACGAAGAAGAGTTGTTTTTTATATGCTGACTTTCTCTACCACTTAAGGGAGACTCAAACCGGCTTACAATCACCTTCCCTTCCCCTACCCACAACAGACACCCTGTGAGGTAGGTGGGGCTGAGAGAGTGTGACTAGCCCAAGGTCACCCAGCTGGCTTCATGTGGAGGAGTGGGGAAACAAATCCAGTTCACCAGATTAGCCTCCACTGCTCATGTGGAGGAGTGGGGAATCGAACCTGGTTCTCCAGATCAGACTCCGCCACTCCAAACCACCGCTCTTAACCACTACACCACGCTTCTTCTTTTGTTTTGGTTCTTAGGGAGAAGAAGTGGACATAAATATCTAAATAAATAAATATGACCATTTGAACAGAACAATATGCCTTCATCATCAGGGATCTAATTAAAATAAGTATGATATGCTTGTGAAATTGAGGAAGAACAGTAAGGCCTAAAGTGGTGTTTGGGTTTTTATAACCCTTGTAGCATTAGAATGGAGGTATCAAATCAGCTACCAGTACAAGAAGTTAGCAAGATCTGAGTGGGCATGTCCTTGTGGATCAGGTGAAATGGAAAGCACTAGTCATGTTCTATTTAGATGTTTTTTTTATGAGGGAATTCGTCAGAAACTAATTCTACCTCTTATTGACATGATGGAGGCTAGTTCAGAGGAAGAGAAAATTTAATTCCTCTTAAGGGAGGGAGACTCTCAGCGATCCTTGCAAGTAGCCAAGTATTGCTCTGTAGCTATTAAAATTCGTTCGGAGAAGGGTATTAGCTATTTTAATTGATTTTAATCGTTATATGCCTTGTGAATATGGTGATTTTTAATTGGTACAACTTTATCTGTATTATGTATAGAGAGGTTTTAATCTAATTATTTATATATGTAATCGATTTTAACTGATAAGGTTTGTAGTTTGTCTGGCTATTGCCGTAATAATAAAAATCAATCCTATCAGCTACCATTTATCTCCAGACTATCACACACAGGCAGGTTTCTAAGGCAAAAGAAATAATACTGTTGGGATTCTGATTCCCCTTCTGAGTATTGGGTTCTGTTGATCTCTGCATTCATCGTTGGCTGAGGAGGGTTCATATGTGAAAGCAAGAGTGGAAGGAAAGCCAGATCCTGGGAAATTGATATGCCTTGATCAATAATGCATGGGGGTGGGGGTGGAGGAGAGAGTCTGGACAGCAGTTGGAGCGGAAAGACAGGAAAAGGCCATTATAGGCTACTGTGTAGGTCCTCACTGGAAGTCAGGGTAACCTTAAAGGCAGAAATATTTCCTAACAAGCATCAGGGACTTTTGGCTGGATGGGCTCACTAGCCTGCCTTCTTTCTAATGAAGCTTTTTGTTTTTCGTTTCAGCTTAACAAGCTGGCTCATCTGGGAGCGCTTCAGCCACAAATGATGACGGTTTCTATGACAATGGCTAGTCCAGGGGTGTTGAACATAAGGCCCACGGGCCGGATCCGACCCCTTGAGAGCTCTTATCCAGCCTGCGAGCCAGCCAAACCCCCCCCCATCTTGATTTGGGCTAGTGAGGCATGGCCAGCTTGACCTGACCAAGTGACTGAGTTGGTTTTTATATGCCGACTTTCTCTACCACGTAAGGGAAAATCAAACCGGCTTACAATCACCTTCCCTTCCTCTCCCCACAACAGACACCCTGTGAGGTAGGTGGGGCTGAGAAAGCTCTAAGAGAACTGTGACTGGCCCAAGGTCACCCAGCTGGCTTCATGTGTAGGAGTGGGGAAACCAACCAGGTTAACCAGATTAGTGTCCGCCACTCATGTGGAGGAGGGGGAAATCAAACTCGGTTCTCCAGATCAGAGTCCACTGCTCCAAACCACCATTCTTAACCACTACACCATGCTGGCTTTATGTTATATCTGGCCCTCATAACAATTGAGTTCGACACCCCTGGGCTAGTCCTCGAAAATCATTGCCAGATAAATTTGCAGAGGCCAGGACTAGTCCATGATCAATGGCTTAACAACTAGCAAATATCAGTAGTTTGTTTATTTATTTTATATCCCACCTTTCTCCCCAGTGGGGACCCAAAGTGGCTTCCATTGTTCTTCTCTCCTCCATTTTATCCTTACAACAACCCTGCAAGGTAGGTTAGGTTGAGAGTGCATGAGTGGCCCAAGGTCCCCCAGCAAGCTTCCATAGCACAGTGGATATTCAAACCTCTGTGTCCCAGATCCTAGTCCCACACTCTAACTACTGTACAACACTGCCTCTTTGTAATACAGGCTAGGGGCAGCAACCTTGCAAATACATGTTTAATACTGAGAGCGGCTCAGAGATAGCTTGTCCACTGCTGCATTAGCAAGTACTTTCTCTACCTCTAGGCCCAGGCAGACTGGTCAATATATACACCACACAAATTAATTTGTCTCTTTGCGGACATTTCCCCAGTCTCCCTTGGTGCCTATGTCTGTTGACTGGGCAATGTGTGGTGTTGTTCAGTCTCGCTGAGCACACCCTCCGTGTCTTCTTAACAATAGCTCATGGAAGGCATTGGCTGGTTTTGAGAGAGGCTGTGTAATGTGTGATGACAAAGGGAAACTGACATCTGGGGAATGGAGCAGTTCTCCTTTGAGAGGGGAAAGGATAGAGGAAGAAAGAGTAGAAGCACTGAGGTTCTGTTGACTGAAGAGAGATTTATGTCCTTTCTCCAGGGAGAGCCAAAAGCCATATATCCCTTTCCAACCCCCACATCCAAAGCAGGTTGACATGTTCCAGCATTACCTTTCACCTGGCTGTGTAAGTATATCAGGAGCCTTGCTTTCCTCCCTCTAATGTAGCCCCTCCCAAACTGTTTTCTTGTTGTGCTGACATTTTACTACTTGTTTATTTTGGTAAATTGCAGGGTTACATTTAGAAGCTATTAATAGTGTGGAGTGGCAGGGGAAGGTAAAGAGAGAGGAGGACAAACTGGTTGCTATTTCTAGTCTGAGTCCAGCCAATTTTGAATCCAAATTCATCAAAAGGCAGTCTAACAAGAAGGATATTCATAGAGCTGAATTAAATCCACAGTGATTGTAGCATATGGTGAGAATTAAAGTATTTAGGGAGGGGGGCTCTTCAAAGTATTTGCTACTCATTTTCTATTGTGAATCTAAAAATCCAAATCCCCCCAAAAGGCCCCAAAACACTACTGAAATTTCACACTTTCTAATGGCAAACGTGATGATTCTGCACCTATTATTATTCCATCTATTATTATATCATTTTTAATGTAAATATTTCTGGTACTACATGTATTTTTGTGCTGGTCCTTGACTGTAATAAATCATTCATTCATTCTCTCACCTATCAGTAGGGCAGTAAAATGGAACTACCCAGAGACAAGGCTGGGGCGTCTGCATACTCTGACTTCACCCCCATCAATGAAGAAAAATATTGGTTTGTAAATTAAGACCCCCCCCCTCCAAACAATTCTGTGGACTGGGCATCCTCATTGCCTTATAGGAGCCGCGGTCTGTTGAGGGCAGTTGAATGTCAGTTAAGGAGGGGGGTGAGAAGGAAAACAAAGCAGGGGAGGGGAAAATTGTCTTGAATAAGCCCATCACAGCTTATCGTATCTTGGAGCCTTGGACCACTCGGGTACAGGGCTGGACAAGCTTCTACCTTCTCACTTAGCGCCAAACCTCAGCAGCTGAGACAACTACTGAACTGTTGGTGAAGCGGAAGCTGGTCATCTAGCCTCAGAGCTAAGCATTACCACACCAGTATTTCTATAAAATATCAAAGTTTTCCAATTGACAATTTTTCCTAGGGGAAGAAAATCACGTTACCTACACTTTTGCCTCTCATTCTCTAGGATCATCTCTCCAATAATACTCTGAAGAATACTGCATTTGCATTTAGACGCTTTTGAGTTTCCCACGTTGGGACTTTGACCACACAGCTGCTCTTGCAAGAGGTTCTGAGTGTTCCTCTTTGGCTTGCCAAGGCTACAGAGGACACCATAGATTAGCAGTTCCTAGCCTTTTTGGCATGCTGACCCACAAGTCCAAATTTACATAGTATGTTGACCCATCCAGGGCTGGCCCAAGGTTTATTGGTGACTTAGGCGAAGTATGACCTTGGCACCCATCTAGTTCAGCATTCTGTTTTCTACAATGGCCAGCCAGATGTTTTTGAGAAACCAACAAACATCATGCAAACGGCGCAGCTGCCTCCACTATGAACCCCAAGCAAGTGGTGTTCCAACATATACAGCCTTTGCATATGAAGGTTAAGTTCCAGCCTTTGACCACTCTCTCCTTCTCCATCACTCCCTCTAACCCCTCCCTAAGATTCTAAGAAACTCACTTTAGTGACCATCAGGACACATTTTACTTGATCAACATGTATATGCAGTGAAGAAACAATACCAACTAATGTATGACTTGGAAGACACTGTTTCCAGGTTTCCAAAATACAAAGGAGAGCAATGGAAATGGCAGGGGCGGCCATTAGGGAGGGCTAGCCCATGACCCACTTTCAGAGGCTAAGTGATCCTCTTTTGGGTCCCAACCCACAGGCTGGGAAACACTGCCAGAGTATACTTTCAGTGTGAGGGCACCAGGAAAATGTGCAGGTGGTATATAAATAAATGTGTGTGGTTGGACAAGAATGTGCTTTTTTTTTTTTTACAAACCACATACACCTGCCCGCTTTTGACAAGTTCTATTCATTTGTGATGCAAACTCAAAATACAGTTTGACAGTCCAAACTTATCAAAACAATCCTGCTGTTTGCTTTTGCTGCGGCCTGGTTTTAAACGGGAGACCATGGGCCGGGATGGAAAGCGCTACTTGCCTGAGTGCTTGTTTCTGCACCCTAATAATACCAGCTAAAAGGCTTAATATCTGTAACTTATTTGGGCCAAGGTACCATAAATGTCAGTGCTTTCTCTTCTAAAAGAAACCTACTCCTATTACAGCTACACTGAAATTCCCACTCCTTAACTAAAAGCACAAAAAAAAATATTCCAAACTGAATTATATTAAGAGAAGACGCCTCTGTCAGAGGATGTACTACTGCCTAATAGGCCAAGAATCAAAACACGTTTTAAACATCAGTAGACCCCCTCAATTCCAATACTAGGCAAACCCTCCTGCTGAAAAATCTCCATCCCAGCATATAGGGCCAGTAAGAAAATATTTACACACTGGTTTAGCTGTTGAATTATTTTTGGGACTGCTCCTAGCACATAACACAGACAGCGCCACGTCCAGGTAAATAAACAAAGGGGTGTTTGACTCCTTCAGAACCTCTTAACTGCACTCCGCTTGTTACTCAAAAACTCTCCAAGACATTCTCCAGGCACATAACATGGCTATTCTTCTTGGCTCCAAACTGAAGAGGTTGAGCTGAAAAATGCTAAAATTAAAAATATGTAAATTTTAATAAGGTGCACATTCGAGTTAAAAACATAAGGCCTCTAGTATAGGCAAGACTTTCACATTCAACATGAACACCTGCAATGTATTCATGGAGGAAAGGGGTATTCATGGCTATTAGTTAAAATGGATACTAGTCATGCTGCATACCTATTCTCTCCAGGATCAAGAGGAGCATGCCTATTGTCTTAGGTGCTGTGGAGCACAGGCAGGATGGTGCTGCTGCAGTCGTCTTGTTTGGGGGCTTCCTAGAGGCACCTGGTTGGCCACTGTGTGAACAGACTACTGGACTTGATGGGCCTTGGTCTGATCCAGCAGGGCCTTTCTTATGTTCTTATGATGTACAATCTTACATTGACCAAAGTAGGATCCAAAAAAGGACCAGACGTGTTTCGGCTTAAGAAGGCTTTACTCAGTGGTCAGTAATATAGTTATAATTTAGCACACATCCTGATAATATAACTATATCATAAAGAACAGTAAAAAAATGTATAAAAGCCCTTCTAGTATAGTGAAGCTCCCTGTATAATAATTTATTTCTTATATACTAGAACGTGGCTTCCATGTCTCACCTTCTGTTGCATGTCGGGCTCTTAAGTATGTGTATACATCAAGCAGTGTAATAGGTCAATATTCTTCTTGGTTTCCTTTCAACGTGGGGTCTTTCCCCCTCAGTGTGGCAAACCCCTGCAGTTTAAGGATACAGAGTCTGCTTCAAATCCTGTGCGTGGGTGTTTTTATTTTTAAACAAACTGAAACAGCTGCTATTGGCAGCATGGCATTGTCCATTTAAATGAGGGGCGGTTAAAGGAGAAAGTGACACAGAAGGCTTTCTGTGAGCTAAAGCCCAGTCTGGAATAAATGTAAGAAAGGATGATCTTTTTTTTTTAAGGAGAAACAAGCTTTTTTATAGCCTGTTGAAAGGCTGACAGCAGTGAGACATGGATATCTTTCTGGCCTGCTGCATACCTTCAGCTCTTTTACTATGCCTGTGCTGCTCTAAGGATACATCTGCATAGGTCATTTTGCACACAGCAGCCAAAGGAGAAGACTTTGAACCAGAAGAATGGAAAAGAGCTGTGTTCCTGGCCCCTGAATTCTGCTTGTCTTAGGGGCGGGTGCAAGTGTGGTAACGTGACCCAACTGCATAACTTAACTGCTTAACTTAACTGCTGGTCCCTTGCAAACAGAAATTAGCGGTGATGTGTGGGTGAAGAAGACAGTGTTTGCAATAAGAGGCACAATTACCAGTGCAGGTTTCTCTCTGAGCCACTCCTGCATTGGGGAAATGTTTTTCAGCATCCTCTAATGAGCACTGAAGTGATGGAGCTGTGATGGTCCCATGCAGACATCCTTGAAACGGTTACTGAAAGTTTAGTTGTTGACTTTAGGCATTATAAACTAACAGTCTTGCCCTTGAAAGGTCATCCTTCACCAAACATTGCATCTTTCAAAGCTATTCTGACAGCTGATGGAAAGATGTCCGGCTAGGTTCAAGAGGCCACACAGCAACAAAGCCAGTAACTGTTTATGTACCTTTCTCCTGAGCCAAGTACATCCTGTAAAACATGGATTGAAATGTGGCAAACAGGGTGATTGACAGAAAAGAAGGGGGGTTGTTGGGGAATTGCTTTTCTATAATCTAGTTAGGTAAATGCCTAGTTGACTATTCACTTTTATTTGGAAAGAGGCTGTCTCCCTTCTAGACTGAAGATGTGTTCATCAAGCGTTTTAAAGGGGGGGAGGGAAGTTCCTTAAGTAAATAAATTACCTCTGAATGACTCCCTTGTGCTTGGGAAAGGTCAAGTGACTGGCTTAGCTGAGAACTGGCTCTCTCTGTCTATCCTCAGGCTAGCTGCAGAGGAGGGAGCCCTTTTGCGCTGTTCCTCAAGAGCTGCTGCTAATGAATTCTGCCCTGGTTGGTGGGTTTGCTTCTACAGCGAGAGGGGATGCCAAGACAGGCCTGGACTTCATCCTCAGCAGAAATAGAAGAATTACCAGGGACTGTGCTTAGTCAAAGCACGTAAGCATCGTTTGCCCACACAGGATAAAATTTCTGCATAAAATCAACATGCCCTTAACAAAACTTGGAAAAATCCTCCTCTGCCAAGATATGTAAGCTGCAGTTAGCTGGGGGGAATTAAGACCTGGACTTTGAAATTAAATGAAATAATGTCCCACCTGCATCAGCACAATGCAGAGGAGGGTCAGAAACAAGACCAGGGAGGAAGAAAGGGAGAGGTGAAACAACAGCAGCAATCTCCTGGTCTGCATTACATTAGAGAGGCAGCAAATGTAGTCAGTCTCCTTCTTTGCTACTCAACAATGTATGTAAAAGACAACTGAGTAGCCAGCCCCTGGTGTGGAAGGTATCAACATAGTTCCCAGTTGCAATCTAGCAGCTACGCATGCTTCAGCTTCACTGAACTTCAAGTACAAACAATAGCAGCTCATTGTGTCTTCTGGTGTTGCAAAAGAGTATTCAATACACTTCTTTTCAATGTAATTTCATTGTGCTCTGACACCAGAACTCTGGATCAATCCAGAAAAAGAGCCAGTTAGAACACAATGCACAATCCCCTTCCTAGAGTTTAATATGGTTGCAATCACATTTTCCCTTGTTCTTTGGAAACATAAACAAACTCTTTTGCTGTGACAGGGAAATGCTGAGTTGAGGATATAGAAATTACTGTTAGGTCAACAAATGGTTCCTTTATCAGTAACCAAGATAGTTAATACTACTTGTGGCTTCAAGATTACAGATGGAGAATGAAATGCAATGGTTTCCTGCCCAGTTCCTTCCTTTAAATAGAACTGATACTACAATATCAGTAAAGGGGAAAGAAAACAAAAGCATTTTGTTGAAATCAGACCAGAGTCATTCTTCATTCGATTGCTTTTCTGCTTCCATTTCTTGGGAGACATTTCTGAACTTTTTATTTATTTGTTTGTTTTGGTGCAGCTCTGATTCCTGCTAATAAAGTATTTTCCGCCTTTTCCCATACAATAAATAAATTAATCAACTGCACATTTTACAACTAGAAAAGAAAGGCAACCCCCACCCCCCATAATGGGAACAGTCCTGAAGATATCAGAAAGTTGCAGCTTCTCTTCTAAAAAGCTGCAGCTGTTGTTAGAGCATTAAGAAAATAAACTTTGAGGAGGAAAAACACAAAACCAAACAGAAAAGCACAAACAAAACTAAAACAGCAGAAGCAAAACATTGTTACATGGTAAACATAGTGCTGGTTCAAACTTCTCATACCCGAAGGAAATTTCTCCTGGGAACTACTGAAGTATCCTGCCTATCCGAGAAGGAGAATTGCCACCTTCCAGGTGGGGTCTAGAGATCTCCCAAAATTACAACTGATCTCCAGACTATAGAGATCAGTTCCCTGGGGAAAATGGCTGCTTCAGAGGGTGGACTCTATGGAATTACATCCTTATTGAGCACTCTCTTCTCCCCTCCCCAAACCCACTACACCCAGGCTCTACCCCCAAATCTTCAGGGATTTCCCAAATCGGAGTTGCCAACCCTACTGAGAACTGTAGGACTAATATGCTGCAAAGCAAAGCCCACCCAGAAGTCTTTTAATGGGCAGAAGGCTCTTAAACAGCCACAATGCCTTAGTTATGCTTAGTCATGCTTCCTGGCAGTAACTTCCAAGAGATGGGAGGAATATCATTATCATTCTGCCATGGAAGGGTTAGTCCAACCCTTTCTTTCATGTGCTTTTTCCCTGCACAGAAACCACACAAACCTCCAAGCTGCTATAGGATTGCAGAAAAAGACAAGTACTCGTGTTGTTTCTATTCTTTTTTCCTTTACTGTGGCCAGGGGCAGCTCTAGGGAGTGATTTCTAATGAACAAACAGTGCAGAGGAAGGCTAACGCCTCACCTAGCACCATAGCCTTTGATCCAAATTTCCCCATCCTCTATTGCTGCTTTTAAATGTTAAAGAAACTGTTAGTGTATTTATAGCCTTCCTAGGAATTTGTGAGATCTGATTTTGGGACAGTTTCACAAATTACTTCCCCCTCCCCATACAGAGAATTTTTCCCTGTAGGAAAAAGAGCATACGCTATCAAATGTGAGGCTGGTAGAAGTGTATGGGAGGCACCATAGAGAAGAGGGTGCCATTTCTCAACCAATGGGGAGGCTTACTGTTGCTCCTTGATGTCCAGCAGATACATACAAACAACAGGGATTCTGCTGCATCAGCCTTTGCCCTTGACTTTGTCCTGGGTATGAGTGGACACCCACACACACTTTTTAAAATGCTTTCCTGAATTGCAGTTGAGGGTGAGTATTACATGATAACTGCATTAGTTACTGGGTCATCTGAATGTGTGAAAATGTTAGGATCAGTCACCACTTACTATTCTGGAAAATATTCTCTTTGAACCCAGTGCTAAGAGTGGAAAAATTATTTATGGAGTATCACTTATCGCACTGATGATGGATGCCAGCTATCTGAAAGCATAAAGCAATCTAAGCATTCTCTGTAGGAAATAATGCAGCTAGTAACAAGCGGGTGAATATCAGTGGATGTAGATTAGCCCCTCCATGATACTTTCTGTGCAAAGTCCAACAAGTTGCAAAGTGCTAACTGCATTCCAGAAGCAATCTTTCTTTCTAACCTTTATTCAAAGACAATTATTTCTATCAACTAAATAATGAATGTTTCCCATTAGAGCCAACTGTTTCCTTAGGGTAGGGATGCAGGATCCAACATAATTATATGTACGGGTATGACTTAATTATACATCTGCCACAGCTGTGCAAAGGTCTGCTTTCATTTCCTGATCACTTGGTACCCATCAGGAAGTAGGACCTCAGTGTGTGCCACTCACCATTGTTTTGAGCGAGTTAAAATCAATGTGGTTTCTTATTCACTGCTCCTCTTCTTTTATTTGCCTTAAGGGTCAACTGTTCAAATGGCATCCATAAAAAAAGAAATAAAAACAAATGGAGCTTTTAAAAAACAAGTGCCTAATAATAAAACAAGCCAGAGTTTACTCATAACAAGAACGAGACTGGCTTGTTCCTGGATTTGAGCCATCTCTCACTCCATGTACAGAGCTGAGACTGAAATCTTTTCTGATTTTCTCTTTAACCTCAGTGTGTTGTGATGTCTGAATTTGGATGCTACAGCAAACTAGGGCTTATTTCCTGCCCACAAACTGGGAGCACATAAGCCTGAGTAGCCTTTTCTTTGTTTGTGTCTTCATTTCTGACTGCCACCCACATGGATCTTCAGAAACCCAGGCCCCTCGCCCTTACAGTGGACCAGCTCCACTTGTGTGCATCCCCTAGACACTCTTCATCCAATAAATCTTGTGCTGGCAGAAGAGGATTATGGGCGGTTTCCAACCAGCACTTTGTAAGGACACAAAAACAACTGGGGCAGGGAAATACAGATACAATTAAAGCCACAACCTACTACCACCTGACTAGAAACAAGCTATTGTCTGTCTCCTTTTCCAGACATGGGTTGTGATTCAACAACAATTGATTCGGAGACAAGACAGGAAACCAGACAGCAGCTTTTTTAAAACAGACTACTGGAGACCGAAACAACTGATGCAGCTGAGAAAGGAGATCAGTTGATCCCCAAGGACGCAGGATAAATACTATTCCATTCTCTCCCTCTTTGAATGCTGTTTTTGTAGCCTGCCCTTTCTCTCTCATCCAATGGCTTGGGTGCAAGGAGAGACAAAAGACAGCAAGGGTGTGAAACTCGGCGTGGTGCAGCCCAAAGTTCCCTTATTGTGGCGCAGCCACCTTGGCTCTGCTCCATCTTGCTTGGTGATTTGGTATGAGCCAGTCACACCTCCTCCAGTTTAAACAAGGCATTAACTTATCGGAGGGTCTCATGCAGAACACATACAAAAATACCCTCTGTCTAAACAATGCAGTCAGTCTTCTTCCTGGCTCTCCTCTTAAACAACTTCCCTTCCTTCCTTTCTCTTCCGCCTTTCCTACCCTCGCTCACCAAATATCAGTTTGACATGTTCTTTAAGGCTGCCTTAGGCAATAGCAGTGCAATATTATGCTTTTGTCACATTTTCTCAGCAGGTTGAGAAACTAGTTATTTTTTTTCCTTAAAGTCTAAATGTGGGTTTTTGCTTTTTTAAAAAAATAGAACAGTCTCTCTTTCACTTTGGATGTCTAATGTATAAATGCCCCCTGAATGAAGAGGCTGAGCCTGCATGGAGGAGAAAACGGATGTGAGGTAGGGAAGCTGGTACTCAGCATTCATTGCTCTATTCTGCACCAGCTCCTGAGCTCTTCTTCGTGTCAGAGCATGGCCAGCATGATAATCCATCAAAAGGCAGAAAGCACCTTGTATGAACAAAGAGCAGAGGAGAAGCAGAAGCATGAGGTGGGCCAGCCGACTATGGCTTCCTCTTGCCCTCAGCCTTTCCGCTAAACGCCCCTTCCCTAGTCATTCTTGTGTTCCCTCTTTTTCAATCCCACAAAACGCTCAGACACAGAAACTCCATCGGCAAAGGCCACTTTTACGTGACCCAGAAGGTCCTCCTCTCCTCTAGCAAGCTGATGGATCTGTTTGTGAGGGTCTCTGGGCTGCTGGCCAGCTTGTAGCCAAATAGGTTCATGGCTGGACTGCAGACATTCTGTACTACCTGGGCAAGCTTGAAGGGGATGTTGAATCGCCACTTCTCAAACTGCTCTGAGGAATTTTTCTGGGTGGAGTAGATCCCATTGCTATCCTGAGGTGCCTGAGTGTTCCTCTGAATCCATTCCTCCACCTGAGGCGTGATGGCAATGCCGGTGAATTTGTACATCTCCTTGGCTTTTCGGAGCGGGGACCTGGCAATGTCTTCGTAGCGGACCAGCATGTAGCGACCCCGTAGCCATTCTGGCTGCCTCAAACCAAGTTCGGCCGAGAGACGGATGCTCTCACAGTTACCTCGTAGCCTCTGTACTTCATCTTCACTAATGGTCGCTGCACCTTCGCTAGCCCATTTCTTCCACGTTTCGTACTTCCCTGAAAAGGCAACCATTCGAGAAGCCAGCACTGCCCGTGGATCCCGTACCAGCTGAATTACTCTCATGTCCAGACGAGGATCTTCGACCAGGGGGCGCAAAAACTCTAGCTGTCGAATCCGCACTGCCTTAAGTGCCATGTGGTCTTTGCGGAGGCAGGCTTCTGCAGCCAGGGTCATGTTTAAGGGACCACAGCGGCGGTTCTTGCAGTGGTACTTCTCAAAGACTTTCTTAACAAAAGGCGTGCAGACGGGCTCCTCACACAAAGAGCGGCTTGAACCACGCCGAAACATAAACTGAGTCAGGTGATCCTCTGGGAACGGAATTATGAAGTTCTCCAAAATGTAGAGGTCACAGAGGAAGAGCTGTTTCAAAACGTCTCTGTAGACAAGGGCTGACCCTACAGCATTAGCACCACCAGGTTCAAAAGACACCGTCCTTTCAATGTGCCAAAGCGGCTCAAAGAGGTAGAAAATGTTGCCCTGTTGGTTGAAGAATTCCCCTACAAAGGAGGAACCTGTGCGGGTGGTGGCCATTAGGAGTACGTGTTTCCGAGTTCCCTTAACAGGTGCCAGCAAAGGTCCCCTGGGGCCCCCGAGTTGCAGTGTGATGTTCTGAAGTCTGCTCTTGAGCTGGGAGAAAGCTGAATCCAGTTCACTGAGGGACATGAGGGAGCCGTTCTCTGACAACACCAAGCCAGGGTCTGTGCTATTGGCGTCCATAAGGGACAGTGGAGACTGCTTCAGCTTGTCTGACACCCTGAAAAGAAAAATAACAAAATAATATTTAAGGAGAAAGTGTGAGTGGTGTTTTGAGATTACTTTGGGGCTTGGTATTCAAGCTCTGTTCTGCTTGAACACACAAAATGCTGCAGCCCTCAGTTTGCAAGATCAGAACAAGGATGTCAAAGATAGGAGGTTCTGGAGGACTTTCATTCACAGGGTCGCCATGAGTCAGAAGTGACTTGATGGCACTTAACACACACACACACACACACACACTTTTTTTTTTTTTACCATCTCCTTAAGGCCAAGTTTTTCAGACTTTCTACCTTCAGGGAATGCTTTCCACATGGAATTGTCTGCCAAGGCATTCATGAGCATGTGCCACTTGCATTGCAGGGGACTGTGGAGCACATTCCAGGGCACATACTCAATTCACACAGGGCACTTAGGCCTAGCCATTGACCCCATGAACCAAGGAGAACCAGGCACATCCAGCACTCCTCTGCAACGGCCAAGTCCACTTTTCATGGCATTGTTGATAATTTAGTTGAACCCCTGATAAGCTTCCAAGGAACGCTGAAGTGCCTCAGGACACAGTTTGAAAATGCTGCCCTAAGGTTAAATATAAATGTTCACATACAGTAGGCACTTGATATATTTCCTGTTGATCATGTCACCACTTTCCTCAGAAATTGTGCTACTTCCTATTGGCAGTATTCTCCCCCCCCCCCCGCTACTTGCTGCCTTCTGCTACTGTTTACATCTACCTCAAAATAATCCCAGTCCTGTTAAAATAACTGGATCTTCAGTGATATCTCAGTGGGTGGCACATGGGAACTTCTGATAACTGAAATGCTTCCTTGTCTACCTCAGTAGTTATAACTCATTAACTACAGTTGTATGTCACTATTTAAACATTTCTGGCAAGAGTTAATGCCGGTATTATATCAAAACCAAAAATAACAATATATGAGCAATGTGACCAGAGGCAAAGAAGGACGGGGCTTCTGTGTTTTTAAGGGTTGTGTAGAAGATGGAATTTTGGTCTGTCCAGCTTATCATGTAGGAAGCCAGTGAGATACAGTTGCTAGAGTGCTAGACTAGAAAGACCCAAGTTCAAACCCTATACAGCCATGAAACTCACTGGATGTCCTTGGACTAGGGTTCCCAGGTCCCCCTGGCCACTGGCGGGGGATGAGGGGGTAGAGTTGCCAGATCCAGGTTGGGAAACTCCTGGAGATTTGGGGATGTAGCCTGAGGAAGACAGGGACCTCAGTGGGGTACTCTGCCATAGAGTCCACTCTCCAAAGCATCCATTTTCTTCAGGGGAACAGATCTCTGTAGTCTGAAGATGAGGTGTAATTCTGGGGGGGGGGGGGGGGGCCTGGGTCCCACCTGACATTCCTACTTTGCACCATCATACATGCTCAGCTAACCACAAAATGGCTGCTATGGTGGCTGGGACCAATCACAACGTTTGGGAGCTCCAACCCAGGCATCTTTCTATGACAAAGGCAGCCACCCCCAAATGGGTGCTCCCTACAGGCACAAAGGTGCTGCCTTCTCAGCTCTTCTGAAGTACCCTCCAACTCCAGTGAGGTGAAGGAAAGCCTGGATTGACTGTTTGCTTTGGAGAAGAAGGAAGTGGACACCAGGGGGGGGTATACTGATGGGTAGTGCCATGCTAGGGATCACTTGGCCTAACAACAGAGTTGTTGTGAAGGGGAGAACTGTATATGCTGCCATAAGTTCCTCAGTGTAAGAGTACAATAAAAAATTATAGAGAAAAAACTGTGTGTGTGTGTGTGTAAAGTGCCATCAAGTCACAGCCAACTTATGGCGACCCCTTTTTGGGGTTTTCATGACAAGAGACTACACAGAGGTGGTTTGCCAGTGCCTTCCTCTGCACAGCAACCCTGGTATTCCTTGGTGGTCTCCCATCCAAATACTAACCGGGCCTGACCCTGCTTAGCTTCTGAGATCTAACGAGATGAGGCTAGCCTGGGCCATCCAGGTCAGGACAGAGAAAAAACTGCACCTGCTGAAATTCTCTTTCTAGAAGATTCTTCTAAGAGATTATTTTTAATCAAATCAAATGATATCTAGCCAATTACATGGTCCATTGCTGTGACCGACATTAATGTATGTGTGTTTTAAATGATCAGGCTGCATTCCTGGATGAAGAGGCAGCCTGATTCAGATGGGCAGGTGCAGATATTTACCATGTTCTAAAAGACTGGAGAGATGGGTGTGGCAAGTCAGGACCTGCAAGGCTGATATACTGACAGCCTGGAGACGACATAAAAACACAGAGAACACCTCTTATCTACTATAGTTCTCCTTTCTCCCTACCTTGATATTATGTTGTTTTCCTTCTCGATAATGACGAGGGCTATCACAAACACCAGGATGATGGCAAACTTGCTCTTCATCCTCAGGCAGTGCAGAAACTCTCCAAAGTCTTGAGGTAATGTACGTCCTTTTTCCATGGAGGAAGACTGAGATGTTCAAGGCTTTTCCAGGGAAAGGCCTTTCCCCTTCACATGGAGAGAGAAAAAACAAGCCCTTCTTTAACTCTTCCAGTGTTCTTCAGCTATCTGGAGATCATTGCCTGATTCTAGCTTTGCCAGATGAAGTGCACTACTCTTGTTCTGCAAGGAGAGAGAAAAATGGCATGCATCCATTAACATATGGCATGTATATCTGGATGAAACAGATCATAGAATCATAGAGTTGGAAGGCACCACCGGGGCCATCAAGTCCAACCCCCTGCACAATGCAGGAAATTCACAACTACCTCCCCCCCACACACCGCTAGTGACCAGAAGATGGCCAAGATGCCTTCCCTCTCAGCATCTGCCTAAGGTCACAGAATCAGCATTGCTGACAGATGGCCATCTAACCTCTTCTTAAAAACCTCCAGGGAAGGAGAGCTTACTACCTCCTGAGGAAGCCTGTTCCACTGAGGAACTGCTTTAACTGTTAGAAAATTCTTCCTAATGTCTAGACAGAAACTCTTTTGATTTCATTTCAACCCGTTGGTTCTGGTCCGACCTTCTGGGGCAACAGAAAACAACTCGGCACCATCCTTTATATGACAGCCTTTCAAGTACTTGAAGATGGTTATCATATCCCCTCTCAGTCTTCTCCTCTTCAGGCTAAACATACCCAGCTCTTTCAACCTTTCCTCATAGGACTTGGTCACCATCTTTGTTGCCCTCCTCTGGACACGTTCTAGCTTGTCTACATCCTTCTTAAATTGCTGTGCCCAAAGCTGAACACAATACTCTAGGTGAGGTCTAACCAGAGCAGAGTAAAGCGATACAATCACTCCGCGTGATCTGGACACTATACATCTGTTGATATAGCCCAAGATCACATTTGCCTTTTTAGCTACCGCATCACACTGCTGACTCATGTTCAGTGTTTGGTCTACTAGGACTCCAAGATCCTTTTCACACACACTACTGCTGAGACAAGTCTCCCCCATCCTATAATTAGGCATTTGATTTTTCCTACCTAAATGCAGAACTTTACATTTGTCTTTGTTGAAGTGCATTTTATTAGTTTTAGCCCAATTCTCCAGCCTGTCAAGATCATCCTGTATCTTGGCTCTGTCTTCTACCTTATTTGCTACCCCTCAGATGTAATATAGGTTTGCCACCTGTGATGAGCTGCATGCAAGATTCAGACAAATTTCTACAGTTTTCTTATGTTAAATGAATCTTAGGCTGTGAGTATCAGAAGAATCGTCTGCTGCAGCCCTTCATGGGTATGTCACTTCAAACTGTCTCTTCAAGTAAAAATATCCTACAGGCAGAAAACTTTAACAGACGAAGGAAAGAATTGCTAGCCTCAACTTTCTTCCAGAGATACTTATTTTTTACTTGCAGAGAGCTTTAAAATGTTTGGGGTGGGGTGCATTCCAACTTGTAATCCACCACCTGTGCTCCAAAAAACTGCAGCCTCCTATGAAACAAGATCCTGCTGATGATTTAGCTCGGTGCTCCCTCTCTGCTTCCATGCCCTCTCAGGGCTGCCTGGCTCATTAATTTTCTCTTTGTGTTCTTCCTCCACCTTCTTGTCATGACTGAGGCATGTGATGTTTGGGTGTACAGTGTGGCATCTTGCATTGTTAGCTAATGTACCTGTCTGTCTGTCACTTCCCCCACCCCCCACAAGCAGTAAGAAAAAGAGGCATAGCAGAAGGCACAAAGAAACTGTAAATCAACTTCCCAGGCAATTAATCTTAGCAAAAGACCATTTTTTTCTGCAGCGAAGCTCTCCTTGTCCCTCAGTGCTGACTTAGGGCTAGTGCAGTACAAGTGACCGTCACTCCTGTCTCTCTACAGAAATTGATTAATTATTTATCATATTGGTTAGTTGTATTCTCTTCCCAAGGACACTAGAAGCGATATACTGCGATTAGAAAAACATAAAACACTATGCAACAGAGTGACATGCAAAATGCAATGCAATTCAAAATCCAATAAAAGCCAAGGTCAACCATTACATAACAAACAGTAAGAATAATAAAACAGCCAAATCAACTGCCATATAAAACTAGCCTCCAGAAAGCCCCATCTATCAGTCACCGGTAAAAACAACAAGAACAACAAAGACTGTCATAGAATCACAGAGTTGGAAGGGACCACTAGGGTCATCTAGTCCAACCACCTGCACAATGCTGGAAATTCACAACTTCCTGCACCCCCAGAAACTGTACTAAATCAGAAAAACTGACCATACGTACCATAAACAATATTAACTCTGTAATACCCCTTCCAAGTTTCTGCAAAACTACTTCTTGTATGCCTGAAGGGAGCAGTAGAGAGCCTGTTTTAGGTAATCTGGGCTCACAAACTTGTATTTGCTGAGATAACAGAAATGCCACCAGGCTGAAGGAATTTAGATCAATAGGCAGGAAGGGTGCTTAATCCACTTCATGCCTGCTGATTGTGTCATGCAAATGTTCCACCCAAGGTTACTTCTCCCATTAGTGTTTTCCACATGGGAAAGGCTTATGTGGTTTCCCTGTTTCTGTTGCAGCTGCTCAATTAGCGTAACAGAAATAGGACTTCCATATGGCAGGTTCCCTACATTTTTGCTGCCCAAGCTCCCCACAGCAGCTATTGTTCCACTGTTCCACCAGGGCTTTTTCAGATTTGTTTGTTTTTAATCAGCACTTGACTTATTATTATAGCACTGTACCATTATAACCATCTGTCTATCAGGTTCACTGAATTCCCAGCATTCATGAAAAAGGTAAGTCTTCATCCCCTTTTGCTGCAAAGATATGCCTTTCCCTAATATCTCTGCAACAAACAGGGCTAGAGACTTAAAAAAAATGAAAGCTGGGAATTCAGAGAATCTGACAGATTGTTATAATGTTATAACGCCATAACAGTATGTCACCAGGAGTTTTTTGTTTTTTTTTAAGATGTTGCCAGTGGTGGGGGACTAGAACAGGGAAAACGAACCCAATACAAGGAGGACAAGGACGATCTGGACTTTCCCATCCACATGGGCAGAACTCTGGCTTCACTGTAATCTTTCCCACAAGATCTCAGCAAAGCAGGGTTGGGAAAGATTGCAGGAAAGCTGGTGAAAATCTAGGAGGTGCACGGATGCACTGACGTGCTGTGGGGAGGCAGGGAAGCGAAAACCCACTTCTCAGCAGCATTCAAACCAGGTCACACAACCCATGAACTTACTTTTTTTTACAGCTGATAAAACAAAATCAATTAGAAACAACCCACAGAGAAGAACAAGTAGGGAGGTTGAGTGTTCTACCCGACACCGAGATTCTCTCTTGCAAGTGCCTCCCACTTGCACACTACCACTGGGAACCATGTTTCCTTCCTGACATGTGCTCCCACCTTGAAGGTAAAGCTAGATAATATGCAGAAAATCCATGAACAGAGTATCTCACTTTGTTTTAAGATTAAAAGCAGCTGCAGGGAGACCTGAACCATGGTGCTAGATAAGAGGGGGTTAGCCCTTCCCCTAATGCTGTTTCCATTATTTAAATCAGCCCCCTAAAATTAGGCTGACCATATGTACCATGTTAAGAACATAAGAAAGGCCCTGCTGGATCAGACCAAGGCCCATCAAGTCCAGCAGTCTGTTCACACAGTGGCCAACCAGGTGCCTCTAGGAAGCCCCCAAACAAGACGACTGCAGCAGCACTATCCTGCCTGTGTTCCACCGCACCCAAAATAATAGGCATGCTCCTCTGATACTAGAGAGAATAGGTATGCAGCATGACTAATATCCATTCTAACTAACAGCCATGAATACCCCTCTCCTCCATGAATATGTCCACTCCCCTCTTAAAGCCCTCCAAGCTGGCAGCCATCACTCTCTGGGGCAGGGAGTTCCACAATTTAACTATGCGTTGTGTGAAAAAATACTTCCTTTTATCTGTTTTGAATCTCTCACCCTCCAGCTTTAGCAGATGACCCCGTGTTCTAGTATTATGGGAGAGTCCCGTTTTTATCACATTTCCCAGCCGTCCCGTCTTTTAAATTAAAATGCTCATTTTGTCTCGTTTTGAATAAACCAAGCCAGTTTCGTCACCCTCACCGTGCAGCTTTATTTTACTACACTCAGAAGGAAAAGGCACAACTTTGGGATGTACTAAAACGAATGACAGGCTAGCCCGTTAGAAACAATAGGAGAGGCTGCACAGCCCGTTGAAGATAATGGGAACCTGGATTGCCAATTGACTTGCATGGGCTCCACTGAAATACATTACAGCACAAAAAGAATTGCAAAGAAAATGTGGAATGGATTTTCCAGTAAGGTCTCTAAACCCAGATACACTACTCTGGGACTGGAATGACAGCCCCCAGGATGAGCAGAAGTGTTCTGGGACTGGAATGACAGCCCCAGGGGTGGAATGACAGCCCCCGGGACGAGCAGAAGCGTCCTGGGTCTGGAATGACAGCCCCTGGGACTAGCAGAAGCATTCTGGGACTGGAATGAAAGCTCCAGGGGTGGAATACGTGGGACATAAAGTGCCTCGGCTACACCTGCAGTTTGAGTTGTGGTTTTCCATGTTAAGGTGCCTAATTCTGTTGTTAGTTCAGGGGTGGGGAACCTCCGGATCATTTCATCCGGCCCCTGGCCCACCTGCAGAGGGCCACCTGCCAAGCCCCTCCCCGCTTGAACCCCCGGCTGGCGTGCGCTTCCCAAGCGGCTGCCGGAGGGCCCCCTGGCCAGCCCCTCCCTGCTGGATCTCTCAGCTGGCGCTCTTCAGTCGTCTTGGCAGGGGCTGTGGATCAGTGGTAGAGCATCTGCTTGGGAGGGGCTGTGGATCAGAGGGAGAGCATCTGCTTGGGAGGTGCTGTGGATCAGGGGGAGAGCATCTCCTTGGGAGGGGCTGTGGATCAGAGGGAGAGCATCTGCTTGGGAGGGGCTGTGGATCAGAGGGAGAGCATCTCCTTGGGAGGGGCTGTGGATCAGTGGCAGAGCATCTCCTTGGCAGGAGCTGTGGATCAGAGGGAGAGCATCTGCTTGGGAGGTACTGTGGATCAGGGGGAGAGAATCTCTTTGGCAGGGGCTGTGGATCAGTGGTACAGCATTTCAACAAGGGTACCCTCCCTTTCTACTAGAACTGAGCACCAACCAAATTCCAAACAAAGGGTTGATATGACTCCTGACTTAGTAAACCAGCCAGCCCAAGAGTCTGACCTACTTCAAGGCAATGCCCCAGTTCCTCTGGAACCAACCATAATAGTGTGTCCTCCAACAGCAAATCCTAATCTGTTTAGGGAGATGTCTCCTACAGATCTCCCTGATAAGGACTGACTCTCATCTTGCTGCAAATTTCTTAGCTGGAATGTTGCTGGATGGTCAGCTAAACTTACTGATTCTGATATACAGTTATTTCTTTCGACCTTTGATATCATCCTTGTTCAGGAAACTTGGGCCACAAATGAGATCTTTCTCCCAGGCTTTACCTCTTTTACCCAAAAAGCAATCAAAGGCTCTGTGGGCCGCCCTCGTGCAGGACTAGCATGCTTTATCTCCACTTCTTTAAGCATAAGCTCAATTGACCTTCTTTTGGCTGAAGAGTTGGTGCTAGCAGTTAGAGTAAACCTGACTTTTTCTTCACTTATTTTATTTTCTGTTTATATTCCTCCTGCTAGATCAAGTAATACTGCACGAAACTGGGCCCGTCTGGGAGAACTATTTGATGACATCAAAAACCACCACCCAACTACTCCAGTTCTTATGGCTGGTGATTTTAACGCACGAATAGGGCAGGATGATAATACTCTCTTCCAAAATCTTATAGGGAATTTTGATTAATCTTTCCTGAGTTCCCTATGGTATACTAGAACTTCCAGGGATTCGGTAATTAATTCTTCCGGCTTAAGTCTGGCCCAATTCGCTATTCAGAGGAACCTAATAATAGTAAATGGGTGATCGCGGATCGACCCTAATGGAGATTTTACTTTTTTTAGCCAAAATGGTGCCAGTGTTATCGATTATTTTCTGGTTTCATTAGATCTCTTACCTCTAATCAGTAATATGGAAGTCTGCGATTACATGGGCAGTGACCATCTCCCTATCTCTCTTTCGATCAACCAATTATGTGTTCAACACTTAATACCGTCCTACCATCAAATATTGCACCAATCCCAAAAAGCCCTAGCTCGTTGTTTACTGGAGCCCTGAGCTTGATTCCTTGGTGCGTGGCAAAATGCAGCTTTTGGAGGTGACTTCGTTGAAAGCTGCCCTCCTTGAGCAAGAGTCTGCAGCTACTGTCTTAAATGTTTTTTTCAGATTAATTGATTTATTTAAACCTTTATTTACTAAGAAATCCCCTCAAGCTTGCATGCTTTATACAAACCAAATTCTTGGTTTAACCGCGAGTGTAGACTACTCAAACGAGCAATAACCAGGAAACATAGAGAATTCAGAAGGAACATACTATTTCAGTATTGAAGGAATTGTTAACTATTAAAAAGAACTACAAGGACTTGGTAAATTGGAGGAAAAAAGAGGCCCTATATAAAAATTGGAGGAGCTTGATTACAGCTATAAACAACAATGATAATTCAACCTTTTGGAGGACTGTGAATTCTTTAAGTAATGGCTATGCCAGAGTCCCCGCATGTATCCCGTCATCGGTCTGGGTAGCTTACTTCAAGAGCCTCTTCTCCTACTCTGTGGAAAACCAGGGACTTATACCTGTAGCACCTTCTATTTTGTTGAATTCCTGGCCAGATGTGTCTCCTAAGGAAATTAAACCGCTCATTGATCGCCTACGCTCAGGCAAAGCCCCAGGTCCTGATCTAATTCCCTACGAACTTTTCAAAGTCAACAGTGAATGGTGGGCCAACATTCTTGCTCCTGTATTTACACAAATTAATGCATCAGGAGCCATTTCAAAATCTTGGAGACATACTATTATCGTCCCAATCTTTAAAAAGGGTCAGTGCTCTGACCCAAGCTGTTATCGTCCAATCAGCCTTTTGTCTTGCTTAGGCAAATTGTATTCCTTCTACTTATTAAAGAGGCTGTTGGACTGGGTTGAGAGTAATGACATCCTTGGCTGGGAACAGATTGGCTTTAGAAGGGGTTGGTCTGTCACAGACCACTGTTTAGTGCTCTCCCATCTAGCCAAGAAATATTCCTCCCCCCGAAATGGCACCCTTTATGCGGGTTTTATGGATCTTAAGGGAGCTTTTGATACCATCCCGAGGGAGAGGCTATGGTTGAAACTATCACATCCTACTATGGATAGGAGGTTACTATGGCTTATTCAGCAATTTCATACTGACCTCACAGCTCAGGTTTGCTGTGGCAACCAAGGAGAACTAACCGAGCCCTTTGAACTGGTCAAGGGAGTTAGACAAGGTTGCCTCCTTGCTCCTCTCTTGTTTAATCTATACCTGCATGATATGGCAACCAATTTCTCAGAGTTTTGCCACACACCCCCAAAGCTTGCAAGTCATCCCATCCCAATTCTACTCTATGCTGACGATGCAGTTCTCCTGTCCCACACAAGAATTACTTTGAAAAGGTCTTTGCAAACTTTTTCTGAGTACTGCTCTAGGGAAGGTCTTGAAATAAACCATCATAAATCTAAGATTATGATCTTCACTAAGAGGAGAAAAATGCCTCTTTTTCGCTGGGTATTAGACGGCTTTGAGGTTGACCAAGTCAAGGAGTTTGTTTACCTTGGCATCCTGTTTTCCCACAACCTAAATTGGAATGCCCATCAAAAAGCAGTGTCCAACAAAATTAAACCTGGGGTTGGTGCTATTGTCAATTTGTTTCACACCAAAGGTGGCAAATATATTCCAGGGGCTATTCAGGTTTTTAACGTGAAAATCACCCCAATTATTCTCTTTGGTGTTGCCATCTGGATAACAGTCATCAATGAATCTATAGATCGTCCACTGCTTCAGTTCTTACGAAAACTCCTAAATGCCCCTCGATGTGTTGCTGGCGTTTCTCTTCGTTCCGAGTTTGGCCAAATGTCACTTGAAGCTAGGGCGTGGTTGGCTGCCTTTAAACTACACCTTAAACTGTGCTTTAGCACTGAGGGGTTCCTAGCTTCTCTGAAGCATGACCCTTTTAAATCCTCATGGCAAAAAATCTTAGATGAGAAACTGTCGTTGTTGGGCTTCTCGCAGGATATGTTATTAGATCTTGGGAAAACTGAAGCTTTTACCAAAATTAAAAAGCGCATTAAAGAGCTCGATTATAACAGCACTACTTTTCGTGCTCGTTGCGTCTGTTCATCCCAGTTCTTTGGAATACCCCCTCCACGTGGTCTGCCTGCCTATACATATTATCTGACCACTCCTCGTCTCTGTAGAGCTTTTTGCTTGGCTAGATTGAATGCTAAAGCAGGGCAGAATTCTGAATATACCATACTCAGACAGGATCTGCCCTTGCTCTTCTGGCTCTATTGACTCATTAGCCCATGCCCTTTTGGAATGCCGCTTTTACGAGGAACTTTGATCGCACTATATTTCCCCCCTCTTAATATACAAATCCAATGCCTCTGTGACTGACATAATGCCTTTTTTACTAAGCGATAGGGACCCCAAGGCTACATTGTCAGTGGCAAGATTTGTTTCAATCCTTATATCCCTCCAACACTAGATATATGCTGCTCAAGATCAATTGATCAAAGAGCTTCTAAGGGATAAAAGGAAAGGAAAGGTACAGCATCTCCTTGGCAACGGCTGTGGATCAGGGGGAGAGCATCTGCTTGGGAGGGGCTGTGGATCAGGGGGAGAGCATCTGCTTGGCAGGGGCTGTGGATCAGGGGGAGAGCATCTCCTTGGGAGGGGCTGTGGATCAGAGGGAGAGCATCTGCTTGGGAGGGGCTGTGGATCAGGGGGAGAGCATCTCCTCGGCAGGGGCTGTGGATCAGTAGTACAGCATCTCCTTGGCAGGGGATGTGAATCAGGGGGAGAGCATATGCTTAGGAGGGGCTGTGGATCAGGGGGAAAGCATCTCCTTGGCAGGGGCTGTGGATCAGGGGGAGAGGGGGAGAGCATCTCCTTGGCAGGGTTGTGGATCAGAGGGAGTTCAATCCACGGCATTGCTGGCTCGGGAAAGAAATGAACAGAAGTGGGTTGCCATTGCCTTTCTCTGCGACTCTGGTATTCCTTGGTGGTCTCATATCCAAGTACTAACCAGGGCTGACCTTTCTTAGCTTTTGAGATCTGATGAGATCAGGCTGGGCTGGGCCATCCAAGTCAAGTTCCAGACAGCATGTAAAATTTCTCAATAAACAAAATGTACTTCATAGTTTCTCTGGGCCAAAATGGGTAGGTTGCCAATAGGTTAAGATCCTAGACATCTGCAGGACAAACCTACTGACACTTTCCAATGAGTAAGCCCAGCTGACTGGACTTGAGTAGGATTTAAGTAGACCTGCATAAGATTGCACTGCTGATCACTTTTTGTTTTATATATATACATTTTATATATATAAATTTTGTATGGCCCCCGAATAACGTCCAAGATATCCAAATGGCCCTTGGCAAAAAAAAGGTTCCCCACCCCTGTGTTAGTTGAACATTCAAAATACAGTTGATCATGTTCTATGTTCTGATTCAAATTCCTTATTGCACATAAGAAGAGCATAAGAACATAAGAAAAGCCATGCTGGATCAGACCAAGGCCATCAAGTCCTGCAGTCTGTTCACACAGTGGCCAATCAGGTACCTCTAGGAAGCGCACAAACAAGACAACTGCAGCAGCATTCTCCTGCCTGTGTTCCAATGCACTTAATATAATAGCCACGCTCATCTGATGCTGGAGAGAATAGGTATGCATCATGACTAGTATCCATTTTAACTAGTAACCATGAATAGCCCTCTCCTCCATGAACCTTTCCACTCCCCACTTAAAGCCTTCCAAGTTGGCAGCCATCACCACATCCTGGGGCAGGGAGTTCCACAATTTAACTACGCGTTGTGTGAAGAAATACTTCCATTTATCAGTTTTGAATCTCTCACCCTCCAGCTTCAGCAGATGACTTCTCGTCCTAGTATTATGAGAGAGGGAGAAAAGCTTCTCCCTGTCCACTCTCTCCAAACCATGCATAATTTTATAGACCTCTATCAT
Organism: Euleptes europaea; assembly: GCF_029931775.1. NCBI lineage: Eukaryota > Metazoa > Chordata > Lepidosauria > Squamata > Sphaerodactylidae > Euleptes > Euleptes europaea. The sequence goes on along the minus strand of NC_079316.1, from coordinate 91,726,804 downwards.
GTCTCCCCTTTACCGCCTTCTTTCCAAGCTAAACAGCCCTAACTGTTTCAACCGCTCCTCATAGGGCAGTTGCTCTAGGCCCCTGAACATGTTGGTTGCTCTTTTCTGAACTTTCTCAAGCTCTGCAATATCCTTTCTTAGGTATGGTGACCAGGACTGTACACAGTATTCAAAGTGTGGTCTCACCATAGATTTGTACAAGGGCAGTATGATAGCAGCAGTGCATTAATATTTATCATGTTGCTGTCAAATTATATACAATTATTACAATTAAATATTTTTATTTACTAGAGTAGATATTTCCTTTATTTTCCTATTACACATTATTTGTCTGAATATGGCATCCATGTACTCTTGTTCCTATTGCTGTATAGTTGGGACAGTGAGAAAACATGGCCACAGGAGCATTACAAATATTTTCATTTAAGCTCTTGGTTTGAGGAATATAGTGATTAGCTAAAATATTGTGGAATGTTGTATGTAGTATAAAATAACAATATTATTTTTAAATTTCTCAATTTGATTTTAGCCATTCCCCCTCTATGTCTACCTAAATTTTTGTATGGGTTTTGTCACTGAAGGAGCTCAATATGTTTATGTAATAAAACTTTTTTATTGTCTTGCTTTTTCATGATTACAGAATATTACATAACCCCTGTCCCATTTTTGCCATCCTAATGTCCCGTTTTTGTCTCAAGGAAATATGGTCAGCCTACCTAAAATCTACTATTTGCCCTGTGGAGAAGGTTTAGGTATCTGTACATGTTGATCCATGGGTGAAATAGCAGCTTGGGGGAAGACAATATAAATCAGAAAAGCATGCAAGTAGGAAACATCTAACCCTTGTCCCCTTGTACCGTGGCCATGATCCAATTCACCTTACTCTCCTCTCCCCACTGACTGTGCTTAATCTTTAAATATGCAGAAGATGTTGATTACAGATTTCTGGGATACTATCTGGTTCTACTCTAAGAGAAATGAGTGAGAGCCTATTTGGATATAAAACCCCATTAATTAATGTGACTTGGAAATTTTACATCTCACTGCAAACTGGGAACATAAAGCTCTCTGTTGTCTCTCAGCTGTGCTGCCTCAACAACCAAAGAAACATCGTCAACTCTCAGCATATGGAGAGCTGGTGTCTGCATTGAGGGCTCAAAGGCTGTTCTGCTCCATGGAATGAACAAGGCTGAGAGCAATAAAAAAAGGCAGGGGGCCGCCTTCTCTTTGTAGCCTCCATCCTGCCCAGGAGGAGCAGCTGCTGAGAGCATCCATCAACCTCTGCCCCTTATATCTTACCGTTCCCAAAATAAATCTTCTAAAAAGACCCCGTGCTGTTTTTTCCCCTCTAGTGGAAGCCCTCCCACTTTTCAGGCTCTCCTGCTCAGAGTTCTGAAAGGCAACCTTTTGCATTGCATGAACACAACCTGCCCATCCTACCAGCTGTTTACTTGCAGAAGTCTATGTAGGGTAATGCCTTTATTGGGATCAAGTAAAAAGGTACTAAAGAAAGCAAGCTTCTGAATTCATCAAAACTCTCCATCAGGCTGGATAGTAAGACAAAAAAACCTATAAGGGTGGGCGGGGTTAGATTGCAGGGCAACTACAGATTCATTTTATTTAGTTCCTAATTCTAGGATCCCTATCCTGGCAGCTAAATTTGTCCTTCAGTGTTACTCCTCTGAAGATGCCTGCCACAGCTGCTGGCGAAACGTCAGGAAAGAAAATACCAAGACCAGGGTCGCACAGCCCGGATAACCTACAAGAACCAATGAACTCTGACCGTGAAAGCCTTCGACAATAAATTTGGCATTCTTTGAAGTCAACAAAAATGTAAATAGCCATATTGATCTGCAAAACTAGCAAACAACCTTTATGTTCTGATTTATGCTAGGGACCGAACCAAACAACTGCTAGTGCTTATATATTTGCAAAGGCAGAACAACCATGTTTCTCTATCCCCATATCCTTGTGTGCAATCTGGATTCTCTCTGCATCAAGCATGACCTAACCTAATCACATCTGTGTAACACCTTCCTAATTCTATTTTAAGAATGTATTGGCGTTTGCTTTTTACTGATGAAGAAGAGTTTTAATGAATGCACAAGCATGCTTATTTATTTGTTTATACCCTACTCCCCCACATGGGCAATCAAAGCAACTTACAACATCATTTCCCTCTTCTCCATATTATCCTCAAAACAACAGCCCTGTGAGGCAGGTTAGGCTGAGAGAGAGTGACTGACCCAAGGTCATCCAGAGAACTTCCATCAAAGAATGGGATTTGAAGCTGGTCTTTGTGCTCAAGACTGTTGTCATAAGAGCCGAGAATAAAAGAAAGAACCTGGGTCTCCCAGATGGTAGTCCAACACTCTAAGCACTATACAATGATGGTTCACTTCTTTGTATTTTGGTTCTAGTAAGGTTATCCTACTATGGTTTCTAGTAAGGGCATCCAACATACTATGCTTTTGAAATTGCTTATCAACAAATATTGCCACCTTTTTTTTGTTTGCAGAATCTTCAAGGTTGAGCTCTTATCTGCAAATGATATGGTAGAGGTCTGAAGCAAAGGCATGCCTTGGAAAGAGAACCTCGCTGAAACCTGCAACCATCATCACTTTGCATGGGGATACTTCACTTCAATTGAGTAGATACAGAACACAGATCTAAAAGATCAACAACTAGACCTCCTGATCAAGTAAACCAGATGCCTTAATAACTGCTTGCCTTGCCAAGGTACTGGAACCACTGAGCCAGGGGAGATGGGGAAAGAGGGGAATCCTTTCAGTAACAGGATTCACTAAGTGAAGTGCAGCTCATATTGGTTACTTTTGTGTGTGTGTTAAGTGCCATCAAGTTGCTTCCGACTCATGGCAACCCTATGAATCAATGTCCTTCAGAATGTCCTATTGTTAACAGCCTTGCTCAGGTCTTGCAAATTGGGGCTGTGGCTTCCTTTATAGAGTCAATCCAGCTCATGTTGTGTCTTCCTCTTTTCCTGCTGCCTTCAACTTTTCCTAGGATTATTGGCTGTTTCTGCACCATCAACATAATTCTTATTATTATCGTGTTCCCTCTGCTAGGCTTGGCTGCGATTTCAAAAACCCAGTCCGCACTGAGCCACTTTCAGAGTTTTATATATCTTTGGAGAGTCGTGTTTTCTCCGTTACTGTCTATTCCACACTTTATTGAAAAGATCCATAGTTTTGTCTGCACAGCCAGATCTTGCAAAGGGTCAGCCATGTTAGTGTGCTGTAGCAAAACTTTTTTTAAGTTAGTTGTCTTTTCTTTAATTTCTTTTCCTCTTTTCCACACTTTTCCTTCATTTTGCTCTCTTCCTTTCATGATCTGTCTTCATTCCTTTCTCCCCACTTCTAATTTTTTCTCCCTCCTCCAATTTTGAGACTTGGTCTCATCTCCTTCTCATTCATCCTGGCTGGCAACTTCAAAAGTATCTAACAGTAATATGGAAGCAAACCTTTGTTAACGTTATGAACAGAGGGGGGAGTTAATATTTTCCCACAATCTATCAAAGTAGTAAAAGGATCAGTCACTCTGAACAGATGGCACAATAGCCTATGCCATCCATTCAGAGTGACTAACACTGGATTCTCTACTTCATTGGTGTGCCTTTCGTGCTAGTTTATGGTTTTGAGTGGAAGACCACAACCAGGACCGAACAAACCTCAGTGAAAAGCGACTTTTAACCAGAACCCCTTCTCTTCGTTAGTTGGTCTTACTATGATTTTTTCTATGCACTTCTACTTCCAATTTAGGATAGTTGCATAGTACTGGAATCTATTGGGTTACCATTTGTACGCTTTGGGACTTTGTCAATGTCAACTGCAGTTTGCAAAGTTGTTTGCTACGTTGTTGGTGGTGTAATTTTTGCATACTTGTGTGTTATTTGTTGTAACCTAGCATCACAGCAAGTGTGACTTTCTAAGAGCATATATATTTCACGTTGTGATAAAATCAATATACACAATTGTGGTTTGGTTATACATTTATTGTTATAAGTACTGTTTGAACAGTTTCCATTTAGTCATTAGGGCTACTTTTCTGTACATTCTTCAACGTGTTTAAGCATGAGCTTTTTAATTTATTAACACCAGTAGAACAATGGCAGCCAGTGTCATGTTACACAGTGTCATGGTTGCGCTCCTCCAACCTCTCCAGTGATGCCAAGGCATCCATAGAGGACATGCTTTTCCATGGGAAGACCTTATTTACTGAGAATATGGATGAGTGGCTTGATAACATCCATAAGGATAGGATTACTGCAAAGGCCATTGGCATTACCCAACCTACACCACCCACCTCTTTCAAACAGAGGTTTCCTTACACACAGCAAAACTACCAGGCTAGGCCTTATCATTTCCAATCTTACAATTACCCCCAACAGGGTCAATCCAAGCCCTTCTACCCTCAACAGCAGGCTAAGAGGTACCAGCCTAAACGGGAGGGGGGGGAGAGAAAGGAGGCAGATCTCCCAATCGTTCCTCCTACAACAACAACAAAAAAACTGCAGCATGACTGACCAACCTGTCTGTATCTGCTAATGTTACATTTTTTGAAAGACTGAAGTTGTTTGCTGTTAACTGGTGTTCTATTTCTAGGTATAGTTGGGTTCTGTCAATCATTACAAATGGTTACTTTTTGGAATTTTACTGTCCCTCCATGTGGTTCTCCTCTCCCTTCTCAGGGACCCAATCCACCACAGTTGTGTGAGGAGGTATGCTCCCTCCTTGAAAAGGGCGCCATCGAGAGAGGGCCCCCTTCAGAAGCCAACCAGGGTTTTTACTCCCACTACTTCCTGGTGGACAAGAAAGATGGAGGGAAGAGGCCCATCATGGATCCGAGGGCCTTGAATAAGTAGATAAGAACATGCTCATTTCGTATGTTATCCATTCCAGAGATTCTCCCCCTCCTCCAGCCTAACTCATGGTTTGCAGTCCTTGATCTCAAGGATGCTTACTTCCATATTTCTATACACCCTCACTGCAGGAAATTTCTCAGATTTTCCTGTAACAATCAACACTTCCAATACACTGTTTTGCCCTTTGGTCTTTCTACAGCACCATGGGTCTTTTCAAAATGTGTTTCTGAGGTTGTTGCCTATCTGACACTGCAAGGGTGCACAATTTACCCCAATCTGGATGAATGGTTTCTGGTAGGGGATTCCTCCCAAACACTGGCTGACCAGGTGGTGTTGGTTCTCAGGACTCTCCAACAGTTGGGTCTGGTTGTGAACTTCACTAAGTCCAGTCTATTGAGTTCATTGGGTCTATGCTAGACTCTATGCTGGATAAGGCCTTCCTACCCCCAGTCTAGAGTCACAGCCATCACTTGCTTGGTATCTCACTTTATCGTATGTAGGTACCAGCCAGCGGTTAGGGTATAGAAACTGCTGGGATTGATGGCCTCCACCACGGCAGTGGTGCCACTGGCCAGACTCCGTCTTAGACCCCTGCAAGAACTGGTTTATTCATAACTTTAAAATCAATGTGGAGCCTCAATGGTGGATGTTGTCCATTCCCCACAGAGTCACAGCATCCCTGCGATGGTGGCTTGATGTGGGTAACCTGCTTAAGGGAGTTCAATTCGGAGTAACCTCTCATGATTTCTAACTGTTCACTGATGCCTCCCTTGGGGGATGGGGGGCGCATTGTCAACACCTATCTGTGAAAGGTCAATGGTCTGCAGCAGAATCTAGGCTGCATATAAATGTGCTGGAATTCAGAGAAGTGAAATATGCTCTTGCTTCCTTTTCAGAACTTCTCGCCGGCTCCAATGTCATGGTGGTCACCAACAACATGGCCACAAAGTACTAACTCTGCAAGCAGGGAGGCACTGGTCCCATGGCCCTATGCCAAGAGGCCATGCAAGTTTGGGAATGGGCCATCACCCACAATGTATCCCTCACTGCTATGCACATTGCAGGCATATCCATTGTAGCTGCTGATGCTCTCAGCCACGATGCCTCTCTGCAGATACAGGACAAGTATCTCACCCACAGTGTAAGAGGTTCCTTAAGGGTTTAAATAACATCTACCCTCCAGTCAAGCCACCTGTGGCTCAATGGAGCCTATCCCTGGTTTTGGCCCAGCTCATGCAGAAGCCCTTTGAACCCATGGCCACCTGTCCTCTGGACCTTCTGGCTTACAAAACAGCCTTCCTAGTGGCCATTACATCAGCCGAGTGGGTTGGGGACTTAAGGGCACTCCATCATGATGCCCCTTTCACTAAATTTCATAGGGATAGGGTGGTCCTGAGGCCCCAGTATGGAGCAGCTGCCTAAGATTGTCTCTGGACTGCACCTAACCCAGGACATTGTTTTGCCAGTGCTCTATCCCGACCCTCAATCTCAGTCGGACAGGTCCCTGCACATGTTGGATGTCAGGAGAGCCTTATTGTTTTACTTAGACTGCACACGCCTTTGCCTCCCATGTGGATCTCCTGGACGTCTGCCGTGCTGCAACATGGTTCACACCTTTGATGTTCATCCGACACTACCTGATGGACATCGACTCGGGAGCAGATGCTGCTGTGGGGAAAGCGGTGTTGAACTCTATCCTCCAGGGATCAGCCTTCATACCCACTTCTACAGTAAGTGAGTGTGCTAATCTCCCATGTGCAACTGCAAAGAGGCTACAACGATGAAAACTGTTGTTCATCGAGTGGTCCTCTTTGCAGGCACACATCCCTTCCTCCTTCCCCGCTGTGGGCTGACTCACTGCCTAGTGGTCTGGGTACCACGGCAGCAGAAGGAGAATGGAGGGATGTTCCCCGCCCCTCCGTCAAGTGTCCAAAAGGGTGGGAAGGACCATTGCCAGAGGGGAGGGAGAGCAACCCTTGTTGCTGGGCTAAAAAGAAGCTTTCTAAGCGTTCCGCGGTAGACCTGCGCAAGCGCAGTTCCCATGTATGCCTGCAAACCTCTCGATGAACAACAGTTACAGGTAAGCAACACTGTTTTACTTAACATCGATATGCACCCCCTTGCCCAGTTTGTCTGGAGTTTCGGGCTGGGCTGTCACCAGTATGCTGATGACAGCCAGCTTTACCTGTTGATGGATGGCCATCCGGACTCCGCCCCAGACACACTAGCCAGGTGCTTGGATTCCAAGACTGGTTGGTTGAGGAAAAGCTGGCTGAAACTGAATCCATCAAAGACAGGTGCTGTGGCTCTGCAGGACCTTAAAGAGTTCCTGTCACCTCTAGGCTGGATTACTGTAACTCACTTTACATAGGGCTACCTTTGAGACTCTGGCTGGTTTAAAATACTGGGAGGGTGTTGTTGAAGGGGTCCTGTAGCTGAATCCCAGTAAACTGATTGCCTTGGTGCTTCTTGCTCTTAAGGAGACCTTCTCCAGCATTCTGCTATCAAAGGAAAGCATGCCAGGCACAAATACTAATAATACAGCATATATATCGTATACATAACAACAGATTCAACAGAATCCTAAATGGATGGAGCCAGCAAAAAGGTAGTGCTGGGGGAAGGTACATGGTCTTCTTATTGTCCATTAATTTTCTGTAAACCAGAGCTATTTAGCTCAAATGCCTACTCTCAACAAATAGCTTATCTGGTTACAGAAGTCTTTGTGTTTGCAATCTGAAACGACAAGTCACTGGTGAAACATTTTTTTCTTCTTTATTGCTTAACACTTCAAGATTTCATTGGTTCACGGTTGTAAACAACTGGAACATGAAACAGATGTCTTGGGCTGCAGACAGACAATTTTTTCAAAGACCTGAAAGCAGTCTGAAAGAGGGATGGCTGCTCATATACGTTCATCCTATTTCTGGCTCCGGTAAACAGGATTTTTCTGGTTTTCAGAAACTCCAACACTTGTTTGACCACAGGTGACAGCGGGATAAAAGTATATAGGAGACTCTACAGAAAGTGATGCCTCTTTTCACTTACTTCTGATCCCCTTAACATCTACTCTCTTTCTCAAGTCTCAGCCGTGTGGTGTACAAATAAAGTTGTATGTGACAAGAATCCATCTGCAAAAGGCTACTACAAACTTTTAGTTTAATCTTTACTCAACATTTCCTGCAGGGGTCCAAGAACTGTTTTTTCACTAAACTTGGCACAGGGGCTTGTGACAGGTACAGCATGAAAATGTATCCCACACAACACCTAATCAGAGCTCTGAATCAGCCAATAAGTCCTGTGCTGGGAAAAGTTAAGATCTGAAAAGGGTGGTTATTGCTCAAAAGAAGTGAGGTTTGAAGGTTGAGAGTCTGGGGGTAGCTGTGAGGGGTGAGAGAGACCAGCTCGTGTAACAGAAGTGTGAATTAAGGGCCTCAGGAAATATCAGATATTAGTTTACGTTTCCCTGCCTGAGTGTACTGAGTGTTAGAGTAGACCAGCAGGGTTTTGCTGGGTCTGGTGTGTAACGTTGTGACAACTAGGGTTGCCAGGCCTCTTACTATGGTGGGAGGCCTCCTGTTGGCAACAGTTTTTGCCCACCGCCACTTCAAGCAGTAGTGGTAGGGGAAAAAAATCTGGGTCATGTGCAACATGGTTGCGCTTCCTTTCCTTTTATCCCTTAGAAGCTCCTTGATCAATTGATCCTGAGCAGCATATATCTAGTGTTGGAGGGATATAAGGACTGAAACAAATCTTGCCACTGACAATGTAGCCTTGGGGTCCCTATCGCTTAGTAAAAAAGGCGTTATGTCAGTCACAGAGGCATTGGATTTGTATATTAAAAGGGGGAAATATAGTGGGATCAAAGTTCCTCGTAAAAGCGGCATTCCAAAAGGGCATGGGCTAATGAGTCAATAGAGCCAGAAGAGCAAGGGCAGATCCTGTCTGAGTATGGTATATTCAGAATTCTGCCCTGCATTACCATAGAAGGGTTAGCATTCAATCTAGCCAAGCAAAAAGCTCTACAGAGAATGATTGCGCTTCCAGGAAAACACAGAAGTGGCATTGGGTAGCTTTAGGAATCACCTCACACTCCATGGTTTTACAATATAGTTTCCGGTGACTCCTAGAGCTACTCGATATAACTTCTTGATTATACCGGAAGTGACATCATGGTGCATGCGATGCTGCACACCCTCCATACCCCTGCCCCCTAAGCTTCCAACAGTTGCTAAGCATGGCCTGGCAACCCTAAGCACAGTGCTGTGTTAGTATGCTATGAATCTGCCTGAGAGTGATTCCTGAACGAGTACGGTGTAAGACCTAACATCCCACAGCTCCTTGTTAAGTGTTAATATTTACCTCAGGTGTGCGTTTTTTCGGGAATAGATTTTGTTCTTGTTCACTTTAAAAAGCAAATCATCTTGTGCCTCACAGTATTGTCTACCGGTAAGTTGTCAATACAGGATTGGATGGGTTATACACAGGCCTAGATCTTGGACAATGAAGAAAGCTGACAGGAAGACAATAGATTACTTTGAAATGTGGTGTTGGAGGAGAGTGTTATGGATACTGTGGACCGCCAAAAAGACAAATAAGTGGGTTCTAGATCAAATCAAGCCTGAAATGTCCCTAGAAGCTAAAATAACTAAAATGAGGCTGTCATACTTTGGTCACATTATGAAAAGACAAGAGTCACTGGAAAAGACAATCATGCTAGGAAAAGTTGAAGGCAACAAGAAAAGAGGAAGATCCAACATGAGATGGATTGAAAGCCCTGGCCCTCACTTTGCAAGATCTGAGCAAGGCGATTAATGGTAGGACATTCTGGAGGACATTGATTCATAGGGTCGCCATGAGTCAGAAGTGACTTGATGGCACTTCACACACAGAGATATCTTATCCTCCTCAAACCCATTTTATCTTTTTAATTTCTCACTGGGAACCCCAGTGCAGTGGGGTAGGACGTAAATTGTATTGTGACAGGAGGAAAAACTCCTCTGGGGTGGGGGCCAGTCCCAGGAAATCTGGCATAGTGCTGTTTTACTAATAACTAACCCCTTGCCCCCAAATACATCTGGTTTGTCTTTGGGTTTTGAGACAAAAATCACAACTATAATTGAAAACCATGCACTTCTAACCAGGAACTCGTGCAATAAATAAATTCTTTATTCTTTGCTTTTTATTTTAAAACCAATATGTATACATAAAGTCTGAGGAAGCAGTATATTTAGCCCCAGAAAATGGAAGGCATGCTATAGCCAGATGTGTCATACTTATGAATACCATATGTTTAGTAGATTTAAAGAGCAATGAAAAAAACTGTTATACAGATTACTGTGCTAAAGTTATAAGGTGGTGTCTTTTGCAGTAGTTATTAAATGGTATCTGAATAAGAGTATGCCAGGAAAAAAGGAGCATTTTCTAGAGCAGAACAGTGGTGAAAACAATTCTTCCAATTATGACTCAATTCAAGTACAGATGGGAATAGCAATGTATGACATTGACCCTTGCAAGGTGCAGACAATATAGATGATTGCCCAGGCTTGGTATAAACTTTACTTTCTACCCTTGCTTGGACAACAGCTTAGGATCTTCTTCCAGCTGCACTTTGGGCCCCAACATTAGTTTCCAGCTCCTGTGAGAGTAGCAGACCGCAGGCCCCTGGAGAACTGCAGCAGATTTTGATTCTGGTACAACTGCCCTGACCTGGATGGCCCAGGCTAGCCTGATCTCGTCAGATCTCAGAAGCTAAGCAGCGACAGCCCTGGTTAGTATTTGGATGGGAGACCACCAAGGAATACCAGGGTTGCTGTGCAGAGGAAGGCACTGGCAAACCACCTCTGTTCGTCTCTTGCCATGAAAACCCCCCAAAAGGGGTCACCATAAGTCAGCTGTGACTTGACAGCACTTTACACACACACACACACACACACAGCTGCCCTCACAACTTCTAAATCTGTTCCACTGCTTTGCAGATTGGCTCTGACATGATGAACAGCTCAGCCAACAGATATGCCCTTTCTTGAAAACAATTTTAGGAAAAGCAGAGGGGGCTGTTTGTTGTTTAGTTCACCATACAGCCACTCAAAAAAAAAAAAAAATCCAGAGTATCTCTCTATTCACACACACACAAAAGTCAAGAACAATAATTATGTCTGAGACACACGCAAAAAGGTATCCTTAGCTTCTTTTGCACAAGATGCCCAATTGTTGCAATGCCTGCTAGTATCATTAGCTCTGATATGTAATAGCCATAAATAGACATATTAACTAACAGAACCTGAAGGGCTATGTTTCTTATTTAAGCTTCATAATGTGTGCTCTGTGTTGCTTTAACTCCCAGCTGTCTGCTTCCAACCCCAGGAAAATGTGGAGCAAATTTTCTTGCTCCCCGCCCATCGTTATATGCGTCTTCTAAATCCCTTTAAGATCCATATCAAAATACCCTGAGACAACAATGAACACATTGTTACTTCTGACTTCCAAATTAGAACTGGTGACCAGATTTTTATTGCAAGAAATCTCAAGAAGAATAAGGAAAGGCAGCACAATTGTAGTGCTTGCCTTGATCTTGGCACAGATTTTTAGCAGAGGCTGCGAAAACAGAGGTGGCAAACTCCTTCAGTCTTTCACTATGGAAAGCAGATAAGAATACTTTACTGAAAAGAGACAGAGATAAGTTTTCTGCTGACACATCCTTAGCCTGGGATGGAGGAGAAAGGGAAATAGCTTCACTCACTCAAAAAGTCACCTCCTGCATTTAATTGTTTTTCTCTTTATTTGCTAGCTGCTACAAACTTCAGCTCATTATAATTATACTTGTGGAAAGGGGGATGGTATTATACAATTATACATCATATACAAATTTTTTTATGTTTTAGAACAATCTTTTGCAGCCTGCAGGCACCTTTGTAATTCTGACACACAAATGGCTGCCAGAGGAGGTGGAGCCAAGTATAAAATGGCTGACATGGGAGGCAGGGCCAACCACAAAATGTCACAAAATGTCACGGAGTGAGATGATGCAAAACTCTGATGGTAGCTCTTCACCATATCAGGAAGCTCTACTTTTAAACAGAATATATTATTTAAAATAGTTTCTTGCATACACGTGACCAAGAAGCCCTCATCAGGCGGTTTCTGTCTTAATTTTGCATGCATTTAACACACGCAAGAGGAAAAGGGAAGAAAGCCTTTTCACCTCACTATCCCATTTACATGAGCCCCTCTGTTGTGAGCCCAGTCATTTTCTAACCTATTATTTTTAACAATGACAGTTGGTGCTGAAGAGCTCCTTGCACATGCACACCGTAGCCTTGAAGCCCAATTTGTTACACTCAGGTCCCACACTGTTTTTAGAATATCACTCTGCTTTTTGCACAGGAAAAGTACTTCACATAAAGCTGCTGTATTCATTATACCATAAGCATCAAAAACTCAAAAAGCCCCACCTGGCCCCATCCACTTTCTAAAAATGCTTGGAAGGCACCAGGAAAGGTGGTGGCAGGCATCATGGTGTCCATGAGTGCCATGTTGGGGATCCCTATTCTAGAATCTTTAATGCTTCAAGGTATCAAGAAGTCTGTTTTTGGATTGTTAGGTACAAATAATAGGGCCGTGCACCTTTTCCCAGTATTTTTTTTATTCGGATTTAATAAACCCGGAAATTGTTGATAAATCCAGAAAGCCAAACACAAAGGATTCGGCTTTCCCATGCGGAAGTTCCCACTTCCGCATGAAGGTCGAAGGTGGCAAGAAGCAGAGATCTGCCTTTAGATCTCCTTTGCTTGCCGGCTCCCACTGGAAATCTGCCTTTGTAGAAGAAAGGCGGTGGGCATCTGAGTTGGCCGGCAGGTAAGTAAGGAGGGAGGGAAGAGGGGATGGAGGGGGGAAAATGGCAGCGGGGCCAAAGTGCCCCGAATAATGCCCCCAAATCCAGCATTAATCAGGATCCACTTTTTCAGCTCCCTTTTATTTCCACCATTTTTTTTACCAGTTAATCCCCCCCCCTGAAAAATACCCAAAAGGTATTTTTTTTGGGGGAGGGGGTGTGTCCTGGTTCAGTTGAGCCAAAGGCACATCCCTAACAAATAATTCACAGTGAAGAAATGGTTTGCCGGCACTGCTCTAACTTACGATTGGCTTGCAATGATAATTTTGTGCTAAATTTATTTTGGCCTGAATAGTAGCTTAAATCAATCAATATCAATATCAACCTTTAATGGCACAGAAATTACAGTTACAATTTAGCTTAAATCGAACGCCATGAGTAGAAAACAATGGGTTGGACAATTTTTTATATACCACTGAATACCTAAGAATACAGAGACAAGAGTGATATCTTAGGACCAGCCAAAGTATCACAAAATAGTAACCCAAGTTTTTGTATTCTTCAGAATTCTTCATCAGGTTGTATAGGACAAAAAAATCATAAAAACAGGGGAAGAGAGAACATTTTGTTTCAAGGTATGAGGAAGCCCCAAGTCTGCTTCTTATAGAAGTGAAGACCTGCTTCCTGATGAAGAGTTCTAAATAACTTGAAACCTTGCTCACTACTTTTGTTTTACATTGCTTGGTCGTAACAAGGTGTAGCCAGGGTGGTATGGTGGTTAAGGTGTCAGACTAGGACCTGGGAAACCCAGGTTCAAATTCTCACTCTGCCATGAATTTGAATCCCCGTCTCTTTACCCGCTGCTTTGTAATTGGCTGTGAGAGAAACCAAGCTTGTGTGTCTCGCGCTTTACCTTATGCATGGGGATTTTACCCAGGCTGAGCTATGAGGCGAAAGAAGAATCAGGTTAACAGAGGACCAGGAAGTCCTGGGATTTATGAGGGCTGGCAGCGAGGTCATCGCTAATGGATGGAAAACTCATGCATAACTCCAAGGAACAACCGAGACAGACCGGGGGCAAATGTGAATGAAAGTAACCATGCATAAACAACCTTAATTTTCTTACTTCATTTATATCCAGCTTTTTGCCCCAATAGGGACCCAAACTGGCTCACATCGTTCTTCTTTCCTCCTTTTCATTTTCATAACAACCCTGGAGGTGAGGCTGAGATGGGGACCCAAAGTCACCCAGCAAACTGCCATGACAGAGTGGGGATTTGGTTCTTCCAGTTCCAAATCCAGCATTCTTCCACTATACAATACTGTGTTTTGCTGCAAGGAAAAAATACTGGTAATCACAGAAAATATGAGTGTCACACAAACTTTGAAGCAGTCATCAATATGGATTGCTTGGAGACTTGAGTTGTTGTTGTGTTAAGTGCCGTCAAGTCGTTTCCGATTCATGGTGACCCTATGAATCCATGTCCTCCAAAGTGTCCTATCCTTAACAGCCTTGCTCAGATCTTGCAAACTGAGGGCCTTGGCTTCCTTTATTGAGTCAATCCATCTCTTGTTGGGTCTTCCTCTTTTCCTGCTGCCTTCAACTCTTCCTAGCATGATTGTCTTTTCCAGTGACTCTTGTCTTCTCATAATATGTCCAAAGTATGACAGCCTCAGGTTAGTCATTTTAGCTTCTAGGGTCAGTTCAGGCTTGATTTGATCTAAAACCCACTGATTTGTTTTTTTGGCGGTCCAGGGTGAGTTAAAGAAGAATAAATGAGAATCCCCATGGCTTACCAAACTGAAGTTTCTTCCACGCGGACATGAGGGTGTTCAATACCCAGTGACTCAAGGGTGAAATGAGGACAAAACCCTGGTGAGACAGCTTACAGTCACTTCAATTTTAGCTTACTTGGGCTTCTATTTTACCTTAGGAAAAAAAGATCAGAATGGACCAAACCTGCCCGCTCCCCCCCCAAACAAAAATGTAGTTTTGCTTTCTTTCCTTTTACAATGTTGTCAGAACATGTCTACCTTAGGATGTATTCCAAATTCAGCTCTCCTTAACAGTCACAGTTAAGAAATATTTTCATTACCCAAGGAACATTTCATGTAGAAACAGTGTAGGACTTTGTTTATTACTGAGCTTTCAGCAATCCAAATCTGCTCCTGCGCTTTTCTAGTATAGCATGTTTCTCGAGCCAGGATTTTATAGTACAGCAGACTCATTGACTTCTGTCTCACAAGAGGCCTCCTCTTAAAAGTCATTTTTCTGTTTATTAGCTTTTCTAAGGACTGTTAAAAGTCTACAGTGGCTCACAAAGCAATACGGTCTGCAGTTTTCATCTAAGGCTTTCCTTGAGGATGCTCTTCAAAATGGCTTTTATCTCAACAGGTTGTAAAATGTCATGGGCAAGCAACCAAGAAGGACATTTCCTTGGTTTTTGTGTTATTTGATTATATATTTAAATATTACGACTCACAGAAAGTAAATAGCAGTTAGAAGATCCAAGGAGCTTCGTGGCTTAGTCAAAATCCAATATCTAGATGGTATATCCCCAAAGCTTCTTAAACTGTGGCTCGTGACCCCATACGGGATCGTGTAACTGAATGTGCGGTCATGAAAAATTCTTTATGTAAAAACAAACAAGCACATCCATCTCATTAGTATGCAAATTTGCTTTAGTCTTTAATAAATGGTAAAACTATATGTATACCAAAGAACTGCTTTAAAATAAAGTGGAAACAGTTTAAGAAGCCCCAGTATAGCCCAAAACTTTTGGTATCTATAACAGACAGTGCATCCCATGATAGTAAAATATAGTAAGCTAAATGCTTGATAATTTGCTACATTTTAATCTGCTGCCAGAAATAAACCACTTCATTTTATGTAATAGGAAGGCTGACAATGCCAACATTCCCAAATGACAAATTCAAGAAATTTCTTAATTGTTTATAAAAGTATTTTCTTACTTTACAATAGAATACAATGTACCCCGCACCAACCCTTCCCCAAGGTACACATACATTTCTTTCCAATTTCCCTTCCTTTCCTTATAGTTAAAATTATAACTTTAGTCAAGCTGAAAAGGATATATATAAGTAAAAGGGAGGTGGAGGGTGAAGAATGGAACATTATATAATACTAGTCGAGTCTCAGTCCTCTTATGATATATATGCCATATATGATGAGTTTTCAGAATCCTAAATTTACCTCCAGGCAACAAACTCCCATACTACTGTTTTCACAATTTAGAACTAAATACAAAGTCGACAAAGTAGTGGAGCAAGACTAAAGGTTTTTTTCCATCATTTGGCCCAGTCCCTCATTTAGTTCTCAGGACCACTACCATGTAGGGATGCCAGCCTCCAGGTGGGACCTGGGGATCCCCCGGAATTACAGCTCATCTCCAAACTACAGAAATCAGTTTCCCTGGAGAAAATGTATATTTTGGAGGGTGGAATCTATGACATTGAACGCTTTGAACTACTACTATCAGATGCAGATTTGGTCTCTTTATTGTCCGATTGTGCCCCCAACCAATAAAATGTGAATGTGAGCCAGAGGAACTCTGCCAGACATTACATCAGACAAGAAAACTCTTGAACTCGGCCTGAAAGCCAAAGAATACATTTTTGGGCATGGGATATCAGCTGTCACTTCCTATACATCCTTCCAACAATGCAAGGAAAACAGACCATTGGAACAAACCAGCCAACAAAGGAGAGTATGGTGTTGCAAGGAAAGAGGAATATATATTTTTAAAAGATGGACAGAAAGAAGGATCTCCATGCAATGAATATTAGTTCCAAAGAGAGGTGTAATTTTTAGTCAACAGATTACAAATCTGTTGACTAATTTAAAATCTGAGCAATTTAATTAAGTGGGCTTAATTAAGTGGGCTTAATTAATTTATTAAGTCGGCAGTACATTTTTAAAATATTGCTAATTATCTTTCATACAAGTACTTAACAAAACCCACAGGAGGCGGGCAGCCCCTTAGAAGAGGCTCACTTCCCCCCTCCGTCCTCACACAGGAGGCAATACCTCTTCCAACCTGTGCTGCAACACATGAGGTGCATCATATATAAACAGAAAGCTTTTATTGTGGTCACTATTGTTTAGAGGGGCTAATGTATTTCTAAGCAGATGTGTGCAATTAACATGTCCAGTCCTTTTCCAGCTGCTTTGGGAGCATGGGTCTTTTTTGTCTGCACTTCCGTTTTGGCTGTCACCCTCATTAATCTTAGACAGTAACTGTTGCAGGGCAGCAGAGATTCAATATTGTGAAAACCGAAGTGTTTCAAGGCAGACATGAAGTGGAAAAAATAGACTGGTTTGGATGAGGCTTGCAGTACACTGATTTGCACAATTAGACTGCAATCCAAAACACATTTACCTGGGAATATATCCCATTGAATGTAATTGGATTTACTTCTGGTTAGACCTGTTTAGGATTGCATTGATCTGCCATCCTCTTCCACTGAAGTCAGACATTCTCTTGAACTAATTTAACTGGCCACCCACCACCAAATGACACATACAAAAAATGCCATTTATACTAAGTTGAACAAAACTAAATGACAGCTTGCTTGAATTACTGCTTGGCAAGAGAAATGGTGACGTGGGAGCGCCATTTGCACCATAATAATATTCATATGGTGATGCATCTGCACTTTACTCATAATGTTCTGAATTACAAAGATCTAATTAAACATGAGATCTGCCAAGGGGGGTGGAGGAAATGGGGGTTTTCAAGGCAAGAGACGTTCAGAGGTGGTTTGCCATTGCCTGCCTCTGTGTAGTAACCCTGGGCTTCTCCTTGGTGGTCCCCCATCCAAATACTAACCAGGGCCAACCATGTTTAGCTTCCAAGATCTGATGAGATTAGGCTAACCTGAGCCATCCAGGTCAGGGCAATTCTAGGTCAGATTACTGCAGCGCACTCTACATGAGGCTGCCCTTGAAGACTGTCCAGAAGCAAAGTCGGTAAAGAATGCTGCGGACAAATCCCTGACTGGAGGGGGTCATAGGGACGAGGGGTGCCAGGCCTCCTTCTATGGTGGGAGATCCTCCACTGGCAACCCTGGTTGCCTGCTGCTAAGAAATAAACATTGGAACCCCCCTAAAGAAGAATGGTGGCAGTTGAGAAGCTCCAGGGATGTTGGGAGCAGGACAGGGGGTGAGCAGGACAGGAGGACTCCTTGGAGGGAATGTCCCAACCATGATAAACCCCAGACCTGATCAGGAGTTTCATTTTCTGTCAATTTGTTGAGGAGGCGGCAACTGACTCTTCCTAAGCAGAGCTATGATGATGATGGGCCCAAGAATCTGCTCCTGGAGAACCAGAGGATACCTGTTAATGTGTTGTAAATCATGAACTGATCCACTGAAGTCACACTCATGAATATGGAAATGGAGGAGTCAGCTCATTTGACTCATGCTAGAGACTCCCCCTCACAAATCTTTAATGAGTAAAAGAGACTTGCCAAACCTTCTTCCCCACATAATTCAAGCTCTTTGGTTCACATTGCTTTTGAACGCTCACACTGTAATTATTACCAAAAGGTAAAAACATGATTCAAATTGGTGACCTAAACATGAAAGCGGTAACATCTATGCACTTCTCTGGATGCAGCATCCTATTAAATATAGCATCATAACATTTAGGAATATTGCGAACAATATTCCTCAGATCACTGACTCGTCATGGCTTTATTAGCAGGTTGAAAGCCTGGCTTTGGCTGGAAGGAGCGGGGTAACAAATGGAAATAATAAATAAATAAATAAATAAATAAATATGTTTCCAGTGCAGCCTGCTAAATACCACTGGGAGATGCTGTCCTTTTTTCTACACTGCTATCAGAACAGAAATGAACAGCTTTTTTGCAGGTGCACAGTATCTACCTCACCGTTTATCAGATTAGGTTCTTCTGCCTTTCTACCCTTTCAGTGCCTTTACCACAAGTACATTCTATTTTTGCACTAGTTTTAAGCAATACTTTGGAAGCTTCCACTTTTTCTGAAATTGCACACATCAACTTTCACAATAACAGGGTAGAAGAAAAACCAGGAAAGGAAGCCAAACGCATGAAAAATATTCTAATCTAGTAAATTTGCAGGATTTGGTTTCTTGGGTTGCAGGGTTTCTGTTTTTGAAACACATTAGATCAATGTCCCACCTGCTCATAGTAAATATACAAATACTAGAAAGTGTAATATATGGCAGCTTACAGAAAGATTCATTGAAGAGTTGCAACTGAAGCAACTACAAGAAGCTATTTAACTTCAGATTTTGGAAGCCAATTCCAGCAGAGCAATTTCAGTTAACGTCCCTTAGCTGTGGGTGTATAAAGCAACCTATTGAAAAGCAGGAATGATTACCAAGGTCCATGCAAGACTTCACCTTGATTTCTGAAAACATGCTTGCATTATCTTTGATAATGACCCATGCTGAAATAGCCCTGCACCCATCTGTGTATTTAAAGCTCCTGTTAGCTGCTATTCACTTAACTATTCAGATGGAATGTATGATTGGGGTGGTTCATTTTTAGTTTCCTGGGTTCTGAGCCTGCTATTAATCAATTTCTACCCAGACAGCAAGGCTTTCCACGTTGCTCAAGGCCTACATTCCAGCAGAAAATATTGTGTTATGTCAGCAACTGGAGGGGGGGGAAGTATGCAAATCCCTCTACATAGCTTCCCTGCATGCCTTTCAGATCCTTTTCAGACAGCCAGTGTGGTATAGAGGTTAACGTGCCAGATCAGGATCAGAGAGATCCAGGTCTGAATCACCACTCTGCCTCGGAAGCTTGCTGAGTGATCTTGACCCAGTCACAGACTCTCAGCCTAACCTACCTCACAGGGTTGTTGTGAGGATAAAATGAAGGAGAGGGGAAAGAACAATGTGAGGCACTTTGGGTCCCCATTGGGGAGAAACTGAGCAAATAAAAAAACTGCAAAAAGCTAACGTGATCGATGGAGTAAATAATTTAGGACAGGCAACTAGTGGGAAATGAATGCGCTAGAAATATCTTGCAGTGGTTCACATACAGTACAGTACAGCATTATATATCAGCCAGTAATACTGACTGTACTGGGAGAAATGCCAACTCTCAGAAGAGGCATTTGATTCCTTTTGTCTTTTTCAAAAAAAATGCTGTTACTGATATCAAGTAGATGTGACAGGAACTATGTAAACCTCACATTTCTGCTGGTTATCGGTACAGTTTTTACAGGTGGTTTTTTAAAAAAGATGTGTCTCTTTCAGAAAGTATCATGTATCAGTCCAGCTGTGCTTTTTCAAATGAGATGTCAAACTGAGGTCATAACTACACATGTGAATTCAAAATCTCATGGCATTTCTTCCTTGGAAGTGAAGGCATGCATAGCATCTTGGCCAAATTCCAGTATTAATAATGGGAATGTAACAACCAAAATGCTTCATATAACTGGAGAAAGGCATAGCATTTTCTTACACGAAGCTGGTAAATCTTTGTGTGTCACATGTTCTCGTATCATTACAAACCCTCCTTTTAGCCTTGGCATAACCAAATAGTGGATGGAGCATCAAATAATTACTGGGCTCCCCTTTGTCCACCTTGGATCACAAATCTGACTCTGCAAACCTGACACTGATGTGTCCAGCCCAAGTGGAGAGAGTATAGAAGGTGAAAAAGCAGAATTTGGGGGGGGGGGGTTTCCCTGGCACCGGTATGGCTACGTTTCTGGAGAGAGAACTGTGTATCAGATAATTGGACTGATTACTGCTATGAATCTATAACTGCCAGCCTGTGCAATCACTGACTTTTGCCCCTCAGTAAATATCTGTTCAACATGCAGAATGGTCAGCCATTATTACATGGATAGCTTGTCTCCATTCCGTTCTCTCTTCCAAGGATACAAACCCTGGAAGTCTCCCTACTACTCAGGCAATAATTGTTGTCTGCTGTTGAATAACTATCACATTTCACCTTAGAACTGCTGACATATACAAAGTAGTGTAGGTATGCAGAAAATAGTGTTGAGTGGGAAACTGAAAAGGATGCTCTTTAAAATCTCACGCTGAAGACAGTCTTCTGAAAAAAATTAGGTTTACTCCTCTAGCAATTAAAGCAGGAATGGATACAGTGGTAGCTGGTAAGAGTAACAATATGCTCAAAGATCAGAATACAACTTCTCATTTAATGGCTCCCAAAGGGTGGGTTGGTGGTAGCAGTAGAATACATCAGAGTGCTACGGCAATGCTGTATACACAGCACCAGATTGTTAGGTAAAGTGTTTAGCACAGTGATTCTTGACTTTGATACACTACTGCCCACCAAGTGTACAACATTAACCATCAAATGCTCCCAAGCCAAAACTAAAAAATTAGGTGTTGTGGGTCGGCCAACTGAGGATTTTTCAGATGAGGAGGAAACACAGGCAGAAGGCATCCCATCTAGAGCCTAGAGAATCGGGGCAGCATGGAATTGCCTCATTCAGAGGCAGGTAAGTAAGAGGGGGAGGCAGGGGGGGGGAAATGGTGGCGGGGCCAAAGTAGCCTGAATAACGATGAAAACAAATCGGCATTGTTTGGGGTCCACTTATTCTTCTCTTTATTGCGGCCTTTATTAAAATCAGTTTAAAAAAACCTGAAAAATACCAAAAAGGTATTTGGGGGGGGGGCATTTACTTTGGTAAATTGATATGCACACTCCTAATCAAGACCAATATATCATGGTAAAATTCCCATTCTGGGTATCACTTTTCTGATCGTCTAAAGCAAAATGTCTAGCTGTAGAACAGGTAAAGTCTGAGCAAAATGACATTATAGGTGTAAGAGACAAGCTAACATTGGCTTTCAAAGGACAGCTTAGGGAGATGTAGAGAGATGCAGGCCACTTGCCTGGCAGGGCTGATGAACCAGAAGTTTACAGACTGAGGAAGAAAAAGTAGAACAAGACACAATGAGGGACAGTGACTGATCCCAGTAGAAAGGGCAGAGGAAGGCAAAGAGGCAGTGAAAAGACTTGAGCAGATGCTTGTGCTTTCCCACAAAGATGAAATGGCTTGAAATTTAGGACTCCCACTTGATTCCCAGAATCTCTCTGGTAAAAAAAAAATTGAGCCCTAACTTAATTCTTGTGCAAGTTGATATAATTTACCTGATTTGGAATTTTTATATTGGGGAGGGGGATTGGTTATTTAGAGTGAATAATGGGGGCAACATAATATAGTACATGGGTGCCTTAAGGAGAAGTAACCCCTTGAAGGTAGCTACTGCTCTCAGCTGATAAACAGGGCTGGGGGAAGGATTCAAAATTCTTACCGTAGTTGCCGGTGTAAAAATCCTAGGCAGGTAAGGCAATAGAAAGTATCCGTTAAAAGAAATTCACTATAAAAAGCCCAAGACTTTCTTTTCCAGGCACATTATATTCATTAAATAATAAAACAAGTCCAACCTCTATTCTTTGCGCTACCTCCGTAACCCCCTTTAGTGCTGGAATTAAACTCTTTGCTTATACGATTGCAGTCTGAGCGAGGAGGCAGAATTTAAAGTCACAAATGGCCCATTGTTAGCTGAAACAAGGGGTCTCTGTGCACCTTTTAACACTTCCCTCTTTGGGTGAGCTTCTCCCAGCTTCCTAATGCTGATGGTGATTTGAGGCAGTTGGTTGGGGGGGGGGAGCAATATAAAGCATTTTCTTTTAAACAGAAGTTAATTAGTATTGATAATGCAAGCTAAAAGCCTTCATACCACTCATATGTCATTGCCTTTATCAGCAGTAAAATGCTCAATATCATCAAGTGAGGACACAAGTTCTACTATTTGCTCCAGAGAGCGGGGGGGGGGGGGGAATTTGAAAGGGAGAACAAAATTTGGGGGAGAGTAACCCTGTGTTTCTCCTAACTTGTAATTCCACTCTTACAATACGTGGGCAGGAGCAACTAATGCCAGTGGTGTACTGTAACTTCCCAAATTCTTCCAGAACTAAATTATGACTAAGCCGGTGTTGTCTCCTTTGGTTTCTAGAGCGGAGACCTCCACATGGCACTTCCTCTAACTGACAGGGCTCGAAAATGTTTCTTCTCCAATAAAAATATAGCCCAGAGGTACTAATTTCATCTTTCATGCAGCTGCGTGCTCTCACTGTACCACCTAATGAGAATACTTCTAAATTAGCATTTCTTCCCTATGAGTAATGCATGTAATGAGAATGCAGCCTTCAGGAAGAATGAGAAAACAGAAAGCATTATGTACAGAAATGAAAGAAAGGGACTAGGGTTGCCAGCCCCCAGGTAAGGCCTGGAGATTTCCTAGAATTGCAGCTACAGAAATCAATTCCCCTGGAGAAAATGGCTGCTTTGGAGGGTTGGCTATATAGCATTATACCCTGTTGAGCTTCTTCCACCCCCCTAAACCTCCCTCCCTATGTTTCATCCCTAAATTTCCAGGAATTTCCCAACCCAGAGTTGGCAATCCTGCTGATCCAGTATCAAGTTACAATGCACATGCTCTTCCATTTACCAAGGCTGCACCTCATATCTGGGGGCGTCATACAAGAGACATATTTCATAGAGCAGGTGAGTTAGGAAATCTGAAGGAAAGCAAGAATAAAGTCATATGTTCCCAAAATGACTCAATGTTCAGCTAGAACTCTAACAGTGAGAACAGAGAATAACGATAGTTATAGGATTCTTTTATTCATGCAGACATGTGTCTTGGGGGGGGGTGTTCCATCCAGTTTGTAGTTTTAGGATTGAAATCAGAGTAGATTAAACCCAGTGGAAATTAATCTATAGCCCTGATTACCTCACTCCAAGGCACTGTGGTTACATCATTAAACTGTTCATGATGACAGGCTCCAATGCACCTGCAGTATTGACTGGCAAACACTAGAGGACTGGACCTGAGGAGGAAACTCCTTAGTTTGGGAAAGGCTACATTTGAGCCTGTTAAAACAGGTGGAGACTGACGTGTCCTTTGACAGGGAAACCTACTCCTTCCTGACAATCAACAACAGACCTGTCAAAATGTGTTCATGCCATGAATTGCTTCCTATCTATTTGCCTTTCCAGGAATCTGTTTATTATTTGCATCTCTTCTCTCCTTCCTCCACCATATTAACAAGTAACTGTGATGCCCAAATTCCATGTTACATATTGGCTGTTACTGCACTAGGTATTCCCAACGATGTATTAAGAGTATGAAAATGTTATAAAAAATACTGTTCGCACTTTCTATGTATTCCCACCGATGTATTAAGAGTTTGAAACTGTTATAAAAAATACTGTTCGCACTTTCTATGTATGCATCCAAAAACCCTTTTAAAGCAATGTTTTTTATAACATTTTCAAACTCTTAATACATCACTAGGAATACCTAGTGTGGTAACAGCCCTAGATGGAACATTTAAAACACGTACAGTTCATTAAAAGATCTGATAGTGCCACAAAAAGCAAAAAATAAATCCACTGAATGGAGCATTTGAATGAACTACTTATATCATTGTTGACTGTATAAGATTGATTACCTGGAAGGGGGACTTGAGGCAAGAATATCCTTGAATGTCAGGGACATGGTGGCCATGGTTTGCAGCAGCACAAAGGAAATGACTGCTTTTGCCTGAGGCAACTGACAAGGTGACCTTGAGACTGGATTTTGTAAGCAGGCTGCAATAAATGGAATTAACCCAGCCCTGGATCCTATATAATAAAAATATTTTTTTAAAATCCTCTTTGCATTGCAATCCTCAAATGCAGGAGAGCAAGCTGGGTGTTCCCAAGTTTTCAAATGTTGCTCTCTCCCCCTACCAAAGATGAGAACCCTAATCCAATCTGTTCCTCAGCAGCTGGCCATTCCTAAAAAAAGGTAAAGGTCCCCTGTGCAAGCACCGGGTCATTCCTGACCCATGGAGTGACGTCACATCCCGACGTTTACTAGGCAGACTTTGTTTACAGGGTGGTTTGCCAGTGCCTTCCCCAGTAATCTTCCCTTTACCCCCAGCAAGCTGGGTCCTCAATTTACCGACCTTGGAAGGATGGAAGGCTGAGTCAGCCTTGAGCTGGCTACCTGAAACCGACTTCTGTCAGGATGGAACTCAGGTCAATGTGCACATGTCCTTGCACATTTATTTATTTTTTTAGAAACGCAGGCAAGTCATTATGTCAGCATTCCAATCAGACTATAGGTACTGAGGGAGAGAACTGGGAGGAATTAGATATTGATTCCAATTATACCATCTGCAGCAATGACCCACTGTTCACCATTCTCCTTCATATTAAATATACAGTAATTTTTGTTTACTATGAAACCATAACACTGCCAGTTTTTATATCCCTGCAGCACAGCCTCAGGCAGTTTCACCTCTGGTCTTCTACATATCTGTAGTCTGCAGTTTTTGCCACTATCCACCATATCAGCTCTCTCCATCTCCTCCCCAATTTGTCCCCTCTTTCTTAAAGCACATTCTGAGATTTTTCTGCATAGCTCAAACCTTCACTACAGTATGCAAAAGCAGAATTTTTTTTTAAAAAAATGTTTGGTACAGCTTATTCTGATATGCATTTCTGTTGCATTCTGAAAAAGCAGGAACAAACATCCAACCATGGAGCAAAAGCCAAAGGCCCCAATCCAGGAATACATGTGCAGCAACTAGAGTTGCCTTTTGGAGTCTACTTAGAGATGTAGTAATGTGCTGGATAATTGTTCAGCAAGTGGAATGTGGGGGAATTAAATGCAGTCCCATATACTCCCTCTCCTGAATCTGCAAGATTATTGCTTTTCTAAGAGAGCCCCGTGGCGCAGAGTGGTAATCTGCAGTACTGCAGTCCAAGCTCTGCTCACGACCTGAGTTCGATCCTGACGGAAGTCGGTTTCAGGTAGCTGGTTCAAGGTTGACTCAGCCTTCCATCCTTCTGAGGTCGGTCAAATGAGTACCCAGCTTGCTGGGGGTAAAGGGAAGATGACTGGGGAAGGCACTGGCAAACCACTCCGTAAACAAAGTCTGCCTAGTAAACGTCGTGATGTGATGTCACCCCATGGGTCAGGAATGACCTGGTGCTTGCACAGGGGACCTTTACCTTTATAAGAGTTCCATGCACAACGGTTCCCAATGGTTGGATCAGGCAGAGGAATCGTGCTTGCATTTGCAGTTCCTGATCCATCTGGAAGACATGCAATAACTCCTTCTTTTACATATATACCCACAAAGGGTCATCAACCGGAAACGAAGCATCAGAAGATTAAAAATATAACATAACCAACACATATCGCATTTTGCTCATGTAACACATCTTCTACTAACTAAAACAAAAAATTATCCATCTAAAACAATCGTACATAAGAATATTAAATTGGAATACAGAACTAACATGACTTGAAACTAACATGACTTGAAATAACTAAGACGCTTCATTCCCTCAAGCGACAGAGCACATTTAGCAAACCATTATCCTAATAAGACAGCAATTAAATTGATGTTAACTAACTAAAAAAAGGCTTGCTATTTTAACATGCACAAAAAGGGCGATTCCCCAAAGCAAATTTATATGAAGGATTCAGGCAAAAAGTATTGCTGTCTGGTGGGAAATGAACATGGGAATAGAGAGGAAGGCATTGTCATGACAAGGTTTCACATGATTAGCATTTCAAGCGCTGAAACCAGTGTTAGCCACAGCACCAGAGCCTTTTCTCATACTCTTTCCAAAAGTCAAATGAGCTCCGGTCTCCAAGCTGCCATCAGTGCTGACAGAAGGTTGCTGACAAAACATTCATTTGCTTACACAAAGTTCCCTATAATTCTGCATAAGAATCTGAAAGTCTCCATGACAAACCATTCAAGTTCCTTTCATACATTTGGTTAAACATCTGTTATGATCATGGTTCAGAACCTGGACAGTGGCTTTCTACATTAAAAAAAAACCATAACTCATTACATTTCAGCCATACTTCACACACCAGGCTTATCAGTTTAAAGCTGCCTTTGGTCTCTATTTGGCAATTCCTTCATAAAAGTGGTATATGCTTCAAATTACGACTACCATATGCAGTCACTCATCATTCATTCTCTCCAAATTTTTTCATTCTCCTCAGGATTTGCACAGGACTTTGCTGTGAATCCGATATTAATCCCCACCCACCCAGAAAAAACACACACCATCCATTCTCCACACACCACATGTGCACTGAGCTCAGACTTCTCTGGTCCCCTCTGCCTAGAAAACGGGGATGTAAGCCGAGCCAGATGGGTTTCCATGTCTGCATGACCAAATGTGCGTTGTCAGAATGGGATTTCCCCAGACAAATCATGTTTTCTTCATTTCACATACCTCTCGTTGGATGATAAATGCTGATCTGCAAACAAAGATGTTCATGAAGATGAACCCTTGGTAGCTACTCCACTGGAACAATTCATTTAAACTTTTCTTTCTTTCCACCCCCCTGTTCTTAGACCGAGGTCTTGAACAAAATCCATTTTAAAAAGTTATGTGTATTCCACAATTCTGCGAATAAAAGAACAAATTGATCCTGGGTGCAATGTTTAGTATTCCAGGAATTTTAGCTTTAAAATCCCTGAAGAGGGATTTTGAAAGTATGTGGCCTACACATGGTGCAATCTCAGAAGGCATGGAAAGGCAGAAATGTTATCAATCAACCTATCCCAGCAACTAGCTGAAGCAGAACATACTGAAAATCAGCAGATATGTTTAAATCTGGGCAATTTTTACAGGTTTGCCAAATCAATCTGATGTACAGTTTAACTGCTTTGCTGCAGGATTTTTAATCCCAGAACAAATTATACACAAGCCCCAAAGTGGTATAATTTTATGGCTGCAATCCTGAAGGGCAGGGGCGAAGCGACTTACGAGCTGGCGTGACCCTGCACTGGCATAAATGCCATCTCATCATGGAATAAAGTGGCACTTATGCCATCCCAGAGGCAAACACGGCTTCGGGAGCCACAGAGCTCTGCTGGTCCCAGCTGCCAGTACCGCCACACCAGCAGGGAATTCCCGGAAAGCCCATGCCGGCAAGGGGTGCCATTCTCGAGGTTTTTCAAAGGGTGGGCCCAATGTTAGTCAGCTTCCAAACCCCTTTCACCCCAGGAACATTCTCTCAAGCTGTGGCGTTGCTACAGCCTCACCTTTGTCAGGCCTATGGGGGCATTTGCTCTATGAACTTTGCTCTACAGGGGCATTTTCGCTTTTTAATTTTGAAAATACTTTTTTCTTTCCTTTTGACAGCTTGGAAGCCTCTGAGGAGCCACAGATCAAACCCCCCCCCTTTTAAGGAATGAGCTGCCCAAATAAAAGCAGGATACCTCTTCAAAGCAGCAGCAGAAAGACCTGTGTGGTTTGAAAAAAACAGGACTGCATAAATTAATTAATCAGCTTAATATCCTGCCATTCTAAGGCACTCAGGTCAGTGTACATGGATGATCCCCTCCTTTTTTACCACTCATAGGAAATAGATTAGGCCGAGAGACAGTCCCAGAGTCCCCCAGTGAGCTCACAGCATGTGAAGTTTCGACAGGTCTCTCCAGTCCAAAACCTTAACAACTATACAACATGGCCTCCCTGACAAATTATGTATGGCAATCTCTGCAATCTGAAAGCCCACTGCAATCCATGGAACTTGCTTCCCAGTAAAAATTGCATAGGATTCGTATTGTGAGAAAAATTCTTGCTCCATTAGACAAACAATGAAGCATATGGGAGAAAAAGAACATTCTGTTTGCTGTGTTTATTGTTTATGTTGTTATATTTAGTTGGTGTTTGCTTCTTGATGGATGACACAAGTGCACAAATGTTTCTAGCTTTTTTATGTCATGCTGTCCTGGAGTCTTTCTAAGGTTTTATATCTATATAAGCCAGAAGCCCAACCAGTGGAGGGAGCACTTCAAATCTGCAGCATGGACCCAAGTGGATACTTCAAGCTCAGAATTTTCACACACAAAAATAAGGGAGAGGGAAAGGATTGGTTTACGGGCTGCTGAAGTCGCAATAGCCGTTAACGTTACATTGAGACGGCCCTTTTCTCACTACACCAGGCTTGTCCAACCCGCGGCCCAGGACAGCTATGAATGCGGCCCAACACAAAATCGTAAATTTACTTAAAGTAGTATGAGAATTTTTTGCGATTTTTTTTTTTTTTTTGTAACTCAGTTGCACGGTTTTTTTTCTAATGTGGCCCAGGGAAGCCAAAAGATTGGACACCCCTGCACTATACTTCCTAGGGCAATGGGGCAATTGGGCAACGCACATATTCCTCAGACACAAGCTAACAACTTCTCCTACCTTGCCACTTTCTGATATAACTTCTCCCATCAGTGTTCAGAGGGAGAAAATTGACAGATGTATATGCTTGCCAACACAGAGAACATTATAGAGACAAGAAAGATAGGAATGTATGAAATGGTGGGAATGTATGAAATCTGCCGGAAGACCCAGCTTGCCATTTGGGGCAAATAAGGAAGAGAGCTGAAGGAGAACATTGGCCTGTTACTGAATGGCCCTTGTGATACCATTAAGCATCACAAGGGCCATTCACAGTTGCATATAAGAGGCTTTTCTTTGCTACTGTTATTTAGGAGATAGGTCCTGCATTGGTCTTACAAGTTTCCCAACTTCCTCTCATCTGTTAGTACCTCTTCTGCTCACATCAGCAAAGCAGTTCAAGAGGAAGAGATGGACAGATGTTAATGCTCACAGACATCTAGCATGCTGCTTTCATTCTTGTGTATATTCTTTGGGTTGTTTGTCTTTGGTTTTGCATTTGGTAGAAGTTATAATTTTTAAAAAGCTGAAGTCCCGCACAGCTCTCCTCAAAGCCCTTCCTCTTTTCCCATGACAAGAAGCCAAGATAGCTTTTTTCTACTTCCTTACAAGTCCGCAGTCATTGTAGATGTCCAATGGAATACAGCAATTAAGAGAAAAGTTAAGACTGAATGTTACGAGTTCCATCTCAACAGGAAATCTGTTCTCAGTGGCGCTGAGGATGGACGAGACCCCATAGAGACAAAGCATAGAAATATAATAAAAAATTAGAGATTACAGCTTTTCTGCCTAGGTTAAACTCTCCCCCCACCTCCAACATCCATCAATGGTCTGAAGGAAAAGTCATCATACCCTGAAGGGCCAGTAAAAGAGGGGCTTAATACCAAAGCTTGTAAAAACAAACTACTGCTTGCCTCAAAATAATATTCACAAATAAAAGCAAGAACAAAAACCAGATGAAGGCACAGTACAGTTCTCTCTTCTACCCACCTTGTCCTGAGTGACTCTGGAAAGAAAAATGGGGGGGAGGCTGGTTTTCTCTGACAAGCCAAAATCGCCAAAGGTTAGAAATCCAGTCCTAAAGCTCCTGGGGATTCATGTGAGCACTAGGATACAGAGGATGATATTCATAGGTACACATAGAGGAGTGAAAGGGAATGATCAGTGGAGAACGGAACCCTGGCTACTTACCATGAGG
The DNA here is from genome assembly GCF_029931775.1 of Euleptes europaea. Taxonomy (NCBI): domain Eukaryota; kingdom Metazoa; phylum Chordata; class Lepidosauria; order Squamata; family Sphaerodactylidae; genus Euleptes; species Euleptes europaea. Next base: position 91,696,629 of record NC_079316.1, on the reverse strand, counting down.
TAAGAAGGGCATCTTGATCCTGGGTGATTCTCACCACTTGCCTGGGGAGGCAGGAACTGATTTCCGCTTCCTGTCCCTTCGGCAGGAATCTCCCACTCAGTTTCCAGTCTTACCAAGCTAATGTAGTACAGGAATGCATGAACCCTGCTACTAAATGCTAATAACCACACAACAAAGTGCCAAGGTGACTGCGACCAGGAACAAGGTTTTCATCCTAACAAACTTCAACGGGACCTCCCTAAGGGATTCAAAGGGAGGCTTTGTCAAGGCAGTTAAGATGCCATGTGCGAAAATTATGAATTGGTGGAGGCTTCGTTTGTGTTACCCCTTTTAAGAATGATTTGATGTGAGGGTGTTTAGTCAGTTCAAATCCATTCAGGTGTGGCACCCCTGTAGCGATGGCTGCAACTTGCCTTCTCAGGGTAGAAGCCTTAAGGTCTTGAGCCACTCTGTTGTGCAGAAAGGCCAGGATGTTGGCTGTGGAGGGGTACAGAGGATCAATGTTCTTCCTTTAGCACCAGCAAACAAATGCCTTCCAGGAGGCATTGTAGATCCTGAGCATAGCGGGTCTAAGCAATTCTAATGTGGTATCCACTCATCTGTACTGTAGCCTAATTCTAGGAGCCTGAGCCTCTCAATAGCCACACGGTCAGCCTGAAACAACCTAGGTCTAGGTGGAGGATCGGTCCCTGTTGGAGGAGGTATGATGAAAGAGACAGATGCCATGGTTTGCGGGCCAAAGGGTAGGGTCCAGTACTGGTATCCGGCCAGCCAGGACCTGAGCCAAAGTGCATGCCTGGTCGCCATCGAGTATGCCTTGGCGCGGGCTGTGAAGGTCATTGCATCCAGCTGGCTTCCTTCCCCATTTCTATCCTAGACCTAAGACGAGGTGGCTTGGACAGAACTCTGCCAAGCTGCCTTCCCTGGTGAGGCAGGAATTGAAAACTGAGTGGGAGATTCCCACCAAAGGGACAGGAAGCGGAAATCAGTTCCTGCCTCCCCGGGCAAGTGGCGAGAATCACCCAAGATCAAGATGCCCTTCCCTCAGAGCGAGAAGTGGGGAAAAGCGGAGAAGTATGCTGGGGCCTCGTCTGTGCAAAGGCTACCTGGAGTCAAGGGTGCTCCCTCACAGATCAGCTGACATGCAGGCTGTGCTGGTTTTAGAGCTTGGCCTAGCAAAGGGGAGGAGATGCAGATGGGCTCTGTACATATCCCTTCCCTGGGAATAGCAGTGACCACCTTCCCAAAAAGATGAAACTTTTAAAGTGTATATCAGGACCAGCTTTAATCAGGAAAAGGCAGAACTAAGAATGGTGGGAATTACATCTTCAGAAACTGAAATAATTTGGAAAACAAACATCCAACAGTAAGTTAACAGAGACAATGACAGAGTAACTGCTGTCTGCAAAGTGAGGAGAACTATGACTGAATAAGAAAGGTCTTTGATTGCTCCCCCCATTCTTCATGGACAAAGGAAATATTTTGGTAAAGTTTGATAAATGTTGTCGAAGGCTTTCACGGTGAGAGTTCATTGGTTCTTGTAGGTTATCCAAGCTGTGTGACAGTGGTCTTGGTTTTTTCTTTCCTGACGTTTCGCCAGCAGCTGTGGCAGGCATCTTCAGAGGAGTAACACTGAAGGACAGTGTCTCTCTGTGTCAAGGAAACTGAAGGACACTGAGAGACACTGTCCTTCAGTGTTACTCCTCTGAAGATGCCTGCCACAGCTGCTGGCGAAACGTCAGGAAAGAAAATACCAAGACCACGGTCACACAGCCTGGATAACCTACAAGAACCAATTTGGTAAATGTCTTCAGTGGAAATGCCTTAACTAACCCCTAGTGAGTGAGGCACTAACATGGAATAGTTCATATAACTTCCACAGACAGGATTGCCAAAAGGCCTGAATACAACTGTCCTATCCCTTTGTGTGTGTAAAGTGCCGCCAAGTCGCAGCCGACTTATGGTGACCCCTTTTGGGGGTTTTCATGGCAAGAGACTAACAAGAGGTGGTTTGCCAGTGCCTTCCTCTGCACAGCAACCCTGGTATTCCTTGGTGGTCTCCCATCCAAATACTAACCAGGGCCGACCCTGCTTAGCTTCTGAGATCTGACAAGATCAGGCTAGCCTGGGCCATCCAGGTCAGGGCCTTAACAGAGGCTTAATGTGTGGAAATGGACCACATCTCATTGCATCAAGGTAAATAATATTACTTGCTAAATAACTTCTCGTTTTTCCAGGCAGTTGGCTACCCTATACACAGCAGAAACAAGGTATAGACATATAGGCCTACACACTCTTTGACTGATGAAAAACTCTTCACATTTGAATCTATTATCTTCTAAATTTGTGAAAAGTCTTGTAATGACAGCCAGTGGTCTAGTACAGAACAAGCCAGGCCACAGTGCTACAGTCTTGCAGTCCAGTCACCCATGACGTGCCCTGGTGATTACCAGCTGGACTTCTTAAACCCCACATTGTTTTATGTGCCAACAAGTGAGAGGCTAGAAACAAAGAGGATAACCTATGCTGGAACAAGTGGAGATTGTTGGAGAAGGCAGCACGTGGCTCAATAGTAACACTAAAGTAAACCCAAAGAGGTCTCTTGGCAACGACAGATCATCCCATACATATTTTCCTTTCTTCTCTCATAGGGAACGTTCTCAATATGAGTCTCCCTCTTGGAAGAGAAAAATAATTTACAAAGCAGTGGATTCATTGCAACTTCAGTGAATGAATGGTGGTTCCTTTAATCCATTACGTGGTCAGCAAGCTGATGAAGGATTTCGAAACGCGTCCTTGCTTTGTACCCACCTGTTCATCCACTGGCTCAGGTTTTCTTGGTGTTGAATTATGGACTATGACTTTGAGCTTTTGCACCAATTATTTCATTTGTTCTTTATAATAACAGCCCGGTGAGGCTTTTGTTTCCACCTTTAAATACATTGTATATAAGCCTGGTGAGGCTTGTTTCAACTTTTCTTTACTGTATCCATTTTTTTCAGTTTGTTTGAGGCTTATACATTGTAACATTGTATACATTGTATCCTTATTCGCCTTGTTTGTAGTTTGAGGTTTCCGTGTGCATTCCAACACAGATTATATGACCTCCCTCAAGCTCCTGTGCATTATTTGATGAATGCTAATTATTTGATGTAGTAATAACAATTAATATTGTTTTGGTTTAGAATTAATCACCCTTGCAGTTCTTTTCATACATATATCCCAATTTGGGTTTACTTTAGTTTTACTATTGAGCCATGTGCTGCCTTCTCCGACAAGTGAGAGGCAGCAATTAATTGCTTGGAATATGCATCTCATATTTGCTGTATGTGGCTCAGAGTATTTCAAAAATTATACATCAGAATTTGGGTGTCAGTTTAACAGGAAACACACAATGTCTATAAATCACTATATTCTGTAGATCACCAGGAATTTCTGGGAAGCCCTGGTGCAGAAGGCTGATGTCTTAAAGTTCCTGCATTTAAATGCATCTGAGGTGTAGCTGGCTGCTTTTTGGTGTTTTGTTTTTGTTTTTTTGCTATAGCAAAAACAATGTTGGCTGCTGTGCTCACACATACTTCCCCGCAGTGCCTCCAGGGCCTGTTCTAAACCACAAACCTACATCTGTGCCTCAATAAACTGTGTTTTCAGGTCAGAAAGTCTTGTTTCAAAGGTCTTTTTAAAAATTACCTATGTGTACAGACTGCTACTTCGTTGTTAAGGAAGATGGCATGGAGGCTGACCACGTCTCTTCCCACTTGTCAATCTTTTCCCACCCTCGCCTGGACTAAAATTCCACAGAAACGGCTGAATGGGAAGTCTGTTCCTTCCAGCTAGTTTGGAATCTGCATTTGCTTCTGTTTAAGGTGGTAAAGCAAATATTGGGCTCAATTTTCTCCCGCCATCCCAAGCTGCCTCTTAGCAGGCAAGGACCAGTGTTAAGAAAAAAATTCCTCCCTGTAAATCAATCTATTGTCATGCTCCTAGGGAACAGCGATGAATTTCCCAGAATGCACCTAAGCTGAATATGCAGTACATTTCCAGGAAACTTTGCCCAATTTCCAGTGCAAATATCAAGTTTGTAAAAGTTACCAGACAAAATTAATGTGTTTTCAAAGTGGCTGTTGAAAAAATGGGGACCATAAATCTCCAGAATTATTAACTGAAAAGGGCAACTAGAACTAAAACTATAAGGAAACTGAGGTTTACCAGGTCTTTGCCAGAAACTATAGGGTAGGATGAAATGCACAGTTTACATACACAACACTCTATTTTCCCCTTGGATGAATGAGGGTTTTATGTGGATGACGCTTCTGAATACTAACAGGAATTCTCCACAGAAGTCCTTACATGCTCTCACAGAAGAATATTCCCATGTGTCTTTTGCTCCATCCCAGAATTTGGCTGCAGCAATCAACTGTGTCAACAAAAGTCAGAGCTTCCAATCACAGTGGCTGAGGTCCAGGCTGGGGAAGCAATGCCACAGATGAAGTTTACGTGAACCTGCCTCTTAGGAACATCGAACATTCAGATCCAGAGTAGTGTTCAGGCTCATTTTTCCACAAATGATCGCATTTGTGAAGGATGCACCACACCTCTGAGTACGGAAGAAAGGTTGCCATGAAGGGTGATGCAATTGCTGCCTGTGTTTGAGTCTGTCCCCTTTTCCAGAGCCAGCCACGCTCTAGACAGTAGCTAACTGTCTGGAGGATAATGTCCTGTCCCTTTTTATAAACCTAGTTACCAGTTTCACTTACTAACCCAAACAAGGTTGCCAGCAGGTCTGGAGAAAAATGTCCTGTCTTTTAATGGAGTCTTAATGTGTAGAAACGAGCAGTTCCATAATATGGAAGTAGACAACATCATGTGCTAAATAACATTTCATTAAATATTTAAGGGCAGGAGTTTTTTTCTCCAGGCCTGTTGGCAGCCCTAAGTAGGAACTAACAGCCAATGTTGGACACTCCTTTCCAAGGCATACCTGTTAAGATAATAGTATACAATTTCTTTAGAATGTTTCAATTTAACAATGCGTTGTATGTTTACAAGAGGCAAGTGACACTCAGATACCAGCCTTTCCCCAAGTCTATCAGGAATAGGACTCCCACCACCTATTTTTGTAAACAAATATACTATTCCAGGCAATGGACCATGGTGGATCCCTCAATATATGTATATAATGTCACATCACCAAACAGCCCCCTCCACTGCACAACAGTTATTACTGCTTGGCTTACTCAAATGTTTTCATCTCTCACATTCTGACGGCAGAGTCCAGGATGCTGAAGCAGCTGAATGAATGAACTGGCAGTTAGATGAGAACAATGTAGGAAATATTTTTGTTTTAAATAGAAGTAGAAGAAATCAGTGTGAATGCAGAATTGTACAATTACAAATTCTTCCTGCCTTGGGTAGGAAGCTGCTTCCTACACTTCTGAAAAGTGTAGGAAGCAGAACCTTCCCCCTAAGAAATGTGTCTTGAAATTCTGCACACCTACAGTGCTCTTTCTCTCATACTGTTTGCCCAGCCTATAACTTCTAGCTTTTACTGTAGAAGGATTTGTGCGGTTTGTGCAAAAGAGACACATGGTTTTCAGCAGTCATGCAACCCTGCCCCCTGGTATTATGATTGGGAACGCCCCCTCACTGGATATTCAGGGTGAAAATATACAAATACCAGGCTGCACCAGCATGGTGTAGTACAGTAGTGACGAACCTATGGCACGCGTGCCAGAGGCAGCATGCAGAGCCCTCTCTGTGGGCACATGCGCCGTCACCCCAACACATCTAGAGAGTTGCAAATCCAAGGCAAAACCTCCTGTACGCTTTGGCCATTTGGTCCCTCCCCTCGCCCGCTGGCCACACTAAGACCCTGTGGGATCCGCCCAGGCCTGCCTCCCGCCTTCCTTTCCCCCCTGCTTCCCGGAGCCTCCCGATGGGCCTCCTAGCAACTCCGGAGCATCAGGCGGCAGCGGGGCGGGCATGGAGCTGCGAAGCTGGGGGCTGATGCTGCTGCTGGCTGCCCTGGCCGGCATGCAGTACGAGAAGTACAGATTCTGCGGCTTCCCGGCGGCCGAGCTGCTGCCACTGCAGCGATCCCATGCACTGGAGCAGTACAAGGGTGAGGGCTGGAAGGAGAGTGTCTCCGCCCTGGAGGCCAGCCTGCGCCTCCACTGCCTGCTGCACGACAGCGAGGCGCACTGCCACCAGGAGTGCGCCGCCAGCAGCGGCGAGGCACCAGGGGAGCCCTGGCTCAGGGAGCTGGCCTTTGGAGAGCCAGGCCCCGGCGCCACGCCGGACAAGAGGCTGGCTGTGCTGGAGCTCTTTGGGCGAGTCCTGCACGACTTCCAGCGACACACCCCTTATCTGTACCTGCACTACGTGCTCTATAATGTGAGGGGCGCCCCCCCCCCGGAGACCGTCCGGCTGCGCAATCCTGTGCAGAGCGACTCCGCTAGCATGGGATGAAGTGGGGATGTTAATGTATTAGTTGTTTTTTCTAAACTAAAACCTCAGTATTCAGGTTAAATTGCTGAGTTGGCATTTTGCGATAAATAAATGGGTTTTGGGTTGCAGTTTGGGCACTTGATCTCTAAAAAGTTCGCCATCACTGGTGTAGTGGTGAAGAGCGGTGGCATCTGATCTGGAGAAACAGGGCTGCTTCCCCACTCCTCCACATGAGCGGCGGATGCTAACCTGGTGAACTGGATTTGTTTCCCCACTCCTACACACAAAGCCAGCTAGGTGACCTTGAGCTAGTCACAGTCTCTCAGCCCCACCTACCTCACAGGGTGTCTGTTGTGGGGGAGGGGAAGGGAAGGTGATTGTAAACCGGTTTGATTCTTCCTTAAGTGGTAGAGTAAGTCAGCATATAAAAACCAACTCTTCTTCTTCTACAACAGAATGCAGATTCATGTGAAGATTTCATACCTTGATTCAAAAGTGAATGTAAAATGTATCACGGCAAATGGTGCAAGAGCTGATGCGCTTTGTCCCTCACTCAGGTTCAGTTCCCTGATTGTTTTGAATTAATGTTCCACATCCTACTTTCATCTCTTGCAACAGTTAGTACCTCTTTTTGAAGAGGAACTAGCCTTTCAATAATTTGTTCAAACAAACATTTTTCACTATTCAGCCTCTTGTCCTTCATCAGCAGAGACCTTTTCTTCCTCTAAATTTTAAAAGTCATCCATTCACCACAACCTTGCATATTTCCTTTGCTAATTTCTTTCTGGAGAGGCAGGAAGGCACTTGTCTCTGACTTCCTTCAAGACATATCTTAATTCCACAGAACATACCTCAAGGCTCCTCCCCTCCCCCACCCATTTTTTTCACGATGAATCAAATATCGGTGTGCACAGCTCTCATTATGCAAACTATGAGAGGGGGCATGACGAACACCTAAGTAATGCATGAAGATTAGCACCAGGAGAACCAGGAGCAAAGGAAAGTGAGATGACAAGCAAGCGGCAGTTCCAGGCATGCCTTACGAATTCTATCTTCCTCCAAAGCATCCCAATGAATGTATGTCTTTATTCAGTAAATTAATGAGTATTATTGAAGAATGTTCCCATCTGACACAAGTCTATCACAGTAGTCCAGACAAAGAGTGTAGCCTGCCTTGATGCCTCTCTCTTGCTACTATCAGCATTGCTTTTCTTTACACGCGCTAGCAGTTTACATTACTATTTGGTTTTAGATTTAATGAAGCATGCTTTAAGAATTCCATCTGAAAACAAGGCTTGCATGGAGGGCTGAATTTCAAAAGTTGTTTTAAAAAATGTTTTAAAGTCAAGATTAAAACTGTATAGACCTTATCCACTTGGATGCACACTATTGCCCCCAAATCGGGGGGAAACCTAAATGTGACTGTCATAGAGCTGAACTACAGAATATGATTTGATTCCCACTCTTCCTTCAGTTCTCACTTTTAACTTATTTTTCATTCTTTTTATGGGCACTTTTGTATCATTAGATTGTCAAGCCACTGCATAGGAACTACTTTGTATTCTGCAGAAAGCCTTCACTGATATTTTACACACTGATGAAAATGATAACTATAATTATGACAGTAATAGGCATTCTTTCTGAAGAGCCCCGTGGCACAGAGTGGTAAGCTGCAGTACTGCAGTCCAAGCTCTGCTCACGACCTGAGTTCGATCCCAATGGAAGTTGGTTTCAGGTAGCCGGCTCAAGGTTGACTCAGCCTTCCATCCTTCCGAGGTTGGTAAAATGAGGACCCAGCTTGCTGGGGGTAAAGGGAAGATGACTGGGGAAGGCACTGTCAAACCACCCCATAGAAACAAAGTCTGCCTAGTAAACGTCGGGATGTGACGTCACCCCATGGGTCAGGAATGACCTGGTGCTTGCACAGGGGACCTTTACCTTTTTAGGCATTCTTTGCATATGTACATCTATGGCTTCTGCAAAAGAGCCACCCATATCTGACTGCTGTGGAGTATCAGTACCAGTTGCGGTGCTGGGCAGTGAATTCACAGTGCAATCCTAAACAGAATTACACCCTTCTAAGTCCATGAAAACCCCAAAAAAGGGGTCGCCATAAGTCGGCTGTGGCTTGACGGCACTTTACACACACACACAAAGTCCATTAAACTCCACTTATAATAACACTGTTCACTTCCTAAAAACCTCAGCTTTCACTGAAAAAAGACCTCCATATTTATAGATAATGCTAAAAAGGGAATGTTAAAACAAGATCCAATCGAAAGAGTAACTGGTTCACTCAAAGTGGATAGGCGCTACATAACACTTGGAAAAAACATCTACAGATGAAAAGACTTGTCCAAAAAAGGTACAATAAAAATAGGTCATTGCTACAAAGATATGGGAGAAAGTAATATTTATTGGTTCCAATATCTGAAATTACTGCATTGTTCCAAACACTACCTGTCAAAGTATTACTAAGCTGTTGACAAAATTTGAGACACTGATACTGAATAGACAAACTTACTGTAAAGATATTATTTCAACTTTATACAAAACTTTTAAAGATACCTCTCCTTTGGCTCCCTCATATACTAAGAAGTAGCAAAGAGAAATCAAATCTAATATCTCTGAGGACGACTGGACATCTATTTGGAAGATGTACCCTCTTAAATCAGCTTCTACCAACATTAAAGAACTAGCTTATAAAATTATGAGCCAGTGATATCTCAAGCCCTCGCGTCTTCATTATATCATACCAGGACACTCAGGTCAATGCCGGAAAGGCTATGGCAACACAGCTAATTTTCTGCACTGCTGGTGGACATGCCCAAAAGTCAGTTTATTTTGGGAAAAGATCTTGAGAGAGGCAGAATGAATCACACAATACAAAGTGATGCCTTATTATTAGAAAATTTTGATAAACAAAAACCCTCTATCCTAAAAATAGAACTGATTTCAGTATTGCTACTGGCAGCAAATCTTCTCATACTGGAGAAAAGCAAAGATAACTTTCATTGGGCAGTGGTAGGAGAAGGTGCGGAACCTTTTAATTTTAGATAAGGTATCTTCACAACTTAAAGGAGCAAATAACTTATCTTACTCTACAAACTTAAATAGCTGGCTGCCTTTTTTAGAATATGTAGAAAAGGGGGCATCACGATGTAAACAATGCTCACAAAACTATTGCATGATTTATTAAGTACTGCAAAGTGAATACAATAAATGGTACAATTTCTGTAAAAAGCATTAATGTACAATAGACCAAGTATTGGAACATATCTTGACTGTACTAGTATGTTTACCTTACTGCTGTTGAATTTGTATTTTCTTATTGCTATTATAAGCTAAACTTAAAATAAAGAGTTATTTAAAAAGTGGGCGGGCAACACTCCCAATTGTTGTCAGATAAATAACGCAGAATTAAAACAGAAATAAAGTAGAATTATCATGGATGTGATGGTAGTGGTGAAAAGTGCCATCAAGTCGCAGCTGACTTGATAACCCTTATGGGTTATCAAGGCAAGAGACACTTGAAGGTGGTTTGCCATACATAGCCTGTCTTTGCATAGCAACCCTGGACTTCCTTGGGGGTCTCCCATCCAAATACCAACCAAGGCCAACCCAGCTTAGCTTCCATGATCGATATACACATCATGTATCAGATGAAATGAGGCATGACTCAAGAAATCTTATGCTGGAGCAAATTTTTAGTTTCTAAAGTGCCACTGGAATCCTGTTTTATTTTGCTGCTACAGATTAACACGGCTACCCATCTGGAATTATCCAAAAATAGACAGGAAACACTGTTCAGGGAAACTCCCCTGACTGAGGCTCTCCTACTACCTCATCCTAGTTATCTGCACATGCTTCCCCCCACATCAGTACATTCTATCCTTACCAATTACATAGATGAGGTGAGCTGCAGATTCAGTGTGGATTAGTCCATGGAGTAGAAAGATTAACAAAATCCTGCATAACATGGTATCTTCTGCTCTCCCAACTATCAGTATCCCAACTATCTCCAATACAGAGACACAACCATTATGTCACTTTTCAAGATTTAGACCTCAGAGACCATGGTATAATACCTGGCCTGGCACCAAAAAGCATGTGATACTGTGCCACAGAGAATGTATCACTTCAGAATGCAGGTAGGGCAATCCTAAATTTCAATACCAGTTTTGTAGTCTCTACATGTGGAAAGCTAGCACATCTGGGGGAAAGAAATCTAGGCTAACTTTCTCCCTAACATACTAGTTTTCAACATGTGGGGATTTTGTTGTTGTTATGTTGCAGCAGATCCCTAGTCTGTATTAAGAAGAGATGATCATGGGCGGACATATCATGTGCCTTTTCTGATTGCTTGAATTCTGTAAAATGGGCAACATAACAACCTATTTCAGGCATGTGTAGTAAGAACATAAGAAAAACCCTGCTGGATCAGACCAAGGCCCATCAAGTCCAGCAGTCTGTTCACACAGTGGCCAACCAGGTGCCTCTAGGAAGCCCCCAAACAAGACGACTGCAGCAGCACCATCCTGCCAGTGTTCCACAGCACCTAAGATAATAGGCATGCTCCTCTGATCCTGGAGTCTATTGCCAAGGTACGATTGTTATTTCCAGTGGGTCTTGGGCAGTTTCCCGGAGAGGCAGCATAATATTTTCTAGATATATAAATAATAAATAGAACAAGAAATAGAAATTTGATATTTGATCCAATTAAGGTCAAGCAGAGAGTAAAGACTACTTTATACATGAAGAATTTCCCACACAGAAGCCTGTTCAATGCAAAACTGTAGGAATCAAAAAATGCATGTATTTTGCCAGGTGTTTATACATGCTAAATATTCATACTCATTTATCACACATGATAAACTACATATGGATCTCATGCAGTTTCCTACAGGAGCTAATTTCTGCATAAAAACGTTTGGTACAATCTGGACACGCCCAGCAGAAACAAACTGCATAGGAGCCCTCTTGCATAGCTCCCATTAATTTCAGTGGAACTGAATGAGAACTTCCTGGTGGATTGGGCCCCTTATCTGGTGTAGCCTTATGAAACACACTATTTATTAGAACCAATTAAAATGCTACGTGCCAGCTGCTGAGCTCTACCTAACTGGAAAGCTTTCATCCACCATCACAGTGTTTTCAGGTTAGGAGAACCAATGCTGTGTAAATTCTTAAAATCACATCTTGCATTTTAAACTTTTTTTAAGAGGCTGAGAGTAATGCTTCACTTCCTGCTGTGTTTGCAGATAAAGAACCCTTGTTGCCCGGCACCGCAGAGATGTAACAGGCTGTGTCAAAAAGTAAAATCCAGGGACCCAATCCAATCACGTTAAGTGCAGCGCAATCTGGGAAAACTGGCAGTGCCAGCCACAGCACGTTTACTCGAGAGTAAATTCCATTGACTTCAACGTTTCCTCTTAGCACCTATGACTAAAACCACAACCTTAAACAAATGCTGAATAGCCTGACCCTATACAGTTACGTTCTTCTAAATCGGGAGTGCTTTGGTTGTCGGATCCTGCGTGGCAGGGGGTTGGACTGCATGGCCCTTGCGGTCTCTTCCAACCTTATGTGCTTTTGTAAACCCATTGACTTCAATGGATTTAGACGGGTGTAACTCTGTTTAGCCCTGACCTGGGTGGCCCAGGCTCGCCTGATCTCGTCAGGGTCAGCCCTGGCTAGTATTTGGATGGGAGACCACCGAGGAATACCAGGGTTGCTGTGCAGAGGAAGGCACCGGCAAACCACCTCTGTTCGTCTCTTGCCATGAAAACCCCCAAAAGCGGTCGCCATAAATCGGCTGCGACTTGACGGCACTTCACCCACACAACTCTGTTTAGGATCGCAGTATAATTCAACCACAGGCGTTAAAAATGCGAAGTTTAGTAGCAGATTAAAATGTGTGTGTGTGTGTGTGTAAAGTGCTGTCAAGTCGCAGCCGACTTATGGCGACCCCTTTTGGGGTTTTCAAGGCAAGAGGCTAACAGAGGTGGTTCGCCAGTGCCTTCCCCTGCACAGCAACCCTGGACTTCCTCGGCGGTCCCCCATCCCAACACTAACCAGGGCCGACCCTGCTTAGCTTCTGAGATCTGACGAGATGAGGCTAGCCCGGGCCATCCAGGTCAGGACTACATGCGCCTCCGGGAATAAAACCCTTCTGCGATTCCCTCTCGTAACAAAACTTCCGACGCGGGTTTCGTTGGGGTCCTCCCCCCTCCCCGGAAAGGCGCCTTCCCCTGCTCGTGCAGCCTCGGGAGGTGCCGGGGAGCCCGCCTCCCCTCCCTGCCCCCCCTCCCCCCGACGCACCAGGGAAGCACAAAAGGGCTCCCTCGCCGCCCAGAAACAAAAGAGCGTGGAAGGGGCGGAAGACCGCGCGCCCCAGAGACGCCGGGGCGCGTGGCTCGCCTTACCCTGGCCGGGGCGGGCAGCTCTCGGCGGCTGCCCGAGGACCCTCCGCGCCCCCTCGACGGGCTTCTCCTCCTCCTCCTCCAGCCCCAGGACGGCCGCCGGGACGCTCCTGGGCGGGGTCGCTCGGGAGGCAGGCGGCGGGGGTCCCCTTCCTGCCCCTCGCGCCGGGCGGGAAGAGTTGCGCCCACGAAGCCGGGGTGGGGATAGGAGGGCGGGCGCGAGGACCGCTCCCTGGGGACGGGAGGAAGCCCAGTCCCTCCTCCCCCCTCCCTCCTCCTCCTCCTCCCCCCCCCTCCTCCTCCTCCCCCCCCCTCCTCCTCCTCCCCCCCCTGCCCCTAAAAGACACGCTCGCTCCTTCCCGGCCGGATCCCTGAAGCGTTTCCAGCGGCCCTGAGAGGCAGCGCGTGCGTAAAAGCGGGGCCTGCGCGCACAGCTCCGCGCGCGAGAAAGCGGCGCTGCAAAGTGTGAGGAAAGTCGCCGGGGTCCTCGCCTGGCTGGGGCTCTTCCCTCCCGCCCCAGCCGACCCCCCCCCCTCCGCTTTATGCAGACGAGGGAGGAGACAAGGAGGGGGGCGAGCCCTACCCCACCTCGACGCGCCTTCCCTCTCTCTCTCTCTCTCTCTCTCTCTCTCTCTCCCTCCCTTCCCGGCCTCCCTCTCCAGGGAGCTGCCGGCTAACAAGGACCCTTCTGTTGGCTTTGTCCGAGACCCTTGCGGACAAAACGTGCGGCGGGTTCCTGAGGCGCTGGCCTGACTGGCTGCGGGAGGGCTTCGGCCGGTAATGTTCCCCAGCCGACCTCGGCGATCCCCAAAAGGTCATTCGCTCAGACAGGCAGGTCGGAAGCAGGTAAACGTTTGTTCAGGGGCCGCAGGTGCAGCACAAGCAATTTCACAGGTTCAAAGCTGCTAAGGACAAACCCAACTACAAAGCATAACTTTAAGCACGGAGTCATCCCAAGCGGCCTGGGAATTAGGAGATAACGGTGCCTGGTAGGAAGTAGGGAGTGAGCAAGCCATAATACTGAAGTTGCCTGCTAGAGACTCAAGGTCGGGGGGGGGGGGAGGAAAGGAGCTTGAACAGTTCAGAGAAACAAAACCAAAGGATAATACTTGAACTGAACTGGGCCTAACTCATGTCAAGAGCCTGCCTGGACAGCATGACTCCTGACAGCTTGAACATTTCAGAGAAACAAATCCACGAGATACACTTGAACAACTAAACCATCAGCTACACTTGGATAGCACAACCTATAGATACACTCCAACCTATAGGTACACTTGAACAGAAACAAACACGACTCTTGGCATGACTCGTGGCATGATTCCTAGCATGACTCTTGACACGGCCCAGGTGAATAAAAGGCGCGACTTTATCGGGCCCTTTCTGGGGATGAGTGCAAAGGATGGGGGGTGGGGAGGGAGGTGGAGCGAGGGCGAGATAGCTATGAGTTCACGTGTTTTCTGTCTGGAGACTTCTTTTGCATCTCCTTCTCTCTCGGTGTGTGTGTGTGTGTGTGTTAAGTGCCATCAAGTCCCTTCCGACTCATGGCGACCCTATGAATGAAAGTCCTCCAAAATGTCCTATCTTTGACAGCGTTGCTCAGATCTTGCAGATTGAGGGCTGTGGCTTCCTTTATTGAGTCCGTCCATCTCTTGTTGGGTCTTCCTCTTTTCCTGCTGCCCTCAACTTTTCCTAGCATGACTGTCTTTTCCAGTGACTCTTGTCTTCTCATAATGTGACCAAAATACGATAGCCTCAGTTTAGTCATTTTAGCTTCTAGGGTCAGTTCAGGCTTGATTTGAGCTATAACCCACTGGTTTGTTTGTTTTGGCCGTCCATGGTATCCGTGACACTCTCCTCCAACACCACATTTCAAAGGAATCTGTTTTCTTCCTATCAGCTTTCTTCACTGTCCAGCTTTCACACCCATACATAGTAATAGGAAATACGATGGCATGAATTAATCTGGTCTTGGTGGCCAGTGACACATCCTTACACTTCAAAATATTTTCTAGCTTTTTCATGGCTGCCCTTCCCAGTCTCAATCTCCTTCTGATTTCTTGGCTGCAGTCTCCCTTTTGGTTGATGGTGGAGCCAAGGAATAGAAAGTCTTGAACAATTTCAATTTCCTCATTGTCAACCTTAAAGATGTATAATTCTCCTGTAGTCATTACTTTTGTTTTCTTGATGTTCAGCTGTAGTCCTGCTTTGGCACTTTCTCGTTCTCTCCTATGGTTAATTCATAAGTCTCCATAAGTCAGAAGTGACCACAGAGATAGGCCTTCTCCTGAATGCCTTAGAGCTGGGGTGTCAAACTCAATTGTTACGAGGGCCGGATATGACATAAATGTCACTTGGTTGTGTAGGCCTGAGCTAAGGGTTAATGAAAATAATGAGAGCAGCTTTCTGAAGTAGATAAAAGGAGCTGTAACTTCATGGACATCTGATGCGGTTGATGGAGACGAGATAAAAAGTGTATCCATTCTCCCTGTGCCTTGCTCTGAGCACCGATTGTTCTATTAGCCTGCTGATGAAGCAGTTGCCTCGGCCAAGGCCAGAGTAAGAGGTGTTACTTCATTAGCATAGTAAATTGCCCACCCTAAAGGCAGATTTGCCTCCATTTTCTGAGCATGGGTCGCATGAAGAGGTATGATGTGGGCTTAACATGACCTTGTGTGTCTAAGGTGGGGAAAGAATGATGTAAAGAGAAGGGAGAACATGATGTTTGTAATGATTGACATCTTGGCAAGTATGTAATCTTATGTTGGACTAAAAGTGGTTGCTTCTGCCTTTGGACTAAAGCCTGTTATTCAGCTGAATAATAAATCTGTAAACTTTCTCCTGCCTTTGTGGCTTTTATTGGGCTATATAGACACCAAGGGACGAACCTGTTGATTGTAAAACTGTCAACAGTTTGGCCGGGCCATACCTCGCCAGCCCAAATTGAGAGTGGAGTAGGTGGCTGCCTTGGCTGGCTCGTGGGCCAGATAAGAGCTCTCAAGGGGCCAGATCCGGCATGCAAGCCTTATGTTTGATACCCCTGCCTTAGAGGTCTACAGGTGGCATGGCCCTTGCTGCTGGAGCCTGGGCTGCATTTGTCCTAAAATTGTGGACAATACATGTATGAAAGGAATGAAACTGGCCTGAAGTACCTGCTTTTGCAGTATTGGAACAGACCCAAAACAGAAGGTTCACACCACACCATGTCCCAGTATGAAAGGCACTCCCGTGTAAGAATTCACAGGACATCCTTTTCCCAAACTATCGTCAAATAGAAGAAATCACGTGAGCATGTGAAAAGCACCCATGCGGAAGCACTGATTTGGCCTCCATGCATACATAGCTGAGCCACAAACCGGCCAGCGTCTTCGCATGCTGGCATGGCAAATTTCTGTTACATGTGAATTTTTTGGGGGGCTGCAAGTACAGCTTTGCTTAGCCATAGCTGTGTGTACAATCACCTGCTATGGTTTATACACATTCATGTTAATTCTTACACACAGATGGTGGGATATTTATAACCGTGCGTGTGAGGTAGGTCTGATATGGCAACAGCAAAGAGGATTTCAGAAGCTTGATAGGACACCTCTGCTACAGTTTAATTCTAGCAAGAATAATATCTGTCTCAGATCATTTGCAAAGTCCTTCATTCCATGCATTTTCAGAAAGTAACTAAGGCAACAGTGGACATCTGACGTGGCCATCTGGAATAGCTTGGAGCCTAACTTTGCCAATGCATATCACTATACTCACTTAGTGTTATTCACTGTGAGGACCATATTGCTTTTGCTTTGCTTTTATATTTTAAGAAAGCTGATCCACCTTCCCTTCCCACTCATTTTTCATCTTTGCTGCTTGGTCTGCGACCAAGAATCCCTTTAAAAATGCATGAAAGCAGCAGGGCTTTAAAAAAAATTTCCCTTGCAAATAGCATCGCTGGCAATATTGTTTGAAATTTCCCCCAGTTACAAAAGCAGCTTTTTAGGTGGCAAAGGGTGAACAGGATCTCTGTTAGGAAAAAAATAATAATTCCATGCATACACCTCTCCTGATCATTGTCTTTGAGAGCAAGTGGGGCATTGCCAAGTAAGCAGCATCCCTAGCACAATGAGGTACTTTCAGGAAGTGTGCCTGTCATTCATTTTCTCACCTGCCCACGCAGTCTAAGACCTCCCACATGAGGTGTTCAGATACTCCAAAATCTTTCACAGGGTTTCCCAGTTTTCACTCAGACCCATGGGTGGTCTTTCCCATAAATTAAAATTTTAAAACTCTGGCCCAAGAAATTCAGGTTCCTAAAACAGAGCTATAAACAGAATAATAAATCAAGCACACAGCAGTTACAAACATCGACATGGCAGATTTTAAAATGGCTTTTAAAAATTATAATTATTACAATGTAATAAAATACTGGATTCCAGATTACCTGTTCTCCAACAGCAAATGAATGTTAATGCCTTATTCTGAATGCAGTGGGAATGGGGAGATGTGTACAGTTCAGTTCTGTGCATACTGCCCTGTTTGTTGAAAGCCAACCCAAAATTTGTTGTTTCCAAAATTTTGCTATTTTCAAACGCTTTTCTTCGTCCTTCATTTTGATCAGAAAAATCAATAAATATTTGCGGTATATCTTATTGAATGCCTGTGGAGCCCCAGATGTTTTGTTGTTGTTTTTTAAGAAAAGGCCCACTGATCCTCTCTTGGTTGTGGAGAACTGCCTAAGGCATTCCCAGACATATTGAGCAGCAGCTGCTTGTTCTTCCGACCCGCTCCCTTCCCCATATCCCAAGACTGGTGGTCTCAGGATAGCTGCACTGAAATAAGAAACATCAGGGCAGGATAAGGCTAAATTCCATGTCTGAGGTCATTTAATACATATCCTGTTTCTCACCCAAAGAGCACCTGTTGGGTAGAATATTCATCCCATTCATTGAAGCACATGTATTATTTTTATTGGCAACTCATCTGACTCAGATGGTGGAGTGAAGTCTCACTAGCCAGGAAAAGGTAGTAAATTGAACACTGAACAAGATACAAGCTTAAAAATCAGTTGGGAAGAATGCTTACTCCTGTTTTAACATCACTATCTTTACCATATCCTGGATATTGCTGAATCAGTCTCTTCCTGCGCTGCTCCATTCATCGGTAGCAATAATATAGACCAGGGATCCTTAACTTTTTTGAGCCTGTGGGTGTTACCCAAATAGTCTCCCCATTTAGTTGGAGGAATTAGCGTTGGATACTAACAGCCCATTCTTGAGTTTTCAGCGGCCAGGGACGGCGGGGAGGAGGTGCCACTGCCCTCCAGAACACCCCAGGAACACCCCCCAGGATGCCGGAAGCCCCCTTCCCCCCCGGAATGCCAGCGCGGGCCTTTATGCTGGTGGGATGCTGGTGGAAGGCCCTATCAGCGTCCCAGGGTGGCGCTGCTGCATCAGCACCAGGAGACCTGTGTCCGGACTTCCCCGCCTGCATTGGGGCCACTTACGGTGGTGTAAGTAGCCGGACACAAGCATGGCGGCCCCCAACACCCGTGCAGCCCCTTCCTGGTCTCCTGAGGACTTACATCCTCAAAAGTCAGGAACATGCTGTAAGCCTTGCGAGAGGCTGGGTAACCAGGATCTTTGAACCTTTGTATACAGGGATAAGTCCCTTGGAAAACTCAATAAAGAAGTGTTTTTTTCCAAATAAAATGGGGTTTTATTATAAAAGGATTTCAAGCATACAATATAAACGCATACACAATTCACACAAGAGCTAAGGAAAGTAAAGGGTGGAGGGGTGGGGGATAGAATTAGGTTTTGGGGGATATTGACCTATCTAGAAGAATGACCTCTGATGAAACCAGCGCTATAGGAGGAGAAACAAACCAGTGTTTCTGGCAGTGAAAGAGAGTAACCCTACATGGAAGCAGGGGGTGAATGTTCAGATCCAAGACACACACACACACTATGAATGCCACAAGGGCTAATATTTATACACCCAAATGGGTCCTGAGGCAGTATGAGGAAACTGGCAAAGGGAACTTTACCAGTGACAAAGAACTTTGATTGCTCCTCCAGGGACCGGACAAAAGGGTGAGAGAGGTTTAATGTGTTTCAGGAAGCAAAAGAATATCTTTGTGATTGCTTGATTTATTGCTGGTAATTGTTGTGTACAGACATTAGAATGTCTGTATACAACAGGATGTCTGAGGGGTTTCTCAGGATGGGTGTAAGCAGATTGGAGAAGTTTGATTCTGTCTCCTTGGAATGTCTGGTGACTGTCTTGATGGGTATCAGATATGCAGGAAAATAGTTATGTGACTCCAGAATAACCTTGATTGCCCATAGTTGATGAGATTTAAAGTTCTTAATGTAAGTTCTCAGTGTTTGCTAGGTGGCTGCCAGGAGTGCTTAATTTAATATGTGAGGGAAGCTTAGTCATTCCCATTGTCTCCTTCATTCACACCCTGGGCCTTGGAGAAAGTGCAAAGTGACTAACTCCTCTTCCAACTCCAAATTACAACACAAACACAAGATGGCTTCCAAGTTCCCCTGAAAGAGTAGTTTATCAATGTGGAGCAGTGTCCTGCTCTTGTATGGGCCTTGGCACCCCAGGTAGCTGGAGCGGTCTAGCCACTAACAGTGGGCACCTTTGGAATTCTGGCACAACGTGTGAGTGCATCCACAATATGGTTGCCAAAGAATGGCTGCCCCAGAAGGTGGAGCCAGCCACAGAATGGCTGTCGTAGCTTACCTTCAGTCACATAGCGAATATCCCTGAGCTGTGATGGTAGCTGCTGCCAAAGCAGCATTTTTAAAGATCTGCACAGCCAATCAAATCACCAATGGCCAATCAGAAGCCTTACTGGCCAAAAGCCCCATCTGGATTCGCCCACTTTCTAAATAAACTTGGTGAGCACCAGAAAAGGTATCTGTGGGCGCCAATGCCACCCATGGGCAACATGTTGGAGACTCCTGATATAGACCAACTTTTAATGCAATATTGTTGTTGTTGTCTTTTCTTTGCACAATAAGTAGAGCTGTGGATCTTTCTGTCTGCTAGCCACATGGATGCATACATATAGATGCATCCTTAGAGAGATGTCTCTGTGAGAAATCTCTGATCCCAAATTATCTGCACTATTGTTTTGGCACTGAAGTAGCTCTGCCTGAAGTTCCAAAGCAATCGGTCTCTGGTGGCTGAGCTACTCTTTGGGGCCAGTAGCCCTAACCTAACACATACTTTCTAGCCTTCACGCCTTTGTGATTTTTTGCCATTTGTCCCTCAAGTTTTTTCTTGTGCTGCAAGCACAAATCAAGGACTTACAGCATAGCACAGATTCAAATAAATATAGTAGTAATCCCCACTGCTCTAACAAGAGGTCAGCAAATTCAATTTATCTCCCTAGCACCTATTTAAATTGATTTCTGGTTCCAGCTACAAGAATGGTAGGTGCAATGCCACTTCTGAGGTTGCTGCACCAATTACTCTTTGTGAAGGATATTTTTTTGTTGGATATTTGAGGAAAAATTCAATTGGTTGCATGTCCATGTGTTCACAGAGAGTTCTGCTTGCAACATGAGTGAGAAAGGATTTGAATGTGTTACACAAAGAAGAATTGTACACATTCAAGAGCTATGTTGCAAGGAAAAAAATATTTGGCTTTTTCCATCGAAAAATTATAGTGATGAGAGAAAACCTTACCTCCTGAATTTATCTATTCCATCTAGCTATTCAGTGCAAAGGAACACCTTGTAAGGCAATGTACCAACAGCTCTAGTATGAGGATGCATTTTTATAAGTGTATTGTTTGAGTGAAAAAAAGACTAAAATTTGTACAGATAAGCAGATTTTTGTATGCATACTTTTGATTGTACAGGTATATGTGGCTGTTATCATGTGAATGCCAGAGATTAGAACTATTTGGAAAACCCAGGGTAGTAATCATGAAATTGAAAATATCATACCATATAGCAACCAATACCAGCCTTCCTCTGTTTGGGAAGAGAGCTTCCAGAAGAGGGCAACCAAGATGATTAAGAGGTTAGGGCGCCTTTCCATTGAAGATAGGCTAAAGTGCTTGGAACTCTTCTGCTTAGAAAAAAGATTATTGGGGGAGGGAAAACATGCGGTTTAAAAAATTATTCATGGGATGGAGAGAACTTCCCCCTCCAATAATACTTGAGCTTGAGGGCACCCAATGAAATTGATATGCAATTGATTCAAGCTGGAATAAGTGATTAAACTGTGGGATTCACTCTCAGTGTATGTGGTGATGATCATGGGCACAGATGGTTTTAAGAGAAATTCATGAGGGCAGGTCTGCCAGTGATTACTGGACAGGTGACTAAAGGCAACCTCCACAGTCAGAGACAGCAAATGTCTTGAATACCAGTGCTAGGGGGCAACATCAGGATAAGGCCTCAATGCCCTATTTGTTGTATTTTGCTGTGTGAAACATGTTGCTGGACTTGCTGGACCATTGGTCCGATTCAGCAGGGATGTTCTTATGTCCAAAAGCATAAATTCCATGTAGATTTGACCCCTTGTTTTCTTCTTTTTTACAAATTAAGCCCTGGCATATGAGAAGAAGATAGGTCTGTGGTAGTAAAAGAGCTTGACTTTAAGTAAGTTCAATAAGTAAATAAGGCTTGTCCTCTCTCTGTTAGAAGAGAGCTGTGAAAAGAGCAAACAAACATGGAAAGCATGGACAGAAAATTGTCACAAGTTACTTTTAAGACTGATAACTGTGTTGTATTACACTAGTTAAGTTCCAGGAGAGTAGACCCGATAGTCTAGAGTTTCTTTGATGCTTCATGTCTGTTAAAAGCAATTGTCATCACATAAACACTGCTTTTTCAACAGCCACCCCAAGACAAAGCCACTCCTGTGCTTGCCCTGTCGTATGTCCCAGAGAGAACCTCTTCTTTGGAAGGGTACTACAGAGGGCTCTGTTACTACCTCTTTCAGCCACTTCTGCAGTCTCTGTCTCTCAGTTCTTACTTTATACTTTGCCATGTTAACATAGTGCCTTACACTGAATCAGCTTTTGGTCCATCAAGTTCAGTATTGTCTAGTCAGATTGGCAGCAGCTCTCCAGGGTCCCTGGTAGAGATCTTTCACATCACCCACCACCTCATCCTTTTAACTGGAGATGTGGAGATTAAACCTGGGAAATTCTGCATGCAAAGCAGACACTCTGCCACTGAGCCACACCCTTATCACCTGCTTTTCACTGTGTTTTGTTCCATTTCACCCTTGGGTACTGAAATATTGTATTTATACATCTAGATTAACCGGTGGGATATCACACAAAGGCACATTTAACAAAGGGATTTACTTTGTGAAATTGATGTGGTAAAAAAATTATCTTGCGGTGACTTTACAATCAGAGAATCAGAATTGGGAGGGAAATCACATTGCATTTCCCCGAGAAATTCATATGCTCTAAGAGCCCCAGTTGGACTTGTCTGCTCCACAGCAGACCAAACGTGGGGTAGCTTCACATAGTACATTAAAAGAATGGGGGTGTGAATTATTATTTATTTATATACACAATTTAAACCCCACCTTCCTGTCCCCAGGGTTATCAAGCAGATTTCTCTTGTACCATGTTCTGAGTCCAGGCGCAGCAGCAAGAAGGAACTCCCTGGGTAGCCTGGAGCCTGAGTGTCTGGAGCACAAGAGCGAGAACCCAAGAGCTGGAATCTTGCAAAATGGTTGTTCCAGAAAGATTTCCCTCCCGATCCCAGGTTTAAATGGGCTGGGAGGGTCAAGAATCCTGCAAATGGTTATGTCCACTGGAATTGTGGCAGGGTTGCCAGCTCCGACCCCTTCTGCATTTGCCTACGACTGCTCCACTGGGCAGAAGGAGGAAATTCCCTAGCAAATGGGGGACTGGCATCCCCAGTGTGATTACATCACTTCTGGTGCAACCCAGAAGAGACATCATCGCATTCACTCTAAACTCTCTGGTTAAACCGTAGGATGTTTGGCGAATGTGAGTTTTGGGTGAATGCTAGAACATCATTGTCATGGGGCAGCCAGCTGAGGCTTCCTCAGATGAAGAGGACCTTGAAACAGCAGGCAGTGGAAGAGTGGAACAACAGCAAGCTGAGCAGGCACAGACGGATGCATGTCCCCCGTGCCTACAACCACCCAGGGCAGGGGACTCACCTGTGTCCAACAGCAGCCCTCCACAACCACTGGAGCAGCAGTGCTGAAGGTGCAGAACATTCCTACTTGAGCATAGAAGTGTAGAAGGAGTGCTAGGTTACAAGCACTACAAAGAGCGCTTCCGGCTGACAGCAATGAGAATAATGAGCTCCCTCCAGCAGAGAGTGCTGAGTCAGAGGAACAGCTGGTTCCTCTTAGGCTTATTTAAGCAGGCGCTTGTAGCCAGGCTGATGTGGGAACAATGTGTTACTGTTACTCTGTGTTTTCTTGGGCTGCTGATCATTCCTGAGACGTGTGGGATGGACCTTGGGATGGACTTTGACTTGCCATTCGGACTTAGCTTTTGATACTGACACTTTGGATCCAGACTTAGAACAGCCTGGTATTGACCCTTGGACTGTTATCTGACTACACCACCTGCTTCTGGCCCTCAGGTCTGCTGGCATTCAGGACAATCATCCTCTAAATGATGACACTACTTCTGGGACATGACAGAAATGACATAATTGTGCTGAGGACATCAATTGCCCACCCTGCTAAGTCCCTGCCTCCTCCACTTTCCACCTGTTGCCAGGCTGTGCTTGGCAATCCTAAACCATGGTCTGGCCCAAGAGCTGGAGCATGGGCTGCAAGCCCGTTGCTAGGTTGCTTCTGTAAAGGCCTGCAGTTTTTGCTGCTTTTGCTGGGTGGTGGCAGATCCTGAGGACTGGTGGTCCAGGACATGGCCTGGATGCAGGGTAGCTGTCATGTCTTCATGAACATCTGCTGGGTCTAGAGTTTGCCAGGCCATGTCAAGCAACCAGTGGGAGTCCAGGGGTAGGGTAAGGACATTGGGGCAGGCAAGGGGGGGTGCGTTCCCCAGCAGTGACATCATGCCTCTTTAGGAATCATTACCCATAGTAATGTAGTTTAGTGTAATGTATAAAAGGAAATGGTGCAGCAAGCTGTGTTTCACATCTGTTAATTGTTCATCCTTGTCAGTTCTTACCAGAAGCACAGAAACAGGAAATGTCTCTCTCTTGTACCAACCCTATTTCTGCTTCATTGTAATGCATGAAGTCTCCTGAGACCAAAATAATAATAATCACCTGAGCCTTTTGATCGCTAATTTTATGTAACTAGAAATAATTATCACATTCAAAGCCTTGTTTGAAATAAACTACTGTTTAAAGTATATAAGCCTAGTATATGGGAATGCTTCCTTTTTCTTCCTCATAGTTACCAGCACTGAGCATGTCAGATTACATTGTGAATCAGAGGCTTCTTTCTGTACGCACAAATTTTTTTACAAGCACTGGGAGCTAGAAATTGAAATATTTTCAATCCTGGAAAGGGGAGATATTATACTTCCAGATGAGGGATACGGAATTCACATCTAGCTCTGGAGAGACATGAACATTTTTACTAAAGCTGTGGCATTTTTATGTATAGAAAACAGTACTCCACATCATGTTTGGAGGTTTTATGGCTCCCCTTGAGCTTCATGTTGTTGGATTCAAAGTAGAGTCATATTAACAGAAGCATCTGGATTTCCAGTCAGAGTAATCTGTAAAAAAAAACCCCAATAAAAATGATTAAATCTTTTCCTGAAATATGTCTTAGATACTATAGCCTTTTGGACATAATTTGGCACATATAAAATACACATTGTGTTATGGTCATAAGACTGCAACCAGTGTTTTGTCCTCCCCCTTTGCAGGGAAAATAGCATTTGGGGTAAGGATGATTCAGATAATAAAAACCATACAGAGGGAAAAGAACAACACACACACCCTTCTGCCTTCTGTTACTGCATCTCTCCTCAGAATCGGAGCTCCAAGTGGCTGCAATTAAAAGTGATCTTTCCCCCTCTTCCTATGTCATTTGGCCCTGAATTACCTACTTAACTCATTAAGATGTAGGACCTTCTACCTCCTCAATACTGTTCAATCAGGTGTGGCATTAGCATAGGGTTGCCAACTCCAGCTTGGGAAATGCCAGGAGGTTTGTGAATGGAACTTGTGAAGGGTGGAGTTTTAGGAGAGGAGGGAGCTCAGCTGGGATTTGATGCCATAGAGTCAACAATCCAAAACTGCCATTTTCTCCTGGAGACCCGATCTCTGTAGTCTGGAGATCTAGTGCAATTGTGGGAAAACTCCAGTTTCTACCTGGTGATTGTCAGCCCTTTTTTTACTATTTTACTGTTGGAGGACTGCAAGGAATTACAGGGGCAAATCCCATTATCCCCTTACCTCCTCCTCTCTACCACCACCTTGTTTATGTGAAATGCATATTTGCCCTCCCTACTCACTCTGCTCCAAGAAACACCAGGGTTGTGATGCAGAGGCAGGCAATGGCCAACCCACCTTTGAATGTCTCTTGCCTTGAAAACCTGATGAAGTTACCATAAGTCAGCTGTGACGTGTTGGCGCATGCACACACATACACACACTCTACTTCCTCCTGCCCTTTGTTACTTTCCTTCCCCTCGTGTTGCTTTCCTTTCCCTCTTTTTACCTTCCTCCACGTTCCTCCGCTTGTTCTGAATTCATTTATTTTATTATATTTCTAATACAAGTTGGGTTTGTTGGTTTAATTATATGACTAGAAAACCCAACAATAAAAAAGTTGCACAGGAAATAATGCATGCATGGCAAATAAAGGTGCTGGGATGTATCTTCATTTTGAGTGATGCAGACTTCAGCACTAGGCAATGCACTAATCTAAATGTACATATACTTGCGTGTGCAGTTTTCGTTTGCCCCCTCTGGGAAAGGCAGTAACGTCATGAAACCTTCATTTGTCCACCATCCCAAGGCACCGCCCCTAAATCTCCAGGAATTTCTCAAGCCACAATTGGCAAACCTGATTTAATTTGTGCACTTCATGTGCTGTTATCACTGACAAATGGGCTTTCCTCTATAAAAACAGGAATCATCATGTGTGATCTGAGAAGCAGGAGGCAACTATCCCCTTGTCCTCTCTATGTGGTACCCCTGTACCTGCAGAATTTATGACCAAGGTGAGACTTAAACCTGGGCCTTCTCAGTTCATTCTCCTGCCCGCTACTCAACCCTGGCTTTCAATTTAAAAGTATAATAAGGAGCAACCAAAGCAATAGAATACCAAAGAGCTGCTCATTTAACACCACTCTCTAGAAACCTGAGTGGCTGACCTGTCCACCATTTTCCAGGTGAGAAGATGGACACTGTAGTGACATTCCCGTTCTGAGTTCCCTGTGCTCATCATTTGTAGTACTGAGTGGATGGAGATGGTAAGGCTAAGCATGCATAAAAAATAAGAATGGTCTTGTGGACTGCTCACATTCTGTTAGGTTTCATATATATTTTCTAGACACAATTCAATCTTAGTGTTTCCTACATTTCAAGAAAATGTGTGTTTTACATGTGGTTAAGCCAAGAGCCTTATAAAAATAAAATAAAAAATTATCACAGTATTGGAAGTGAGTGCAGAAGGAAGATTGTCTGTAATTGGTCACATGTGTCGCTTGAGAACTACCTATAAGGAATACTCTGTTCTTTAGGAAGAGCTGGATCAAAATATATTCCGAGGAAGATGAAGAAGAAACTGGTCATTCTTGCTCTGTTTCAAGCATGCATGACTCTTAACAGCTTTCTTTGCATGTAAAAAGGAACTCAGGAGAGCAACATTTTCATAATGCATTTTTAAGGCATTGGTTTTGCCTCCATAGAGAGTCCCCTCTTGCTTTTTCCCAACATGTGTCCCACCCCATCTGGAGCATTCTTTTGCCTTACTAAGATTTTTTTATAATGCAAACAAGCTTAATTACTATGTGTGTGTAGCCATCCCAGTTTTCATTTTATTTCACAGCACTTATGAAAAGTTAAGTACATTTACTCACACAAACACAATAATTTTCTTCCCTTTGAAAAGGAAATCCGAAGCACAAATATCATGGCCTAAGTAGATGTTGCTCTGACCTGGATGGCCCAGGCTAGCCTGATCTCGTCAGATCTCAGAAGCTAAGTAGGGTCAGCCCTGGTTAGTATTGGGATGGGAGACCACCAAGGAATACCAGGGTTGCTGGGCAGAGGAAGGCACTGGCAAACCACCTCTGTTAGCCTCTTGCCATGAAAACCCCAAAAGGGGTCGCCATAAGTTGGCTGCGACTTGACGGCACTTTACACACACACACACACAAGTAGATGTTATATTTTCCCCTGGTTCCATTCCAGGTCTGTTCAATCAAAGAAGTATCACAGATTTCCTTCTGGGAACTTAATTCTCAGGCCGTTTCTCCCTTTGGTGCTCAATGTATACCGATGAATTAACTTAGGTCTCCCCAGTGGATAAATAGGTGTCTCCCCCAGCCATTTCAGGTCAGGAAAACTGCATGGGGAAAGGCTGAAACTTCTCATGCACCATGGTCCTGATGCAAATCACAAGCACACATGCCTATATTTCCAGGCATCACACACCTCCTTATCCCAGCAGCCACTGCCACTACGTTCCAAAGCAATGCATTCCAAGAATGACATCAGAAGGAAGAGAAGGGAATAAGTTGCCAAAGCAACCAGAAAACCTTAGGCTTGGAGTGGAGGGGGGGGAAGCATCTGATTCCAATTATCTTGCAGCAGCTCGAAATATTTGCATTTCGATCCAAACTGGTGATGTGTCAGCAGCGTCACCCAATTCTGGGCTGATGGGTTTTTTCAATTAACCCCAACAGAGCCAAGCAGAAAAGCATCTGGAAATGCTCAAAAGAAATCCAAATGCCAGCAAGAACAGAATAAGGAAACCAGTTAATATCCATGCCTAAAGATTCATGTATACTTCTCCTTAAGACGTTCATCTGATTCTGAAGACTACTTTCAGGCATCACCTTTATCCAAAGGCAGAGGAATGCCAAAATTGCCATTAGCATCCCTGAAGCGCCATGCATTTATTTGAGGGAAGCATTTACACATTTATTTAATCTGGTAGTAATTTCTTGCAGGCTGATTAATCCACACATATGTATG
This sequence comes from Euleptes europaea, assembly GCF_029931775.1. Taxonomy (NCBI): domain Eukaryota; kingdom Metazoa; phylum Chordata; class Lepidosauria; order Squamata; family Sphaerodactylidae; genus Euleptes; species Euleptes europaea. The sequence continues at coordinate 91,668,617 of NC_079316.1, read as the reverse complement.
ATTTTTAAAGCTTTAGAACTGTAATAGACTCTCACCAACTACCCAGTGAAAACCTATCTATTTTGTTGTACTTGGGTATTCTCTGAGATGAGCCCCATCCTTTATTAGCTTAATTGTAAGAGACTGGCCAGCCAACTTGCCCAAATTCCATTTTGCCATCAAGTCAATGCTTCCCCCTACTTTTTACGGTTGCCAACTGGTCAGGAGAAAAAGGTCCTGTCCCTTGCATAGAGGCTTCATGTGCGGAAAAGGGCAGCCGAAGCATTTCATGGCATGGAGGTAAATATCAGCACCTGGTATTTGCTGCAGATCAAGCAGCTATTGAAGGGACAGCTAGCAGGAACCAGTTTAAAAGATGGCATCCCCGCTTCTTTATGTCAGCGCACTGTCACTGAAAGATGTGGCATTTCTTTTGTCTATCACTCCCTCTTAGCATACGGTAAGTGAAATTCCTTTCTCATTTAAATAGTATGCTAATTGTATGGGAATGCCTCTTTCTTGCCAGACCACTCCCTAAGCTATAGCTTTCTTAAAAGAAAGAAATTGCTTCCCATGAGCTTTATTTTAAAGTTACCTTCACGTTTCAAAACCTGATTTGAATACTTATTCTGACTAATAGTCTTTTAATCCTTTCCCCTATTGTCTTTCCAGCAAATCCTGGCATAGGGCCAAACTAGACATTTTGGCATCCCTGTGTTTCATGCCATTTTAGTGAAGAATTTGGCCATTTAAAAATTATCTTGTCCACACACCCCATGCTTTTTTGGCACTCAAAAAGGCATGGGGGAGGAGAAAAGATTGCCTGGTCCTTCTGCACCACCTTGTGGAATTTAAATGGCCAAATTCTTCTTTCAAATGGTATCAGCATCCACGGGCCAAACCTATGGATTCCATAATGTCTAGTTTGGCCCTGAATAGGGCTGGGAAGGCTTTATTTCTGAGCTTTCCTAGGGATTTTTCTCTGAGCTCTAAGGTGGTATGAGCTAAAATGTCCCGTTTCTTCTTGATGCTCAGTTCTGAGGAAATTGTGGCACACTGATAGAATGTCTGACAGCAAGCCTGGAGAATAATGTTTGGTCCCTTATGGAGGCTTAATGTGTGGAAATCAGCTGTGGAAGCTTTTCATTCCATTGAGGTAAATAACATCACCTGGTAAATAAAATCACATTAAGCCTCAGTCAAAATGACAGAATGTTTTTGTTCTCCAGGCAGTTGGCAACCCCACACTGACACCAACTTGTAATGGCCTAAACAAAAAAACATAACTTGGGGGTAAGTTTTTGTGCCCTGTCTGGATTTAAGATCTAGCAGCACTCAGTGTGGGAAGCTTGTATTTTATTACTGAATGCCTTTTGCTATTATTAAAACTTTCCTGCTTTTTATATCTGCCCCATGGCACAGAGTAGTAAGCCATAGTAGTCCAAGCTCTGCTCATGACCTGAGTTCAGTCTTGACAGAAGTCGGTTTCAGGTAGCCTGCTCAAGGTTGACTTAGCCTTCCATCCTTCTGACGTTGGTAAAATGAGTACCCTGTGCAGCCAGCCCACAGCTGACAACAGATGAACAGCAGGAAGACCAAGAACAGGCACCCCTAAAGGCACAGCCGACAATCGAGTAGGGTTGCTAACCTCCAGGTGGTGGCTGGAGATCTCCTGCTATTACAACTAACTGATCTCCAGCCAATAGAGCCTAATGGCAGTGTTTCTTAATGATTTGACATGTTTCCTCAATGGGCCTTTATTGCTGGCAAATGGCTCTGTACAACACCCAACAAGGAGGAGGTAATACCATGCTTTCCAGCCAAAGGGAAAGATCAGAGATGTGTGTGTGTGTGTAATGAGTCAGAAAGAGAAGTAGACAGGCACTGCTGAGAGTAGGGTTGTCAACCTCCAGGTACTAGCTGCAGATCTCCTGCTATTCCAACTGATCTCCAGCCAATAGAGATCACCTGGAGAAAAATGGCCGCTTTGGCAATTGACCTCTATGGCATTGAAGTCCCTCCCCTCCCCAAACCCTGCCCTCCTCAGGCTCCACCCCAAAAATCTCCCGCCAGTGGCAAAGAGGGACCTGGCAACCCTAGCTGAGAGGGAGGCTGAAGCACTTGGGGTCAGGGTAGGGTTGCCAACCTTCAAGTAATGGCTGGAGATCCCCTGCTTTTACAACTGATCTCCAGGCGACAGAGATCAGTTCCCCTGGAGAAAATGGCCACTTTGGCAATTGGACTCTATGGCACTGACGTCCCTCTCCTCCACAAACCTCCTCAGGCTCCACCCCCAAATCTCCAGGTATTTCGCAACCCAGAGCTGGCAACCCTAACTCAGAGGCACCTTCATCCCTTAACCCAGAGGCAGTAACTTAGGCCCCGGGCCCCATCCCTCCAGGATCACCCTTAGAATCCCACAGAAGACAACTACGATCAGAACTGCAAGCATGCAGGCGTAGCACACGCTTGGCTGCGCAGCTAGGGTTGCCAGGTCCCTCTTCTCAACCAGTGGGAGATTTTGGGGGCGGAGCCTGAGGAAAACGGGGTTTGGGGAGGGAAGGGACTTCAATGCCATAGGGTCCAATTGCCAAAGTGGCCATTTTTCTCCAGGTGATCTGATCTCTATTGGCTGGAGATCAGTTGAATTAGGAGGAGATCTCCTGCTACTACCTGGCAGTTGGCAACCCTATGCGCAGTACCAGCTGCGGATGGAAAGCTAAAGCGAGGAGGAGTGCCTGCAGTACTCGTCTAAAGAAGCAGGCGGCACGCCCTAGCATGTGGCTATAAAACCTCCGGAAAGGAGCTGTGGGGTTTGGACGCAACAAGTTCGATAGATGTTGAACTGGCTGACACTTGACCAGATTAATTTCTTATGCCCTAACCCCAGACTCTGCAACCCTTTTTTGGTTCCCTCTGACTTCGGACCGTCTGACCTTGCTTTTGGATTTCCCTTCGGCTTGTGAACGCTTCATGAACAAGAATTCATGAAGGATGTGTGGCTGTCCTCTACAAGGGCCAGGGCCTTTCCGACCCTGGGCCTGGCCTGGTGGAATAGCCTTCCCAGTGACATCAGGGCCCTGCAGGACCTTAAGGAGTTCCCTAGGGCCTGTAAAATGGAACTATTCCACCAGGCCTACAATTGAGGGCGGCCGCGTGTTATCCACTATTGCTGGCCTCCCAATCCCCCCCCCACTGTGCCATCTATGGGGATGCTCTGCTGTAATCCAGTTCTGCAGTGGCAACTGGGGTTTTTAACTGTCATCTTTGTTTATTAATATGATGTTTTAAATTGATGTTTTATGGTTTTATGTATTTGTGTGTTTTAGACAGTGTAACCTGCTCTGAACCCAGCCTGGCTGGGAATTGAGGACGAGCTATAAATATGAAAAATAAATAAATAAATAAACCTTGAGGCTGAGAAGAAGAACAGATTTTTATTACGGCATCAGCCCTGGTTAGTATTTGGATGGGAGACCACTAAGGAATACCAGGGTTGCTGTGCAGAGGAAGGCACTGGCAAACCACCTCTGTTAGTCTCTTGCCATTAAAACCACAAGTCGCCATAAGTCGGCTGCGACTTGACGGCACTTTACACACACACACACTGCCATTCTAAGAATACTTGAAACCTTGAGGCTGAGAGAGACTCTGTAACCTGACACCAGCCCCGGCAGGCAGACAGAACATTTATTTATAAATACTGAAGTATATCTCATATGGAGCCAAAGACAACCTCCTATTGAGCAACAGACCTGCTACCCCATATCAGATCCCCTAAAAGAGAAAGAGGCCCTGTTCCAAAGCAGGGGCAGCTCGACCTCTAGGTGGACCGTTGCCTAGGGTGCCAGTCTCCCCCAGATATAGGGGGGCGCCAAGATGGATACTGCCTGAGCAGTGTCAGCATGGCACTGGGGCAAGAAGCAGCCCCAGGTGCTGCACTGCCACAGCCCAGCATTGGGTACCTGAGGCCTTCCACGAGGGCACCATAGTTAGGGGTGCCAGGTCTCTCCTCGCTACCGGCAGGAGGTTTCGGGGCAGAGGGACTTCAATGCCATAGAGTCCAATTGCCAAAGCGGCCATTTTCTCCAGGGGAACCGATCTCTATTGGCTGGAGTTCAGTTGTAATAGCAGGAGATCTCCAGCTACTACCTGGAGATTGGCAACCCTAACCATAGTGGCGGCGGCTGCACCACTGCTGCAGCTGAGCCAACAGGGCCTTCCCTTGTCGCCAGGCGTGGTGTGTGCCCTGGAAAATGGCAGCACTGCCTGTGGTGCTGTGCTGCTACTGCACTCAGATGGCAGGCAGCTGAGCTCTACCCAGCCGGCCTTTCCCTGCCACCTAGGCTGCCCCAGCCCCTGATGAGGAAGGGAGGAAGAGAATCCCCCTCCAGTGGCTCCGCTTGCAACTGGCTCTGCTCACAGCAGGTCTGCAGGTAGGTGGCTGGTTTGGAGGAGGCTCATGCCCCCCCCCAACTCATTCCTTGCCTTGGGCACCAAAAACTCTTGCACTGGCCCTGACACATCTACGGTTGCCAGATCTGGGTTGGGAAATACCTGGAAATTTTGGGGGTGAAGCCTGGGGAGGGCGGAGTTTGGGGAGGGGAGGGACTTCAATGCCATAGAGTCCAATTGCCAAAGCGGCAATTTTTTCTCCAGGGGCCTAGCAGGGGATCTCCAGCCATCACCTGAAGGACTGAAGGATTGGAAACTCTGCTTCTTCTACATATGAATAATTCATTACAACGTGATTACCACCTATATACTCCACTGGAGATATTATAAGATATTTTTTGGAACTTTCTTGAATGCTACCCATCTTGTCATGTTGAAGACTTCACCTTCTGCTGCTATTGCTTGTCAGCTTTACACTTTAGTGGGAATTGTTTTTGTGTGTTAGCATTTATTAAATATTTTGCGCTTTGTTAAATGTTGGTTGGCTCCTGTACTGAATTCCTAATCTCCCTGATATTAGTACAGTGGTGTCTATCTTTCTTTCCATCACCTGAAGGTTGGCCACCCTCCCCTGACCCCAAGTGCTTCAGCCTCCCTTTCAGCGGTGGCTGTCTGCTTCTCTTTCTGTCTCATTACACACACACACATCTCTGATCTTTCCCTTTGGCTGGAAAGCATGGTATTACCTCCTCCTTGTTGGGTCTTGTACAGAGCCATTTGCCAGCAATAAAGGCCCATTGAGGAAACATTGCCGTTATCATAGGCTCTAGTTCCCTCAAGGCAAGCTACTTTAGGCCAAGCCCATAGGATAGACCCGTTTACTGGAAATTAACAATATACCCTTCCTCTCCACATTTATCCTCATGAGTATTTTATAAGAGCCCTTGTGAGGCACTGTTTAGACTAGGATCTGGGAGATCCAAGTTTGAATCCCTACTGGTGCCATGGAAGCTGGCTGGGTGACCTTGGGCCAGGCAGTCCCACACTCTTGGCCTACCCTACCTCACAGGGTTGTTGTGAGGATAAAATTGTTGGAAGGAGAATGCTGTTTTGGGTCCCCATTGGAGAGAAAGGCAGGGTATAAATGCAGTAAATAAAAATAAATAAAGTAACTTTAGGGTGCAAAATACTGCCTGGCTCAAGCTGCACTTCCTAGCTGAAGAGGATTTTCAACCCAGTTCTCTTCCAATCCTAACGTGCCCCTCTTAAAAGTATTTCATATCCTTCTCTCAGCACCAGGATGTTTTGGAGATAAAACGGGTTGACTCCATATACTTTGCCTCAGAGCTCTTTGGAGGAAGGGTAGGATACAAAAATGGAATGAATAAATGAAATAATAGAATCTTTCACTTACGTTCACCCACAGGTTGGAATTGAACTTGACTGGCTGGCATGAGTCATGTAGCATTATGAGCAGATTCCCATTTCCTCCATTTGTCTGTTCCTATGAGTTCTGAGAGGATATTTAAAATTAAACAGAATGGCCCTCAGATCTTCTTGCTTTCTTATATTCTTCTGCAAAAGCTTTTTACTAATCAAGTGAAGGGAGGGCATTAGAACTGCAAGATCTGTACCACATTCATAAGTAGACAACATTAGAATTCACACACATTTTACTGAATTGGCAGACTATTGAAAGACAAAAATGAAACAGGACGGGGCCTCAAACTAAAGATCGGTTTACTGACTGATGCTTCATTTGTAATATATCCATTTGCCATCCCTGTCTACTTTGTTTCTTTTACATGCTGCTATACATCGATAGCACTAAAAACAAAAAGTTGTAGCCCTGGGGCAACACGATCATGGTGCAAACTGCTGGGCTCTGTCTCCCTCTGTTGATCTGAATGTGGAACAGGGAAATATTTTGTCATGGCACTCCCAGGGTGAAAGTGCCTTTGCAAATACAATTGTGGTTGTCTACCCCAAATAGTCAATATCAGCAGGGAAGAGGAGATAGATGGAATCTAACAAGACGTTATGCCACACGGAGTCTCTTTGAATTGAAAATGTGGCAAGAGTCTGTTTTGCTTTTGCTTTTGTTAAGAGGCCCGCGCACTTCTGTCTTTTGTCACTTTGAAAGATAGCAGCAGCTACTTCTGCACTTAGAATCATTTCACAATGCAGCTTTTCAGGGGAATAAACGCCGCAGTTATCTGTTGTCTCCCATGTCAGCCATTAATTGAAACACAAGACCACTAACACATGCTTCCTGTTTCAAACCTGTAAAACGTATTTCACCCTGCTTTTCACTATATAGTCCTTGTGGTGTATTTATTGTTTACTTAACAATGGCACAGTCTGCTTTTCCCCTCTGATATTTGTGTGAGTTGGTTTAGTCTCAGGGTAGAGTCCCTGTTTGTTAGTTAAAATGGTAGGCTGAATGAGCTCCCTTGTCCTAAAACTAGTTGTTCCCATCATTGCATCTTCTTGTTAATAAATAGATGTTGCTCTGAATACACCTGTCTCTGCTATGGGAATAGGGTTGCCAACCTCCAGGTACTGAGCAAAAATAGACTCTTCTGTGTACAATTGGGTTATACTTACAATAAACGCAGAAAAAAATCTTACAAGTAAAATGTCTAAATGCCAATATTTGTAAGAATTCCATAAAGCTATGAGCCATAGCCATATATCACCAACCAGTGAAAATATTACACAGATATAAATACAGGTAAGTATGACAATGTAAGTATTACAATACAAGTTTTCAACATCTAGAAAAGCATAGTATATTGATATTTCTTTTTTTCTACTCCACAGGTGCCAGGCAGAAGAGGAAGACGGCCGTTTCAGATTTTCTACAGTTCTTCTTCTGACACCTTATTTCTCCAGTTGGTTTATATCCTAAGTAAGGGAGACCCAGAATTTGAAGGATATGAGGTTTGACTAGCCCTTGACAGTGGGAAGGAAATTTGTACTACCCATGGGGAGTTTTTGCAAGAAGATAAATACTTAGGATATAAACCAACTGGAGAAATAAGGTGTCAGAAGAGGAACTGAAGAAAATCTGAAACGGCCGTCTTCCTCTTCTGCCTGGCACCTGTGGAATAGAAAAAAGAAATATCAATATACTATACTTTTCTAGATGTTTAAAACTTGTATTGTAATACTTACACTTTCATACTTACCTGTATTTATATCTGTGTAATACTTTCACTGCCCTGACCTGGATGGCCCAGGCTAGCCTGATCTAGTATTTGGTTAGTATTTGGATGGGAGACCACCAAGGAAGTCCAGGGTTGCTATACAGAGGAAGGCACTGGCAAACCACCTCTGTTAGTCTCTTGTCTTGAAAACCCCATAAGGGGTCGTCATAAGTTGGCTGCGACTCGACGGCACTTTACACACACACACACACAATATTTTCACTGGTTGGGGATATATGGCTATGGCTCATAGCTTTATAGAATTCTTATAAATATTTGCATTTAGAAATTTTACTTGTAAGAATTATTTCTGTGTTTATTGTGAGTATAACCTCCAGGTACTAGCTGGAGATCTCCTGCTGTTATAACTGATGTCCAGCCGACAGAGATCAGTTCCCCTGGAGAAAATGGCCACTTTGGCAATTGGACTCTATGGCATTGAAGTCCCTCCCCTCCCCTAACCCTGCCCTCTGCAGGCTCCTCCCCAAAAACCTCCCACCAGTGGCAAAGAGGGACCTGGCAAGCCTGTATGGGAATCTCAGAGCAGGAACCTGAGTGAATACCCTGCTCTTGACCTCCAAGTAATAACATAATGTGGTGTCAGAAGTGGTTCTGTTACTTCTTTGGGTATTCAGCACCGTATAAGAAGATTCCTGATTATACCCTTTGTTCATTAATGGAGCATTTCAAGCTTCTATCAGATTTATCCTTTATGGGGAATTTAGGGGAGAACTAGAGACAATGGAAACAGAAATTAAAACTGTACCTAGCAGTCACAAAGGCTGAAGGAGAGTCTGAGGAATATAAAACTACAGTCTTGCTTCACTGCATGGGAGAAAACAAAACATTCTTGAGATTTATAATAATATGCATGGGGGTTTTGTAAACCCTGACAAGAAAACTTAAGCAATAAACTTTAGTTTACTGTGAACTGAGGGGAAAGCCTATGTTTGAGAGATACTAGTTTGGAGAGACCAATTACAATATTATATGAGGCTGCTGGAATAAATGGTTTTTTCACCAGGCTAAGAAAAAAAGCTTAGCATTTTCAGTTTGGCCTGCCCCAGGACCCTTTATAACTGCATTCAGCATAACAATGCAAGCTTAAGGAAAAGTTTTTAGAAAACCTTGCACTCACTTTTGCACAGGCCATGGATATGTGCATAACAAAAGTTCTTACCAGTGCCCAGGATAGAACTATGTCTGCAGAAGCAACAATGCATGCAATTCAGCAAAGTGAAACTACCCCCAGCTCCCTGCACAGGAAAGGCAACTCCCATCAAAACTTCCACTGCTATAAACTGCCCCTGCAAGCACAAACAAGGTTTGCAATACATGTGGAACTGCACACAACTCCAGGCAGTGTCCAGCCTTTGGAGCAATTTGTTTAAATTGTCCCAGGAAAAATACTTTTTCCAAAGCATATAGGATGAAGGAAAACAAAGCAAAGCTAGAGAAAGGCACACGCCTGCTATTAATGGGTTCTACATCCAATCAGTCCTGACCTGGATAGCTAGGGTTGCCAGCTCCAGGTTAGGAATATTCTGGGAATTTGGGGGCAGAGCCTGGGAAGGGACCTCAGCAGGGTATAATGCTATAGTCAGAGCTCAGCAGAAATATGATGCCATAGAGGCCACCCGCCAAAGCAGCCATTTTCTCCAGGGGAAACTGATCCCTGTTGTCTGGTGATCAGTTGTAATTCTGGCAGATCTCCAAGCCCCATGGGGAGGTTGGCAGCTCTAGAAGAGGACACAGCTGGTACACAAACAGACTGCAGAAGAACCTCCAAGTTCTGGACCTCATCTGTAAGAGAAAACACAGCCACATAAAAATGACTTAATACAACATTCATGCTATAAAGAAGGCAAGGTTGTAGGCAAAGGTGATCATCTAGCTCAGTGGTTCCCAAACATTTCGGGCCACCACCTCCTTGGTTCCATAAACTCAACCCCAGCGCCCCCTACCCTATCCTATAGAAAGCATTATTCAAAATAGGGGTTTGCATGACTCACTAAACAAAATAACAATAAAATTTCAAAACAGTACCTATTAATTGCACATCTATTCAAAATCAAATTAAAACTTTTTAGTTGAAATTTATTCAACAAAACTGATGAACTTAATCCAGTGGTCAAAAAGGGCAAGAGTCCAGTAGCACCTTAAAGACTAACAAAAATATTTTCTGGTAGGGTATGAGCTTTCGTGAGCCACAGCTCACTTCTTCAGATACAGCTAGAATGTGAATCCATCTGTCTTTAAGTAGAGGAACAGTATGTAAATGTGAATAGCAGGCTTGATGGGATTAGGTGTGATATGCAGAAGAGTCTGTGATGTCCAGGGGAGAGATGGATGTGGAGAAATCAGCACCACAGTACGGATCCACGGGGGGGACACAAGCACCACATTGTACCGGAAACCGACAGATCGGCAAACGTATCTGCATGCGTCCAGCCACCACCCCAACCATATCAGACAATCCATTGTCTATAGCCAAGCCCTACGCTATAGTCGCATCTGCTCCAATCCTTCAGACAGAGATACACACTTGAGAGACCTACAGCAAACATTTTTGCAACTACAATATCCTGCAGATATGGTGCGAAAGATGATTGAGAAGGCCAGAATGATACCCAGGCACAACTTACTACAATATAAGCCCAGAGAGAATGACAACAGAACACCTCTGGTTGTCACTTATAGCTCCCAACTAAAACCAGTCCAACGTATTATTAAGGACCTACAACCAATGCTGGATTGTGACACTTCCCTCGCTGAAGCACTGGGGGGGGGGGGTGTCCCTTTCTTGCTTACAGACAGCCGGCTAACCTAAAACAACTTCTCACCCATGATGATAAACTACTTAACAAGAACATGGACTCTGGCACCAAGGCCTGCAACAAACCAAGGTGCCAACTTTGCCCTCATATAGATTCTAGGAACACCATCTCTGGACCCACCAACGTCAGCCATACTATCTCAGGTTCATATTCCGGCTCAACTTCTAATGTGATTTATGCCATCACATGCCAGCAATGCCCTTCCACAATCTACATTGGACAAACAGATCAGTCTCTTAGACAAAGATTAAATGGACATAAGTCTGACATCAGAAACCACATTATTCAAAAACCAGTGGGAGAACATTTCAACCTTCCAGGACATTCTGTTGCAGATTTAAGAGTAGCAGTTCTCTTACAAAGGAATTTTAAAGGGAGATTGGAAAGAGAAACTGCTGAATTACAGTTGATATTCAAACTAAAGTCAATGCATTTACCTGGGCTGAATAAAGACCTTGCATTCTTGGCCCATTACCAATGCTGATTTCTCCACACCCATCTCTCCCCTGGACATCACAGACTCTTCTGCATATCACACCTAATCCCATCAAGCCTGCTATTCACATTTACATACTGTTCCTCTACTTAAAGACCGATGGATTCACATTCTAGCTGTATCTGAAGAAGTGAGCTGTGGCTCACGAAAACTCATACCCTACCAGAAAATATTTTTGTTAGTCTTTAAGGTGCTACTGGACTCTTGCCCTTTTTGACTACTGCAAACAGACTAACACGGCGATCTATAAATCATTGTCCCCAAAGTGTTGGAAGTGTAATACAGAAATAGGCTCATTTCATCATGTGTGGTGGACTTGTGATAAAGCGAAAATTTTTTGGACATGATCTGTAATGAAATAAGACTGATTATACAGAATAATATATCCAAAACGCCTGGGATGATGTTACTTAGTATGATACCAGAGTCTATTTTAACTCAGAGATCATTTTTAATATATGCCACCACAGCTGCAAGACTGATTTATGCAGCTAAATGGAAATTATTCGGACATTCCAGACAAAAGAGATTGGATACAAAAAATGCTGGTACTGGTGGAAATGGCAAAACTTACAGCATTGGTAAACCAAAGAGACAATGCGCAATTTATGGGTGAATGGGAGGCATGGAGAATTTACTGTGAAAATGAACTTCAAATGGGAGAATTTAAGGGTTATTCATTAATCTAATCCATTTTTTACTATTAGGGATGTTTTTATAATTAAAATATATAGTCATTATAATAAGGTTAATCTGAAGAAATATAATAACTACGCATGAATTGAAATAATATGAATATATATTTTATTTGATTTTTGATAAAGAAATACATTTACATATATGTAACAATATCAGGATTAGAATTGTATACAAAAGAGTATACAAATTTATAATGAGACAGAGGGAGGTGAAGGGGAAGTCTTTATATTTTATTTGTATATTTGTATTTTCAACAATAACTCATTGCTTTTTGTTTTCCTTTGATTATTTATATCAGTTGTTGAACTGTTTTTTTATATATTTTGAAAAACAATAAAAAATATTATTAAAAAAAAAAGACTTCAGCTAACTTTGGTATAACCCCCCCCCGAAAACCTGCTCTGAAACTGAAGGTTGCCCCAAGTAGAGGCTTCATTTCACTGCACCTTGACCATCTCTTGAAATCAGATTTTTGATGACCATAATAAAGGACTATTCACAGAATGTCATTTGCCACCAAAAAGAAATGCTTTCCGAGCCTTATTTTTCTTGCACTCAAGCTTTTTTCCTCAGTTTGGAAGCTAATTTGCATAGACATCATTCTATGCGCCCCAGATACAAAGGGAGCCCCCAGACTTTGAGGCGCCAGCCTGTTAATCGCCTTTTCCCGCCAATCCTCAGCAACACTGAACTTCTGAACCTAAAAACCGATAGACAGCTCAGCTTGTAAATGCCTGGAGGATGGGGGTGACCCCTTTGTGGACCCATAAAATTGGACCCCTGTCCCAAAGTTCACACAACTTTGGTGACCGTCCAAGGAGAGACCCTTGCACCCATGCTGCAAATTTGGTGACTCTACCTCCAAAAATCCCCCCCCCGAACTTTGAAAAAATCCCCAGAGATTATAATGGGCCTGAATTTTTCAGTAAACCTGGAAATAAGCTGAATACTGAAATTTATCAGTATGGTATTTGGTTTATTTCAGGTTTACAAAAAAAAATCGGTTCCAATAAACCTGAACCCGATATTTAGCGACATTTTTTTTTTTTTTTTTTTGCACAACCCTAGTTTGAATCCATAGTTCTTCCGGTTTGCATTCACTTAGTAATGCAACTCTGTTCTTTCCATGCTTTTTAAACTCTTCAGGAATGTTGTTTAGATTGTATTTTGGCACTATGTTTTCTTCAGCTTTATTCTGGTTTTCGATATTAACAATTCATGGTCTGTACCACAATCAGCTGCTGGTCTTATTTCAGCAGAGAGAATAGAACTTCTCTACTTCTGCTTCCAATTATGGAATCTATTTGATTTCTGTATTGGCCGTCTAGTGATGTCCATGTATACAATAATCTTCTTGGTTGCCTGAAACGTGTTCACAATGAACAAATTGCTTTATTCATTTAGTTCTAAATTGATTTTATTTTTCTTTGCTTTAATATGTTTAAAGTGCTTTTAAAAGTAAATAGCATTTGGAAAATGTTAAATATATAATTGGAGCAAGTGTGAAGTTGAGTTATACAATAAAATAGGGATGCCCACGAGTTCAGCTCACATCCTGTTTGCCAGTTGCAAACCGGGAGCTGATTTTTCTGTTATTGGTTTGGCTGTTTGTGTGACAGGATACCTACAATTTAAAAGAAGAATAACTCCAAATGGAAAAGATTTTCAGAATTAACTCGGGCTATTCCAGCAGATACAACACCCCGAGAGACATTTTAGTTAAATTCACCCATCAAAAGATGGGTCACATGCTTCTAAATCCACTTTTGTTAATGGACTAAGAAAGGTATAATTCTGCTTTGGATTGCACGGTGAACTTGATTGATTGACTTAAGCAAATTATTACACTTATGATAAGAAACATAAAACAGGAAACCACATGGAATGTGCGCAGCAACGGTATCTTGTGTTTGTGACTATGTCCCCATTTCATTTTCTAACCCCAAACTGCAGCTGGCAGCGTTAATTGTGAGACAGAAGGATTCTCTTAATTCTCTTTATGCCCCAGCACAGTTCTGCTCAAAGCTATGCCCTAGATCAGGGGTAGGCAAACTGCGGCTCGAGAGCCGCATGCAGCTCTTTGGCCCCTTGAGTGCGGTTCTGGGCTGCAGGATCGCGGCCGCCCACCTGAGAGAAGCCACCTTCCCTGGGCGCGGGGGGCTGGCTTCCTTCGGCGGAGGATCGGGGCTGCACGTCGCGGTGGAGGAGAGTCTGGCATCCCTTCCCTGCCCCAGCCAGGCTCTGCATGCACGCAGAAGTCCCTCAAAAGCTATCCACCTTTCCGCCAGCCCAGAGCCGCCACCGTGCCTGGGGGGGGCGGATCTTTGCAACGTGCTGGCCCGAGCACCGGGGAGAAGGAGGGAGGCCCTGATCCAGAACACACACCCCCTCCCCCGCCTTCCTCACCTGCAAGCTCCAGCGTGTCCCCCTCGTGGCCTGCCCTTCCCTTCCGCTGCTGGAGAACACCAGCAAGAGGGGAGGAGGGAGGACACCCCTCCGCCTTCCTCCTCCTCTTCTTCCTCCTCCTCCTCCTCGGAGGCCGAGGCACTGAGGAGGGGCGGAAGGCAGACCGGCCAGGGAGGGAAGGAAGGAAAGAGCCCAGGCGGTGGCGGCGAAAAGGAGGAGGAGGCCGAAAGGCGAGCGAGGGGAGTCCGAGGCGGCCGGAATGCGCCAGGGCAGCTGCCGAGAGGTCAGTGGGGGTCGGGAAGATGCAAGGCCATTGTTCACATTAAGTGTTTGTCAGTCATTGTCATGATTTAATTTTATGGATACCTTACTTACAATTTCATTTTTATCAATCAATAAGATCATTATTAAGTATGATATCAAGTTTTATTCAGTGTACCTATAGTTTAATTAAGACTTAATTAAATTAATTAAAGACTTTAATTAAAACTTTAATTAAAGTTTATTAAGTTAATAAACAGTGTTATAGTTCTTCACACAACGCGTGGTTAAATGGTGGGACTCCCTGCCCCAGTAGGTGGTGATGGCTGCCAACTTGGAGGGCTTTAAGAGGGGAGTGGACCTGTTCATGGAGGAGAGGGCTATCCATGGCTACTAATCAAAATGGATACTAGTCATGATGCATGCCTATTCTCTCCAGGATCAGAGGAGCAGGTCTATTATATCAGGTGCCATGGAACGCAGGCAGGACAATGATGCTGCACTGGTCTTGCTGGTGAGCTTCCTGGAAACACCTGGTTGGCCACTGTGGGAACAGACTGCTGGACTTGAAGGGGCTTGGTCTGATCCAGCATGGCCTTTCTTATGTTCTCATGTGTTTACTGTGTCTGTGAATCTAGAGAAAAGTTTGCTCACATTGTTCACATTAAGTGTTTGTCAGTCATTGTCATGATTTAATTTTATGGATACCTTACTTACTTTTTCCCCTCCTCAGAGGCCATGTCTACCCATTGGCTTTCTTGGCGATAGACCTGGACTCCGAGGAGGGGAAAAAGTCCCCCTTCAGAGGCCAGGCCTACCCATTGGCTTCTATGGGCCTCTGGAGGCCAGGTCTACTGCCAAGAAAGCCAATGGGTAGACCTGGCCTCCCAATGGGACTCAGCCGGAGGCCAGGTCTACCAATAGGCTTTTATGGCTGTAGACCAGGCCTCCAGACGAGGACTCCAGACAGGGAGGGGGAAATGGCAGGGACTTACAATTTAATTTTTATCAATAAATAAGATCACTATTAAGTATGATATCATGTTTTATTCAGTGTACCTATAGTTTAATTAAGACTTAAAACTTTAATTAAAGTTTATTAAATTAATAAATAGCGTAAATAGTATAAACCTATATAGTTTAAATTTAAGAAATTTGGCTCTCAAAAGAAATCTCAATCGTTGTACTGTTGATATTTGGCTCTTTTGACTAATGACTTTGCCGACCCCTGCCCTAGATGTAATTAAAGACAACACAGAATGTCGCAGGATTCCCACTGAAGTGTGAAACCAATAGCAAAACAGAGAGATGATTTCTTGAAGTATCTAGTATAACAGTCCCTGCTCTCTTTAATCATCTCAAAATGATTTCTATCAGGCATTTTTTCTTAAATTGGTGAGATAAAGTAATATAGCAAGTGTGCCCTTGGATTAAAAGAGTTTATTTACACCTCACCTTTCTCACCAGTGAGGACTCAAAGTGGCTCACATCGGTCTCCTCTCCTCCATTCTAACCTCACAATAATTCCCTGTGGCAGGCTGGGGTGAGAATGTCTGACTGGCCCCAAATCTCCCAACAAACATCCATTTCCCAGATCCAACGCTCTGACTAGTATACCACACTGGCTTTATTTCAGTTTTAAGGAGGTTTCTGTGCAGAATGTACCCTGGGTCAGAGATTTACCAAGTGGCGACAGTCCTAACATGGATATTCCTCCATCATCCATCTAAAGCTGTTGTGAGGTACTACAAGAAACTCTGGGCAAGGCAGTGCATAAAAATATTTTTAAAACATACAAATAGATAACTACAACATACTGGGCAGGCATGACTGCCCCATTTATGGATGCATCCCCACATACACACATAATTTCTGAGGAAGAGTCATGTCTGTCATGTTCCACACATGAATAGTACGTAATTCAAGTGTGTGGCTGATGGGGGTGCACACTGCTTTTTAATGCGGTGATGGTTGTCACTACCCAGAAATTGCCTGAATTGTGGTTTTTTACTTTATTGCACATCTTCCTTTTGCCTGGGCAGTCTTTCAGCGAGCTCAATTTTTTTTTTAAATTGCCATCTGGTTTCTGTTCCTCTTTCACTTCTGCTGATTGGAGGATTGGGGGAAAAAAGATCACGGCACACAGATCTCTCACTCTCACCGTTTCAGCCCACACATTCTTGCCACAGTTTTGGAAACTTCAAGCGATCACGAGGAATTCAAAGGCACATTAATCTTCCAATAGCCTTTACCTCCAACAACAATGTTCCGGAAACCAGGAGGTTAAACAAGAGTGTCACTCTGTCCCCAAATATTTATTAAAAATATTTTAACAGTTTTTAACAGTTGTTAGAAAAGCAAAAATGCAGGATGGAATTCGAAAAGCAGATACAATAGGAAGTTAACAGAGGTATAGTTTTATTTTAATAAAATAAATATAAATATTTCCCATGCCTGAAGGACCTTCAAAGCATTAAAATATAACAATCAAAGTATATAAACGTTAAAATATTTGAAGGGATGTCATGTTGATGAGGGAACTAGCTTGTTCTCTGTTGCTCCAGAGACTAGGACACAGAGTAATGGATTTAAACTAAGAGTAAAGCGATTCCACCTAAACATTAGGAAGAACTTTCTGACGGTGAGGGCTGTTCGACAGTGAAGTGCGCTGCCTTGGACGGTGGTAGGGTCCCCGTCTTTGGAGGTCTTTAAGCAGAGGCTGGATGGCCATCTGTCCTAAGTGCTTTGATTGTGGGATCCTGCATGGCAGGGGGTTGGATTGGATGGCCCTTATGGTCTCTTCCAACCATGTGAATTTGTGAACTTGTAAAGGGAAACAAAATATTTTTAAAGTAAATGCTCAATAAAAGCAGAAAAAGAATTCATGTATGCAAATACTCAAAGAGTCTATCTTAGAACTAAGGGAATTAAGACATGCTGAGGCCCTAAGCTATGTTAAGTTTAAGAGGCCCAATAGTAAAAAAAACCCCAAAAGGTAATTTAGTATTTATTTTTTGTATTTAGAGGCATTTCATAATCCAAGGCCCTAAATCATAGCCTACTCAGCTTGCAAGTAAGTCCAGTTCTGCATCCTGGACAAAGGCATGGTTAAACAACAGTGTCTTGACTTGTCATCTAAAAGTAACCAAGGAATGATCTACATTTAGGGTTGCCAACCTCCAGGTGGTACTGGAAATCTCACGCTATTACAGCTGATCTCCAGGCAACAGAGATCAATTCCCCTGGAGAAAATGGACGCTTTGGAAGGTTGACTCCATGGCATTATTCCCCATTGACGTCCCTCCCTCCCCAAACCCTGCTGTCCTCAGGCTCCACCCCCAAAATCTTCAGGTATTTTCCAACCCAAAGCTGGCGACCCTGTCTACATTGTGTGGATGCAACGGTGGCTGAAAAGCATTGCTGGAATCTCAAGTCTGCCTCTGCTGGAG
Source organism: Euleptes europaea (assembly GCF_029931775.1). Lineage (NCBI taxonomy): Eukaryota > Metazoa > Chordata > Lepidosauria > Squamata > Sphaerodactylidae > Euleptes > Euleptes europaea. Next base: position 91,650,886 of record NC_079316.1, on the reverse strand, counting down.
TCTCAAGTTTGCCTCTGCTGATACTCAGACAATTTCATTGCCCCACCTCCCCAGAAACCCAGGGAACCAGTTAAACGGGGTGGGGGGAGGGTATTTCAAAGCAAACATGTCAACTTCCTAAGATAGCTCCTAATTCCAGAGTCTGGCCAGCACTTTCACAAAACCACCAAACATGCAAACAGGAAATTTCCCCAGAACAAACCATTTGGAGCCATCAGTCATCGGTGTGTGTTTTTTAAATCCTCCCCATGTATTGATGTTCCTGCCAATGCTTTCCTTCTTGTTCTGCGGTTGGGTCAGTGACCTGCCCCCTTCTTTGGTAGCAGTTCCCCAATGCATGCTACTGGTTTCATGGACAATCTTCTTTCAGTTTTCTTTATATCCCTGAGAGCTCTTGTACATTATCACCTCCCACCTCTAGATGATGCTTGTAGTTCTCCATGACCCCAGAAAATAAAACAAGTATGCTATTAAAAAGCCAAAGAAGTACATTTGACACGTGCAAGCCAGAGGCTTCATAGTGACAGATAGTTCTCTAAGATGACAGATTTGGTTGTATGCTGCAATCCTTAGACTATGCTTCCCTTTGTATGGTTGCAAGTCTTTGCTCAACCCTGGAGATGGATTAAATGCTGTAAGGCAGGTAGGGTTGCCAGGTGCCTCTTCGCCACCGGTGGGAGTTTTTTGGGGTAGAGCCTGAGTAGGGTGGGGTTTGGGGAGGGGAGGGACTTCAATGCCCTAGAGTCCAATTGCCAAAGCGGCCATTTTCTCCAGGGGAACTCATCTCTATTAGCTGGAGATCAGTTGTAATAGCAGGAGATCTCCAGCTAGTACCTGGAGGTTGGCCACCCTAATTTAGGCAGGGGTTCCCAACATGGTGCCCATGGGCACTATGGTGCCCACCAACACCTTTCCTGATGCCCACCAAGTGTTTTTAGAAAGTGGGTGGGGCCTTCCCAGGAGGGCTTCTGATTGGCCATGGCCAGTCTGATTGGCTGTGCAGATTACAATAATGTTGTTTTGGTGGCAGCTGCCACCACAGTATTGGTTGTATTCTGTCTCTCACGCCTCTTTCCCAGCATATTTTTAAAAATTACTCCTTTTGTCCCCCACACCTGGGCTTCCTGTGTGTGTGTGTGTGGCTCTACCACTGTGGAGCCATTTTGTGGTTGCACCCACCACTTTGAGTAGGGTTGCCAACCTCCAGGTAGTAGTTGGAGATCTCCTGCTATTACAATTGATCTCCAGCCGATAGAGATCAGTCCACCTGGAGAAAATGGCTGCTTTGGCATTGAAGTCCCTCCCCTCCCCAACCCAAACCCCGCCCTCCTCAGGCTCTGCCCCCAAAACCTTCCACCGGTGGCAAAGAGGGACCCGGCAACCTTAACTCTGCGTCAGAATTCGAAAGGTGTCCACGGGCTCAAAAAGGTTAGGGACCACTGCTCTAAGATATGTGGAAGATGTGGGATCTAAATTGGTGCAACAAAACAGGGCCCAACAGGGGCAGCTGAGGACAGATGGACTTTATGAAGGAATAATGGTGCTGATCAAATTTATGGAACACCATTAAAAATGAGAGAAGCCAAACATATATAAATATATCTCTGGGTATCTGTTTTCTTTGGTAAACAAAAGCTTTGCTCTCTCTCTCTCTCAGAATATTTAAAGGCTGCCAGCACCGGGAGGCAGCGATGGTGCCATCTCTGTATCTCTCTGTTTCTTAGATCCAAAGCACCAGGACACGACCTGGGATTCTCTTAATGCAGTGCACATGCATTGCTAAAGATAAAGATGTAATCTTGGGATTTGTGGCCTAGCAACCTTAAATAACAATGGTAGGGCCAATCCCAGGGTTCTTGGCACACGAGGGCAGCCACTTTCAATGACCCCTGTTGTAGTGCTCCACTCTGAGCTCTGGAGCTGCTGGGAAGCCAGAGGGAGGGACCACGGCAGAGTCTGGTGACTGCCTGCTCTCCCTCTCTCCTTCACGGGGGCAGGGTGGGGGGAGTCAGAGTGGGTGAGCCACCCTGCCTGCTATGAAGCCAGAGTGAGGGAGCAGAGGCCGGGAGGGCGGGTCTGGCATCTGCTTGCTCTTCCTTCCTTCCTCCTTTGTAGTAGAAGGTGGGCAGGCTGAGCAGGATGACCTGGGAGGTGGCGCTGGGGCCAGGGACAGCAGCGCTCAATGCTGCTGCCTGCCCCAGCAAGCATCTTTTGTTGCCCCTGGCATCCCCTGCCCTCTGACACTCTAGGCAATTGCCTAGATCTTCCTTATGCACAGGCTGCCTATGGGCATTGGTGTGACATGTAAACAGGATGCTACTACCCTCTATCATATTTTATGCTCTTTTAGACTATAGCTGCTTTGTACTTAGGACATGATGAGGAAGTAGAGTCCATTGGAGGACATGTAGAAATATGCTGAGTTTGGAGGATTGTAAGGCAACCTTTTATAATTAAAGATCCCAACCTTGTCAAAACTCAGAGCAAAAGATTTTTTAAAAGCCAGCATAAGAAAGCCAGTTTGCATAATGCTAGACATCTTAACTATACATCTTAACATTACTCATAATTTATATACTGAATAATAATCCATAATGTTTCTACAGCCCAAACCCTGATTGTTGTGAGTCTGGAATTATTGGCCCACATAAGGTCTCATAATAAGTAATAAATGTACACAGGAGCACCCCAGCGCAAATGTTTTAGTGCACTGACATAAATCTGCATATGGTTCACGCTTGGAATTACTCACAGCTGTTCACCTTTATCATTTCTCTTTCTGTAAGGCATCTGTAAGCAGCACTTTGTTCCCATAAAAATCTTTGCCTGACATTCCCTGCACCCACTGGTTATTCTGTCATCACACTTACCCCTCCAATATACCTTAACTTAAAGATTTCATTTGTTTAAGAGCCTAATATGAAACTGGAGGAGTAAGCTGAAATAGCTAGAAATAAGGGGAAAGCATGTGGAACACAGGTAATAGATCACAGGTATTGCGACTGGTAACTCCTGAGGTTCTTGTACCTTGAACAGAATGGCAGGAGAGAATTTCTGCAACTGCAGATTCTCAAATCAGAATGCTGCATTGACATGAGAAATTGGGCTGTATGAGGTGACATATACCCAAGGTTCTTGAGATATGTTTGGGGTGAAAGAGTTAAATACTCATCCCACCGACCCCACCCCATTTTGCCTCTTGGAAAGCAGAGGGGGAAAGGTGTAATTTGAGCCTTTGAAGGGTAACTCAGATATGCTACACAATCTCCCTTTCAGTCCTCCGCTTTTCCACATCTTTAAAAAGCAAAACTTGGAGCTGCATAAAAATGCTTGCAAACATATGCCAAGCTATCTTAACTATCTATCTGTATATATATTTTTAGACACAAATTGCTACTGAATTTTTAATAACTGTAAATGCAAGATCAGAAGGAACTGAAACAAAGTAAATGGATAGTTCATCCCCATGTGCATCTGTCTCTGTATATTTGCATTACATTGCAGAAGTAAAAGCGAAACCATCCATTTGGTTCCTGTAATTGTTCTTTAATATGCAGCAGTTAGCAGGTGATAATGTTGCACATAATGTCATGAAAAACTTCCTCTACTGACTTCTCATTTTGTGGGTGTGTAAAGTACTGTCAAGTCACAGCTGAGGATCCTGTAGGGCAGTGGTGGCGAACCTATGGCACGCATGCCGGAGGTGACACTCAGAGCCCTCTCTGTGGGCACGTGAGTCGTCGCCCCAGCAGAAATTGCCTGAGTTTGTTCCCCCGGCTGAGGAGGCTGGGGACCAGCAGTGCCTTCCCGGCTCCTCCGGGAAGCGCCGGGCTCCTTCCCAGTGCCTTCTCCGCAGTCGCCGGCTGCGCACTCCAGAAGTGAAGACAACGACGAGCCTTCTGCCGAGGACTGGAAGAGGCGGAGCCGTACGGGGCTGGACCAGGAGTGGGACATCTGGGCGGCCGTCTGCAGCAGGCTGGTTGGTGACTGCAGCACAGGGGGTTGGCGGTGAGGACCGAACGGGGGCCCGCCTGGCGTTTGTGCTGGAGCCAAGCCCTTTGCTTAGCTCGGGTTTCCACTCTGCTCGTTCATACAACCACAGGTGCCTCTGAGTGCGTGCAGAGGGCTGTCCCCACCATCAGCCCCCCCGCATAACAGCCTTTTTTAATTTGTATGAAGATAACGTTGGAAAAAGAACCAAACTGAAGGGGGGGGCTATGCTCCAGCTTCTTTCCTTCCCCCGCTCAGCCGCCCATGCAGGGTTGCCAACCTCCAGGTAGTAGCAGGAGATCTGCTATTTCAGTTCACCTGGAGAAAATGGCTGCTTTGGCAATTGGTCTCTATGGCATTGAAGTCCCTCCCCAAACCCCACCATCCTCAGGCTCCACCCCAGAATCCTCCCACAGGTGGCAAAGAGGGACCTGGCAACCCCTAGTCCCATGTGGACTTCTAGCTGTGTTGGCACTTTGTGATAAATAAGTGGGTTTTGGGTTGCAGTTTGGGCACTCGGTCTCTAAAAGGTTTGCCATCACTGTGAAGGAGCGGACCACTTCCAATAAAAGATTTGTTAACCATATCACTGAGAGATTCTGGCATACTACAATGATTTATATATTGAAAAGATCCGCTTTTTGGCTATAGGACACTCAAAGGGTATACGATAATTAAAAACAATTAATATAAGCACACCACACCTGTTCATCCAGTGCCGGATTTACCTATAAGCTTGGCAAGCTGAAGCCTAAGGCCTCAAAACCTAGGGGGCCTTCGGCCAAAGTATATATTTTTGACACCGTCATAGGCCTTTCTTACACATGCTGTCATAACACACTGTAGTCTCTAAACAGCCCTTCAGTTGTTCCTTGCACTCCATTTCAGAATTCCGGCTTATTCCACAAAAAGGTTTACAAAGTTTGGTTATTGCAAAAGTTTTCCACAGTGTTAATTTTAACATTTATGCTTCCCCCCAATCACTACAGTATTTAACAATAACATCTTATGTCCTTTAGAGGAGGAATTGCAGAATTTTCAACACCAGTCATCATTCTTGGCTTCACTGAATTTTGTTTAAAACACTCATCCATCTTCCTCTAGCCATGATGGTGGGGGGGTTGGGAGGGCCTCACAAGTGGAATAGCCTAGGGCCTCTCTTCATTTAAATCGGGCAGTGTGTTCATCCAAATTTTCTGAAATTCCCCCTCCGAAATCTCTTCTATACTATCAGGTGACCTCCCAAAGCCTTTTAAAAGTATTCATCCTGGCCAGACCAAACACCCACTCCTTGGCAGTTAGGAGGGGAAGGTTCATATGCTTACTTTATTCAGAATGTAATTCACAGTGGGTAGCCGTGTTAGTCTGTCTGCAGTAGTAGAAAAGAGCAAGAGTCCAGTAACACCTTAAAGACTAACAAAAATATTTTCTGGCAGGGTATAAGCTTTGTGAGAAGTGAGCTGTGGCTCAAGAAAACTCATACCCTGCCAGAAAATATTTTTGTTAGTCTTTAAAGTGCTACTGGACTCTTGCTCTTTATTCAGAATGAATCTGTCCCTGTTCCTTAGGCAAGATCGACACAATTGCACATATTCTTTTGGAGTGTCCTTTGTATGCTAATCTCAAGAGGCAGTATATTTTACTGTGTTTGTCAGTTCATTCTGATATATATCCTTATGACCTAGTTACATATCTACTCACTGACAAGGATCCAAGAAGAACTCTAGCAGTTGCAAAACATTTTCTACTCCTTTGTCTGTCGGTTGATAAGTGATTAACAACTATTCACTACTCAAGATTGATGTATCATAGAGCTTTTATTGGATGAAAGGAAAGGAAAGGGAAAAAATGATACAACTCCATCATATATTTTTAAAAACCAGCAGAATCAAGCAGCAGGATTATGAAGAGCCCCCAAACCCACAAACTGAAAAGTGTGTACAGAAAGGTAGATGGGGAAGGGTCTACATAAAAAGCCACAGTGTGGAGCTGCCCTTCTGAATGCGCTGCAATGGGAGGGTGCCCTGGAAGTGAGGGAAACAAAGAGCAACGCTGGCGTCTGGAAGACACACTTTAACAAAGTAGGCTGCATTGCCATATACGATGAAAACAGGCTACATTACTATCCCAGTGAGACTATCCCCATGGAACCCCCAGAACCACCTGGATACTTTTGTAGAGTTGTGCTTTTTTATTTTATTTTGTAGGTCAGAGTTAAGACTCTGGAGCCGTATGTGTGAACACTTGTAGGCTGAGTCAATCCTTTTATCACCGGCTCAGAGGAATGTTCTTATTTGCATGCCTTTGGGCTCTTTCACAAGACCCTCATGGGCTTGTTTTTAAGCATAGCCGTTTCCCCCTGTGCAGGGACTGGATGTACAAATGTAGTTGCATCCATTCCCACACCACAGCCACAAATGAATGGCACACCATTGCCAGCACCAGCTGCTATGGTTTTCTTCATTCAGCAGTTTGAGGGGACACCCTAGATTCGTACGGATGGCTTAAGGAAGGCTGATGCCTGTGGTCAGTTTCTGAAAAATGAACAATTACTTAAAGAAAAGCCGCATAATACTTCAGAACTAACCCAAATGTCACAACAGCATGTAAGCTTTTGAGTTCTCCAGAGCTCTTCATCAGGCCAGATGTTGTATTTGGGGGGGGGGCACAAATAAAAAGGTGATGGTTCAGTCCAAGGTCTTAAGGTCCTGCCTTGCCACTGAAATGTTGATCACATCTGTAGATATGAAATTGTGCCAATGTCAGCTCGCACCCTTGGTCTTCTGGGAAGAAGAATCAAAATATGGAGGCATCATATTGAAAAGACAACCCCCCAGCAGCTGATTAAACATCTAACCCCAGACAAGACACAGAAGTCCATTGTTCACATATTGAGGTTTGTCGTCTCTTTTGCACTCCTATTTCTCTTAAAATTGCTCCAGCAACCTAGTCATAAGCTTTATCTGGCTGCCTTTATAATAACTTGACCTGAAGAGAAGGGGCTGTGGCTCAGATTCAGCCCCTGCATTGGACACATCTGGAGAGCTGCCTGAAAGACCGATTGCCTCACTCAGTATAAGGCACTTTAATAATGTAGCCATTTACGTCTCTGCCAGGAAAAGCCTCACCTTCTACGTTTCTGTGTTTCTGGCTGCTGCTAAAAGGCACAGGAAGAAAGCCAGTACAAAAGGAGGCAGGCAGCAACCAGGGCAGGCTTGGTTTGGATTGTTTACAGCTTCATTCGACTTGACTTAACATAAATAATCTTTTGTATGATTTGACAGCACAGAATACCAAGTCAGTGTCAAAGTCCGCTTCCAGCTTGACCTTTCACTTTTCTTTTTGGGCAATGCCAAGAAAACTGCTGATATTCATAAGCATTCACTATCACAAACCAAAGGCAGAATGAATCCTTTAAACGATACTGCAGATATACAGTGTTGTGTAAATTCAGTCAGTATGACTGGAGCATAAAATAGCAATGTTAAGAAAACACAATTATGCTTTCAGATGTGTGATATATGTTCCAGGCAACAAAAAAGTATCAAGATAAACAAGATTTTTTGGTCTACCTGTTTTCTCCAGGCTGCAGTCATGAATCATAGAGTTGGAAGGGACCACCAGGGTCATCTAGTCCAACCCCCTGCACAATGCAGGAAATTCACAACTACCTCCACCCCCAGTGACCCCCACTACAAGCCGAGAAGATGACCAAGATGCGTTCCCTCTCATCATCTGCTTAAGGTTATAGAATCAGCATTGCTGACAGATGGCCATCTAACCTCTTCTTAAAAACCTTCAGGAAAGGAGAGCTTACCACCTCCCGAGGAAACCTGTTCCACTGAGTAACCGCTCTGTTAGAAAATTCTTCCTAATGTCTAGACGGAAACTCTTTTGATTTAATTTTAACCCGTTGTTTCTGGTCCGACCTTCTGGGGCAACAGAAAACAACTCGGCACCCTCCTCTATGTGACAGCCCTTCAAGTACTTGAAGATGATTATCATATCCCCTCTCAGTCTTCTCCTCTTCAGGCTAAACATACCCAGCTCCTTCAACCTTTCCTCATATGATTTGGTCTCCAGACCCCTCACCATCTTTGTTGCCCTCCTCTGGACACGTTCCAGCTTGTCTACATCTTTCTTAAATTGAACTTGACTTCATGTTGACTCATGGGCAGGAGGGAGAGGAAGGCTAATAAAAGCCCATGGGAGGAATGGGCAGGCACTAATCCAGTTGCCACATTATTGCTGTTTATAAACACACATCATCCATAAGGCCCGGTAAGGATTCTCGGCTTTGTATTCATTGGTGCAGCAAATGAAGAGGCATCAGGAGCAGTCTGGGGAGTAAAAATAGTGAAGGGGCCAGCCAAGTGTTATAGGGTCCACTCAACTCAGCAGTACCAGAACCAGTCATCAACTCACACATTGCTTCCTTCCTCAAAATAGGCAGAAGTGTGGGAGTGGGCAATGGATGAGCTAAAACCAGTCATCATTACCATTGAACGGTCTGAGCCAAGTGGTCCCTGAGGCACTGGCTGAATGGGTGGGGCTTGGGTACCACTGGTTTTCTAAGGTAGTAGTCCATCAGGAAGTTTCCCTATAAATTTAAAGGCCACCCTGACCTGAGAGGCATACACATTGGTAAAGAAGCTGCCACATGGGGAAATTTCTGTGCACATCCCTCGGTCTTTTTTCACCGGACTTTCTTTTCCACCCTGCTCTGCAGTGACTCTGCATTGACTCTTGGAGGTGGTCATTACAAACACCACAGTAGCATGCCACCCCCTTTCATTTTTCTTTACACTTGTACTATAGCTCAATATCAACGCACAAATAATCTTCTTCCCTCTGAAGTCTCACCCTGTTGTCTTGAACTGGTATGCAGAGAATTCACTGTATGGTAGAGTTGAAATGGTCAGGTGGGCAATGAATTCCTGCCTCATTCCAGCCAACTTACAGTTTACAACTTACAACCCTTTTGGGGCAATCTGGACAAAAATTGCCTACACATCAGTGGGGGGGGGGGACAGACTGCTCCAAAATGACAACCACAATTCAACCAACATTAAGCATATTTAGGTCCCTTTGGATTCAAGAGGAGACATGTCTATGAAGTTTTGTATAGTATTGAGACAGAAACTAATGCCCACGTACAAACTTTGGGGAATACACTGTTTCTGTTACTGTAGTACTGGTCTGTGCGCCTCTCACTCTCCTTTAGGCATCAAAATCCTGAATTCTTGACATTTTCTCTCTTTTCCTTCATCAGTAGCTAATGGGGGAAGGTAGTGTAAAGACTTGTGTGCAGATTATATCCATGCATATAGCATGAGAATCAAGGTCTCTGCCCTCCCCCCCTTACTTTGATCATGGTTTAATTACAGATATTTCATTGCATTCCTTTCTTGGATGCCATAATATGTGACAAACTGCGCTGTGGAGCAATGTGTCATTTAAAATTCTGTTGAGCCCAATGTGAGACTGGGGCGTGGAACAGCAATTGTAATCTTTCTTTGTCAGTCTTCCTCAGAGATATATCATGGGCCACGGAGAACACAGACAAACAGCCAAGCCAGAATGGACTGTGGCTGGTGACTTGGCTTTAATGCTCTTTTCTGGTTTCCAAAGACCAAAGTTCAGCTTTATCTTATCATCAGAGACCTCCATGAGGTCATTTTAATCCCATGACCAGCAGGAATGCTATAGATAAAATAAAACCCTCTCTGCAACAATCGCAGGAGACGAATTCAATAGGAAAAGATGCTGGGGCTGCAATGCATTCAGCAGTCACAACAGACGCCCAGGATAGAGATATATTTATCAACTGAAGCTGATTCATTTCGGTGTGCCAAGCCATATGTCATAGAGGAGCAAAGGCAGTAAAAAAAAGTTGGCAACCCCATTCCTTGAAGATAAGAGATTGCTGTGTTAGGCTATGAGGCCAGATAGCAACTCTAGGAATCAGGGAGCTTTCTACAAAAGCCAGTTGGTGATGGAGGCAAGAGGTACTGTGTGCACGAGTTGCCAGCTGATGAGGAAAAAAAGTATGACCTGCTCTTCTGCCTTTACTATTGCCTTGATACAGAGATCAGCAGGTGAATTGTGTTGTAAAAATAAGAATGCTGAGGCCAGAGTTATTATCAACAAAGCTTTATCAAATCTCTTAGTTCCTTTTAAAACAATAAAATCCTATCTCCTTCGTAGTCGACATAGAAAACATTGTTACATTACCAATTAAGGCATGTAGGTGCTGAATAGGGCACGGCACCCACACACTCTCAAGTCAGGCTTTCACTGTCTAGCACAGTGAAAGTAAACAGCCATATACCTAACTTTGTTTCCAGAAAATAAAGCTCATTAACCGGCTCAAACAGAATGACATAATTCAAACTTACATTAACCCTATAATGACTTAATTTAGATCTTGACTATCTCAACAAATTGTTTCATAGCATGGAAAAAACTGCCGGGGTGGATTGGACACTGTGGCCACGAGGAAAAGTCCCAGTGGGCAGATGGCATGGGGAGGCCACCTCTCTCGAGCCCCCTGCTCAACTGGCTGTGGGGGAGAACACTGCCCCAGCTGAGCATAAGCCATTGGCTGCCAGGATGGCACCTCGCCCAAGCAAGTGGAACAGCTGCCATCCAGCCTGTACGACTTGCACAGCTGTGTGACTCACCTGGATAGCAGCAGCCACCTGGTCTTCCCAGGCAGGCAGCCCATGCCAGAGTCGAGCAAGTTGCACACACAGGCCTTCCTCCATCTTTGACGACCCGACATATAGGCCTTGGCAGTAGCAGTGGGGAAGAGCAGGGCTGAAGCACTGCCTGTGAGATCAGCCTAATTGGCAACAGCTGGCTCTGCTACAGCAGCAGGACAAGGTATTTAAGCCATCACTTAGGCTTGGCTGTTGTGCAAGCAACTTGTCACCAATCTCCCTGTGTATGGACCTTGTTTCCTTGCAATACTTCAGATTCCTGGTATCCTGACTTATTGGACTGACCCCGACTCATGCCTTGGACTACCCTTGTTTGTACTGGTATATTGGACTCTGCCTGAACTGTGAAGACCTTGGACTACTTCCCAGACTACGCTTCAAGCCTTTGGCCCTCGCTCTCTGCCTGCAGCATGACAATATATTTTACAGGGTAGGGAGATTCCTACTTCCCTTAATTTTGGCCTGCACCAGTTAAGCAACATTGCACTTTTCACACCAGAAGGGGCTCCCTCTTGGAGTTTTTGGTCAAAAACGCACGATTGCTTTATTCCCTGTTTCAGCCAGGATTCAGCCAGGATCGAAAGCACGTTCGGTGAAATCACATACGTTCGATCCTGGCTGAATCCTGGCTGAAACAGGGAATAATGGAGGCTAAAGCGACATGCGTTTTCACCCATTGTTGTAATGGAATTAAGTGGCCTGGTATTTTTGAGTAGCAAAGCTGAATGTTCATTCAGTCCTTGGCCTTTGCCTCAAGAGGTAGTCAGGCTGCCAATTTTTGAATTAGTTCCTGTGTCTGTTCCTAGAACAGTAGCTTGATCTGCAGCAATTAGCAAGTGGTAATGCAGAGTTCCAAGTCATAGAGAGATGCAGCAGCTGATTGTGGCATATCGGACCTCCTGCTAAAAATGCTGAAGTCATGTTAGTCTTGTAAGAGAAAAAAGACCCAGCTTTGTGGCATTCTAAGGACTAACAGGTTTATAATGGCATTAAAATGACATATTTTATGTATTGTGGTATTATAATGTCATATTATGGTAGATGAAACTGATTCTATACCATAATAAATCTCTTATACTTCAAACTAGGGATTCAGTTCTATCCAAACTGAAAAACAGCCGAATTTAGCCCGATTCGGTGGTTTCTAGTTCAGATAGAACCAAAGTCAAAAAAGGTGGGAAAACGCCGAGCCGAATTCAGTGAGTTCGGGCGGACGCCGGATAAATTCGTACAAATTCGGCGACCCCGAATCAGCATTCTCCCAGGGCGAATAGGTGACCAAGCTGGGTCTTCTTCTGGCCGATCAGTTGTGGATGAGTGTGTGAGCCCGGGCCGCCCAGCGGCCCAGGGAGAGAGAGTGTCTCTGTGTGAGAGAGATCCCCATGCAGTGTGTGTGTGCATGTGCATGGTCCCAGATTGTTGTGTGGCCTGGGGGGGGGGCATTTATGCACGAGAGGTTTTGCTTTGGATTTGCCGCTCTCTAGATGCACATTTTCCCCATCCAAATTCTTAAAACTCAACAATAAGCTCCAATGCAGAGTTTTGAGAATCTGGACAGGGAAAATGTGCACCTAGAGAGCAGCAAATCCAAGGCAAAACCTCCCATGCATAAATGGCCAGAGAGTCTGTGTGTGTGAGTGTGTATTCCTTCCATTTCTGCTGCTCCTGTGCTGATCGTGAGAGATCCTGAGCTGAGCTGACCTGCTGCTGCTTGCTGGAATCAGATTGGATTACTCCTCCTGACCCCTGCTTCTGCTGGAAGAGAAGACATCCACAGTTTTATCCATTTGGGGGCTTTTCTCTATAACCTTTTTTCATGTGTGTGTGTATGTGTGTGTGGGGGATTCTGTGTGGGGGGAGGGAAGGAAGACAAAGGGGGGCTGTTCTGCTGGGGGGGGTTGATTGCCTCTGCGCTAGTGGTTTTTTTTGCTGTTTTCACTGGTTGCCACCTTCGCCTGGAGGTCAGTGTGGGTCGGTGAGTCTCTCTCTCTGGCTGCCCCGTTCTCCTTCTTTTGGAATTTGCGCTTTTTGTCGCGGGGTGTGTGTGTTCTGCTTGGGGGGTTGATTGCCTCTGCGCTAGGGTTTTTTTTTTTTTTTTGCTGTTTTCACTGGTTGCCACCTTTGCCTGGAGGTCAGTGTTGGTCGGTGAGTCTCTCTCTCTGGCTGCCCCATTCTCCTTCGTTTGGAATTTGCGTCTTCTTGTTGCGGGGCGGGGGGTTGATTGTCTCTTTGGGCCGTGTTCATAGAATCCGAGCTGTTGCCTTCTTTTGCACGATAGGGGGGAGCGAATGGCGTGTAGCAGGCGTGCATGTGTGTATGCACCAGTGGTGTCGTGTGCCATACAATGCAGCATCCTGCTTATTCCCCTCTCCCCACCCCCCCGCAGGTGTCCCTGCTCAGGATTTCTCCTTTCCCCTGACAGTGACAGCTCAGCCACATTGTCTCCTCCCTCAACTTCCCCCCCCCCGGTCTTTGTTGTTTTTGGGTGCCCCTGGGGCTGAGGAAGCGGTGACAGGAGGAAGCGAAATGTAGAGGAAAGGGCGGGCAGTCCTGATCCTCCGGCCTGCTTACTTGGAAGTAAGATCCGCGGTGGGGCTTTGTTCCCAAGGTAATTGTAAATTCGGAGCGAATTGTAAACACCTTTTATCACTCTGCAACAATGGGAGGTTTTGCCTTGGATTTGCTGCTCTCTAGATACACATTTCCCCTATCCAAATTTCCAAATCTCAACAATAAGCCCCCCCTGCAGAGTTTTGAGAATTCGGATGGGGGAAATGTGCATCTAGGGAGCAGCAAATCCAAAGCAAAACCTCCCATGCATAAATAGCCAACAACAAACAATGGAAGGTTTTGCCTTGGATTTGCCGCTCTCTAGATGCACATTAAGGATTGCCTGCTCCCATTCATTCCAAAGGGCAGATGGGGGACCCCTTCCAGACCCCATAAGTCGGGACCCCCTGACCCAATCTTCACCAAACTTGGGGGTTCCTGCAAGTAGGGTCCCTCCAAGCTACCCTGAATGTTTGGGACCTCTACCTCAAAAAATGCTTTCCCCAGAGCCGCAGAAAGGCACTAATGTGTTTTTAATGGCTTTAAATGGCTGAATTTATTTGCGAATGCCGAATTTCAAGCCGAATTCCCCAAATCTGAATAGGGGGAGTTCGGAATTCGGCACTTCCTGAATAAAAATGGGCCAAATTTAGCCGAATCCGAATCGAACCAACATTTTTTTTTCAACAACCCTACTTCAAACCAGTACAAGCTTCATTTAAGGGCACAGGAACAGACAAGGTCAGTTTTGTTGTCTGGCCAGTTGGCAACACTATATAAATAAATGTATTTATATATAGTTATTAAAACATTTATATCCTGCCTTTCCTTATTGTTCAAGTCAGCTTACAATGACAGTTAAAAAAGTCCAGAGAATATGCATTTGCCTTTAATAAAACTGACTAAGTGGGTGACTAGGCCAATTCATTTTTCTCTGGCCAATTCATTTTTCAACTCCTCTCCCCTGCCTGGAGTAGAAAGCAGAATGAGGTGGCAGGGTGTTGGGTGGTAGAAGGGGCTGGACAATTTTGGGTGATGGATTCCAGCTCTGATTGTTCATTTGAATAAAAGGTTTCAGGCAAACAGTGTGGTGTGGTGGTTAAGAGCCGCAGGATTCTAATCTGGAGAGCCGGGTTTGATACCCCACTCCTCCACATGAAGCCTGCTTGGTGACCTTGGGCCAGTCACAGTTCTCTCAGAACTCTCTCAGCCCCACCAACCTCACAAGGTGTCTGTTGTAGGGAGGGGAAAGGAAAGTGGATGTAATCTGCTTTGAAACTCCTTAAAGGTAGAGAAAAGCAGGCTATAAAAACCAACTCTTCTTCTTCAAAAGTAGCGCAGCAGGCTAGGGTTGTTAACTCCAGGTCGGGAAATTCCTGGAGATTTGAGGGTGAAACCTGGGGATGGGAGGGACCCTAAACTGGCATAATGCCATAGAATCCACCCTCCAAAGCAGCCATTTTCTCAAGGGGGCAGATCTCTTTAGTCTGGAGATCAGTTATAATTCTGTGAGATCTCCAGGCCCCAACTAGAGGTTGGCCGACCTACAGCAGGGTGAAAAGTTCAGCCCTCTCTCTTTGCTTGCTGTACTGGTTTGCTGTTTGCAGGAAGTTTTTAACAGAAAAATTATCTTCTGTTTTCAGTTTGAAGCTGATCATCTCATTCTCCTGCATGTCTTAACTTGGCCTAGGTTTGTACTGCAGTGTGCTGAGAAGATGGATGAACGAGAAAGAACAGAAAGGGAAAGGGCAGGGCTTTATGTGCCACATTTTACAGTGTGTAAACATTCTCTGGATTGCAGTTGGGCAAGATGGGACACAAAAAGTACTCATCGGCCATTTATGCAAGGGTCAATATTGAAGCTCATTCAAAGCTCTTTTTAAAAATGCGACTTTAAAAATGCCTATTCACGCTCCTGACGCAAAAGGAGAAATTCCATCCACCCCCCACTCGTCTGCTCCTTCGTTCGTTTGCATAGCCATTAGCATGTTCATAGCTAATGCTCCGCTGTTGTTTTGCATGGTCCCCTCTGGTTATTCTTCGCAGCAGAGGCGGAGCAAAGACAAAAGGTCGCGTTAAGTGGGCTCTTTTGTAATGCAAAGCAGGTCTGTGCCGGCTTTGCAGTCACTTCCGGAATGATGGTTCAGCATGCAAAATTCAAAAAAATCTATGGGGCAATTCAGCCTGGAACACGCTGCTAATTACCATGCAAAAATGGCCATCGATATAGCATGTGGTCCAGTTTAGAGATTATTTAATTTAACCATAATAAGGGTGACACATGGTATAAAATGTCTAGAAGGTTACCAACAGTGAGTAGTGGCTAGAAACTGAATGCTCTCAGAAAATGAAATACTTTTTGGTGTGGCACCACTTGTGATAGCAATAGACATGTCAAATCTTTCTGAAATCATATCTTTAACTTGTCTCAACTAACTTTTTTGCACTATGCCTGGTGGTGGTGGAAAGTGTCGCTGCCAAGTTGCAGCTGACTTATGGCAACCCTATGAGGTATTCAAGGCAAGAGATGTTCAGAGGTGGTTTGCCATTGCCTGCCTCTGCGTAGCAACCCTGGAATTCCCTGGTGGTCTCCCATCCAAATACTAACCAAAACAACCCTGCTTAGTTTCCGAGGTCTGACAAGATCAGGCTAGCCTGGGCAATCCAGGTCAGGGCTATGCCTAGATGGTACTTCTCCCAGCAACTGGTGCACTAAACAAAAAAAGCAAGAAACTTAACTCTTGAAAAATTATCAGATCACAGGGAGATTTTAAACTATAATTTGGTTGCATACTACTGTTTAGGCTATAATTCAGAGGTTTTTTTTTTTTTTTTTTTGCTTTTAATGAAGAATCTAGGTGCTCTCATAGCCAGCTTGTTATAGCATTTTCTGTGTACCTCTTTTCAGACGTGATCTGTAGCAGATTCTCCCTCCCCCCCCCATTTACAATATACCTGCAATGCCAGCCATCCACACACCTGGACTGACAAAGCTGTGGGATGTGTAAGATTTTAATTAATTTAATTCTAGCATATTAGAAAAATGTTATTCTTCTATTATATTTGTAAGCTGTGGTTATTTATATAAGTCAGTAAAAAATAGTCCTGTCTAACTTAAACTGAACAAAGCAGGTGATTTTTTTTATCTGGAACAGGGTGGTATAAAAAAACAACATGTGACCACGAAGATGAGATCATAACTGGGATGAACTTAGAAGGAGGAGATATTATAATGGCTCTTGAAATTTGAGGAAACAAAGGGATTCTAAAACGTATAAATATGAGAAACAGGCGGAGCTTGTTAGAGGAAAAGTTTCATTTTGTGGCCTTTGGCTAACATCTTTCCTCTCATTATTTTTTGCTGCAGAAAATAATTAAAAATCTCTTGCTTTCAACCCTGAGGTTGGGTTTCTTTTTATTCAGAATTTAAATCTGTTTAAAGAAATAAATCTTTTTATTTCCAACAAAGCTCTATCAAATCATCCCAGGGCTATGGACACCCTCCTCGCCTCTGTTGTTTTGAAGCTTCTCCTTCTCTAAGTTTAGTTACTTCCTGTTAATTCACACTGGATCTTTTTCCTTTGTGCCATAGCTGATTTGTCTTTTTTATTATCAATTACCAAATGATGATCATGGAAAAATAAAAAGGAGCACACTTTGTAGTCAAAAAGAGAGGCCTTTAAAGGGTTATTTCCCCCTCCCAGTGAAAGGAGTTGATTAAGGATTCACTGAGGAATGGGGCACTGGTACCCTGAGCCAACAGGAAGCGACTAACTAAGAAACTAGGAATGAAGCACCACAAGCAAAATAATATTTAAATATACAATTATGGGAGGGGAATAGAATCTTTGTTGAATGAGTAAAGGGAGCATCATAGTAGGATCTTGACCTTGAGCACAGGCATTGCCAGATGATTATGGAAGACATTGTGCCACCCTTATTTAAACTTGGCTTCAGTAGCACGTTGGAATGTAGAACCACCCTTAACAACCAATTCAAAGTATTCCAACCTCACTGATCCTATTTGTTATCATGGGAATGGACATTTTTTCTTTGCTGTCAAGTCGTAGTCAACCTATGGTGACCCTGTAGGGTTTTCAAGGCAAGATATGTCCAAAAGTGATTTGCCATTGCCTTCCTCTGCATAACGACCCTGAACTTCCTTGGTGGTCTCCCATCCAAATACTAACCAGGGCTAACCCTGCTTAGCTTCCGAGAGCTGCTGAGATAGGCTAGCCTGTAAGGCACATCAATATTATTCTCTCCATTATGTAGATGTGGGATTGCAGCAGAGAGTGCTACTTATCTAAGGCATTTAAGGTGCACATAGCTGAGATGAATTTTGAGCCAAGGACTTCCAGCTAAAAGCTCATACTCTTACCATTTCTTAATGCAGATTTGGCTGTATTTCTCAAACTACCAGTTCTGGAATAAGTTATAAACTCAAATCCTATTAACTTGAATGGAATTTGAACTTGTAAATAAGATCAGGTCTGTAAGATGCTAAAATATGTAGCTACATCTAATATCAGTTAGTTATACAATGAACCGAACACAGCAATTCTGAAAATACATTGCACAATACAGTTTAACTGGAAGGTCCCTACCAGTGAGCTTTTATTGAAGTTTGTGTCAACACCATGTAAGACTCTGATGTGTCTGGATGTCAGCTGACAAAAATCTGAGTCAGGGTGCATGACAGTTTTTGTCCATTTAGAAAATTAATTTTGGGACTGCTTATTCTTTAAAATTGAGAAATTGCAACAGCAGATCTGTTGATGTCCTCATCAGTGTGTAGATGAAAGACTGACAGGAGCCAAAGCTTGTTCCACCATCCCTTTCCCTTGAAGGCATCTGGGAGCTGAGGGAAAGGCAATGGGAAAGGGCTGCCTCTGCTTTTTATACAGAAGGTCCCAGGTTCAATCCCTGGCATCTTCAGTCGATAAAGGATCAGGTAATAGGAAAAGACCTCTACCCAAGACCATGGAGAGCCACTGCCATTATGAATAGACAATACTGACCTTGATAGACCAAGTATAAGGCAGTTTCATGTGTGATATTAACAGAGTAGTAATGGAGTTTATGTAGTGCTGGGGGGCGGGAGGGATGTGATTGACTGAAAGGAGGGGATTTGGCCACTGCTTGGGAGGGGTGATTGTGTTTTCTTTTGTGTGGTATTTTTATTTTAACAAACAAAAATACCACCCCAAAAGCAAACACAAACATCAAAACATTAAAATATAAGCTCAATATAGTAATATATGTGAAACTTGTGATTCAAAATTACCTCTAATATCAACTTCATTGCATTACATTGCTCTTTGTTTACCACCTATTTTTCATATCTATTAACACATTTATTACTTACTTATTACTTAAATCTCTCTCATTTTATCTATATTTAATTCAGTTCTGTTCCAAATCGCTAGGTATGTAACTGGGGGAAAAATCAATTCTGAGATTGGCCTATTGTGTATAATGGGAGGAGGTGATTGCTTGTGGCTGTAGATGGCATTCTGTGCTCAGCTGGGATATTGGGGCAGTGGACGAGGAAGATGTGATACTTCTAGGGGATGTTCTAGGCTGCCTCCCATAGTCTCTATGGTATTTACCATAGAGACCAAGGGAAATTCCTAGAACGGCACTAAGTGGAGGCCATTTTTTTCTCCCACTCTTCAGTACCTCGGGGGTGGGAAATTGGGGCTGAGGGCTAGTAATTCTCTGCCCAGGCAAGTAAATGGGAGGCTTGCTGAAGGACCATCTCTTTCCATATGAACCCCCAAGATAACAAAGGCTTTTGACAGTTGCAGCTATTCATCAAACCAAGAGGAAGTGGCAGGAGCACTTTCTCAGGCAGCTTCATCCCCTTAGAATGCCCCTTCCAGAAAAAGTGAGACAAGCAGGTTCTCTGGCAAATTCTCGTAAGGAATGCAAAATTTGGCCTTTAAAATGTCTTGTTTAAAGCCATGTTAATAAGGTGTCGTGTAAGCGTCCTGTGCAGTATGCCAAGCAGGTCTGAATAGATAAAGTAGAACAGGATAGAGCCGGTATCTGGTCACAACACAGGCCTGCTGAAGAAGACATGCTGCAATTGAAAATACAAACCCAGCAACTGACCAAATATCTCTCTAACACCAAACAAGTCCCTTAAAAAACCAAAGGAGAAACGTGGTAGTCTTCATATGAATAAAACTGGATATTAATTTTAGATCGTGCACTAGATAAAGGTACAATGGAAACCAAGCTGGGGGCAAGAAACCTCATAAGCACTGTCTCTTCCTAAGTGATTTTCCTCTAGCTGTTGCCTTTTGGGGCAGTAAGAGGGCTTGTCCACATGTGCTGTGGTTCTAATCCTAACGGCATGCCACATCCATGGGAACTGAGGAGGACCTGCAACTCAAATGTGATTATGTTACATCTGACACATAAAATGTGAGAAAAGCCTATTTTAAATAAAGGTATTTCCAATAAACAGATGTCGCATTGGTTCAAAATGAATTCTATAGGGAAAGCCATCTAATACCCAGTAAGCTTTATAGCTGAGTGGGGATTTGAACTCGGGTCTTAACTAGTCCTACTCTGACAAACTAAACATATTACTATACCATGCTGGTTCTCACTTCAATTCCATTCTTCCTTTAAGGAGCTCAGGGAGGCTCGCTTGTGCTTCTCAGCTTCCTATTGTGGGACTGCTCTAGACCCCTGCTTAGTTTCAGCAACAGAACTACATGTGCTTTCAGATTATTCTTAGCAATGCTGGCTGTGTGGATGACCTTGACTCCTCCATGATGCCCTCTTCTACGTAAAGCTTGCTCAGTTTGCAGTTGGTGGGTACGCAAGCTCAAATACATAGTTTCCCTGTGGGTTGAACACTCAATGCAATACTATTTGGCAGCACAATACTCCCAAGGCGACCATGCTAGCACAACAGGAAGGATGCTCACATGTTGCATCTGGACCAGCATCTCCATTTCATAGCTACATGCCTACATCAAGCATTATGGCAATGCTTGCCATCAGGTATACCATTAACAGGAACCTGCAGCCAACCACCAGCCACTTGAAAAGTGTATCATACATGTGTTTCCAAATATGTGTTTGTTATAGTTACAGTTTACCTATTTTAGGTGCTTGTGTAAAGCACCTAAGGGTATACATGTGAAATATGCAATGAGTGAAGCAGTCTGCTGGGATCCTTTAATATTCTCAGGAACAACTAAGAGAGATACCAGTGTGGTGTAGTGGTAAAGAGTGGCAGGACTCTAATCTGGAGAACTGGGTTCAATTCCCCACTCCACCTGAAGCCTGCTGGGTGACCTTGGGCCAGTCATTTCTCTCAGAATTCTTTCAGCCCACGCAGAGGCGGGCAATGGCAAACCACCTCCGAACATCCCTTGCCTTGAAAACCCTACAGGGTCGCCATAAGTCAGCTGTGACTTGACGGTGAGCACACACAGCACAAATCAGGGGTGCCTGCACTTGCACAAATACTTGTGGTGGGAAGCAGGAATAGGAATAATGGCATCCACCCACTAGCTCCTACTCACAGCTATTACATTCTGAAAGAAACACATTATTACCAATGATTAATGCATTTGTGACCTCCAGGCTCAGTTTCTATGCCTCAACATATCTGGGACAGAAACCAAAGAAGCTTTAACAGGATAAAAGTGCAGCATAATGGTGTGGTCATCACTCTTTGTTTCACTTCCTAAATTCATACTTTCCCCCTCTTGCCCTTGCAGAAATGGATGAGACAAATTGAAGTTAATTATATTGTGGGGTGACCATTAAGCTCAAGGAACAAAGGTAAACGTGTAATTGGGCTCTGGAACATCTATAATAAGACTGGCAGCAAACTAACCCTTTCCATGCAGCTCATGTTAGCTTTCTTCCCTGGCCCTTTCTCATCCAAGCCATGACTGAAGAAAGAGGAATCAATCAGATGACTTCTAGACTCAGCTCAGGAGGAGGAAGTGGAAAATGGAGAGCAGACCCTAGACAGAAGAGATAGAGACAACAAGCCCTGCTGGGAGGAGCAAAGCTGCTACATGGGAACATGCAGTTCTGCCTAGGAATTATTATAAAGGTTACCTTTGGCCCAGAAATGTATCGCTCATCCTGCCCTAGAGATAACACACAAAAGGCTCTTTCAGCCAATGTGGTCCAGCTCACTGAAGCAAAAACAAAAAAGGCTCTTTGTGTTTAGGGTGATGGCCAGGTCTCCATATTACATAGGAATAGCTGACTTTTAAGAATTAAAAAAAAACTTCCTAGCTGCTCCAGTCGATGATATGTTTGTCTATTCTGACCTCCCCAGTCTACCACTTATGGTGAAATCCCATGCATACCTACTGGGAAAGAAGGCTTCACTGAACTCCAATGGTTGTTGCATACAGTAGTAGCTATTACGTAGTTTGCAATGTGCCATGACCTGGATAGCCCGGACTAGTCTTATCCTGTCACATCTCGGCCGCTAGGCAGGGTTGGCCCTGGCTAGTATTTGGATGGGAGACCTCCAAGGAATGCCAGGGTCATGATGCAGAGGCAGGCATTGGAAAACCACCTCTGAACAACTCTGGCCTTGAAAACCTTGCAGGGTCACCATAGGTCAGCTGTGACTTGATGGCACTTTCCACCACCAGTTTGCATTGTACATAATACTCAGGTTGCAATCCTAAGTGTGCTTAGTGGGGGGTAAGTGTCACCGAGCTCCACGGGACTTATTTCTGACCATACAAGTTTAAGACTGTCTTCTCAGTTGCTTTGAATGAGCAGGCTAGGATTGGGCTGCGTAGCTACAAACTCATGCATCTCCCTGCACTAAAGTCCTACACTAAAGTCTTTACAAACAAATGATGCTCAAGATGACATGTGTGTGTGTGTTAAGTGCCGTCAACTCATGGCGACCCTATGAATCAATGCCCTCTAAAGTGTCCTATCCCTAACAGCCTTGCTCAGATCTTGCAAACTGAGGGCGGTGGCTTCCTTTATTGAGTCAATCCATCTCTCCTCTTTTCCTGCTGCCTTCAACTTTTCCTAGCATGATTGCCTTCTCCAGTGACGCTTGTCTTCTCATAATATGTCCAAAGTATGACAGCCCCAGTTTAGCCATTTTAGCTTCTAGGGTTAGTTCAGGCTTGATTTGAATTAAAACCCACGGATTTATTTGGCAGTCCAGGGTATCCGTCACACTCTCCTCCAACACCACATTTCAAAGGAGTCTACTTTCTTCCTGTCAGCTTTCTTCACTGTCCAGCTCTCACACCCATACATAGTAATAGGGAATATGATGGCATGAATTAACCTGATCTTGGTGGCCAGTGACACATCCTTACACTTAGAACCTTTTCTAGCTCCTTCATGGCTGCCCTTCCCAGTCCCCAATCTCCTTCTGATTCGCTAAGATGACATACACTCTTACTATTAATTGTAGACTGTACATCGCCCTGAACATCATTTCTTTGGAAACACTTCCGAGTTTGGCCAAATGTCACTTGAAGTTGGGCGTGGTTCGCAGCCTTTAAACTACAGCTTAAACTGTGCTTTAGCACTGAGGGGTTCCTAGATTCTCTGAAGCATGACCCTTTTAAATCCTCATGACAAAAAATCTTAGATGAGAAACTGGCGTTGCTGGGCTTCTCGCAGGATATGTTATCAGATCTTGGGAAAACTGGAGCTTTTGCCAAAATTAAAAAGCGTATTAAAGAGCTCGATTATAACAGCACTACTTTTCGTGCTCGTCGCGTCTGTTCATCCCAGTTCTTCGGAATACCCCCTCCACGTGGTCTGCCTGCCTATACATATTATCTGACAACTCCTCGTCTCTGTAGAGCTTTTTGCTTGGCTAGATTGAATGCTAACCCTTCTATGGTAATGCAGGGCAGAATTCTGAATATACCATACTCAGACAGGATCTGCCCTTGCTCTTCTGGCTCTATTGACACATTAGCCCATGCCGCTTTTACGAGGAACTTCAATCGCACTATATTTCCCCCCTTTTAATATACAAATCCAATGCCTCTGTGACTGACATAATGCCTTTTTTACTAAGCGACGGGACCCCAAGGCTACATTGTCAGTGGCAAGATTTGTTTCAGTCCTTATATCCCTCCAACACTAGATATATGCTGCTCAAGATCAATTGATCAAGGAGCTTCTAAGGGATAAAAGGAAAGGAAACACTTCTGAAGAATTTGAAAAAGGAAACCTTATTCGTTCATAATTCACAGTGGGTAGCCGTGTTTGTCTGCAGTAGTAGAAAAGGGTTGGAAATGGAATGTTTTAGTATTAATATCACATCAAATCTCATTTACATTTCTGTATGAAATCATCTTGTAATAATAGAGAATCATTTAATCTTCATCTTCTTTGGTTCTTGTAGGTTATCCGGGTTGTGTAACCGTGGTCTTGGTATTTTCTTTCCTGCTCGGGGGTCGCATAACTAGATTCAGATTCAGATCTGAAGAAGTGAGCTGCGGCTCATGAAAGCTCATACCCTACCAGAAAATATTTTTAATTCACAGAAAATATTTTTGTTAGTCTTTAAGGTGCTACTGGACTCGTGCCCTTTTCTACTAAGGTGCTACTTTAAGGTGCTACTGGACTCGTGCCCTTTTCTACTAAGGTGCTACTTTAAGGTGCTACTGGACTCTTGCCCTTTTCTACTTATTCGTTCAGCACAGTAGAAACAAGACCTTAGATCTGTACCAAAAAAAAAACAACCCACTTTGAGCAATAGGTTCGGGCTGCAGGCTTTCTCCCAAACCCATCTCCATCAATCACAAACTGTTCTCCCCGACCCCCTTTCGCAAGATGAATCAGCGTCAGCCGACCCAGCCAGGAATAGGGCGTGTCGGCGGAAGCGGCACGCATGCGCGAAGAAAGACAGGCTGCGGGGGAGGGAGGGAGGGAGAAGGTCTTAACTTCGGCGCTTGCGCAACAGCAACGGTTTTTGGGGGGAAGGGGCGGGGCGGCCGCGCTCCTCCGCCGGCCCCGCCACTGCGCACGCGCACAAGCGCGTGTTTGTCTGTGGGGCTTGTTATATAGGCGGGCGGGTCAGCTGACGTTCCCGCATTGCAGACGGCGCAGCCAGAGAGAGAGAGAAGCAGGGTCATGGCGCGGTTCGCTTGCTTCCTCCTCGGCTGTTTGGCTGCAGGTGAGGCGGGTCGCTCCTTCCCACCGTGCCCGCAGGCCTAGGCTGCGGTTTGGGTTCCTGCGCAGGAGGCTCCCGGATGTTTCGGCGGGGAGACGGAGCGGGAGAGGCCCTCAGTGGCCTGGGGGGGGGAGGGAGAGCGGGGGAGGTTCGGCGGCGGTTCGGCGGCCCTCCCCCTCCCCGGCGCGTGGAAGGTTCTCGTTCAACTGCCGTGAGGGAGACTTGGCCTAAACCACTTACGCATATGGGGGGGGGGAGTTTTGCCTCGGGTTTGCTGCTCTGTGGACGTACAGTTTCCCCATCTGAATTCTCAAAACTCAAAAGACTGGATTAAAAAAAAAAGATGATTTATACGTTGGGTGTTGTAAATTGATTATTTGGTGGTGTGTTATGTATCATTGTTATGGTTAAATTGATTATTTGGTGTTGTATTATGTATTATGGTTATGGTTAAATTGATTATTTGGTGTTGTATTATGTGTTATGGTTAAATTGATTATTTGGTGTTGTATTATGTATTATTGTTATGGTTAAGCTCAAGACCTTTGGTCGAAGGAGCTAGTAAATAAATGGAAATGGATTAAAAAAAAGATGCTGGAACTGACCGAGATGGCAAAGCTTACAGCATTGATAAATCAGAGTGATAATAAGCAATTTTTGGGGGGAATGGGAGGTATGGAGAATGTACTGTGAAAATTATTTTTTAACGGGACCCTTTAAAGGATACTCTGTGATCTAATCCCTTATTCGTCTAAATTTTTAAAATAGGTATTGTTTTAATAATGTTTGATACGATAAGAGCAGGTTAATTAAAATAACATTGGGATTAGTTCCGTTAGCAAAAGTCTACACAATTTAATGTTAGATGGGAGAGGGGGGAAGTCATTTGATTGGTAAATTAGAAATATTGCTGGGTAAATTAGAAATATTGTTTTTCTTTCTATTATTACTATTATATTTTTTTCTGTTGATATATTAAATGGAAAAATAATAAAAAAAATTATTTTTTAAAAAAGAGAATTCTCAAAACTCTGCATAGGGGCTTATTTTGGAGTTTTGAGAATTCGGATGGGGAAACTGTGCGTCCAGAGAGCGGCAAATCCGAGGCAAAACTCCCCATGCATAAGTGGCCCTAGTCTCTCCCCCCCCCCCCTGCGCATCTCAAAAGGGGTGGCGGTGGGGGAAAACGCAAGTCATTCCCGTGTGAGCTCCGGCGGCGGCCTTGGCAGCATCTTTATTTACTAGCCACGGGGTGTAGCCAGGCTGCCCCCCCGCCTCCCCTTTTTGCTTCCTGCTTCTTAAGAAGTAGAAAAGGGCAAGAGTCCAGTAGCACCTTAAAGACTAACAAAAATATTAAAGACTAAAAAAAATATAAAAGCTCGTACCCTACCACAAAATATTTTTGTTAGTCTTTAAGGTGCTACTGGACTCTTGCCCTTTTCTACTACTGCAGACAGACGTAACACGGCTACCCACTGTGAATTTGCTTCTTAAGAGAAGGGGATTTGACGCCATTGGTGGTCTGGTCGGAAAGCGTGTCCACAGTTTCTAATCCGTTTGCAGATTTCGATCCTTATTTTGCTGTGTTAGAATGAGGTCCAGGTGTCTGTCTCCCTCTTTTTTTTTTTAAACAGGCCTTAGACAGGGGCACGAAGACGATGGCCATCTTTCTACCTTGCTCATTCTAGCATTTCGTGTTCAGTGGCGTGCAGTCTTTTTGCCTGGGAATCATGGTTTCAGCTAAATCTGCTGTCATTGGCTGCCCTCTGTGAATCTGAGGTTCTTTGTTTTAACGCACCCTTTGAATTTGGCAGATGTACAGAATCACAGGACTGGAGGGTATCTAATGAGCCGTTAATTTCAGCTCTCCTGCTAATAGATATACAAACTTTGACCTCTCTTCCTTGCCATGTAGTACAAATAAGTGTTTAGTCAGTGCATCAAAGTGTGTGCATGAAAGGCTTTCTCTGAATGGTGGTGCCTACTGGTGTCTCCAGTACTACTGGGAAGTAGATGCAAAAGACATTTAAGTGAAGTGTCACTGCAGAGCAGTAGCATTGTCTGGCACCTATACCCTTTTATTGCAACCAGATTTGCTTAAGCTACTAGCTCACAACTGTTTTTGTTACTGTATCTGTTCCTGTATTCTTGCACTGCCAATTTCTGGGGGATGTAAGGAACTCTGTTCTAGTTTGCAAAATCTTTCCTGTTGGGATGCAATTCTACACTTCAGATGCAACCATTTCTTTATACAGTAGTTTTATACTGTTTCTGTCCTCCCTGAGACACTTATGGCTAGTTGGAAGGACTGGAATAATCATTTCACTAAAAAGCGAATGTCATATTTTCTTTAAGCTGTGTGGTGAACTCAGGCCCAAGTAGGAACGTAATAACTAGCAATTTGGGATGTTAGTAGGTTGTGCAAATGTCTGTAGAATAAACAACAATGACTTGAAAATATTGTCGAAGGCTTGACTTGCTTCTGAATTCTTCTGGCTTAAATATCCAGATGCTTTTGTATTAATTAAACTGCCTTAGGAATCCAGGCATTTGTTAATATCCTACAGATGAGTTTTCAACTTGCAGAATTACCGTCTCTATGCTGAAAGCATGAATGGGGAAAGTATCTGAAAAGTCTTGTCATAGCATAGCCTTTGGAGATTCTCTAGTATTTATGGCCGCATTGTAATAGTAACATCCAATTTCTTATGACAAAGTCATTACAGCCCTTTATTAAGCCAATGTTGAAAGTTCTGGTTCAGAGTAAAGTGACCTTTTTTTAGGCCCAAGTGCTGAGAAAAATTAATGGTCTGCCTGTTAAGATGGCAGCATGTTGGCAGACAAAACAACAACAATGGGAAGAGATTAGGGTTGTGCTTGGAGCACGCCAGGTGCCAGCAGTGCCACCGTCTCTGGGACTCACTTTGGAGTAGCTGTGCAAATCTGGGAGATCACAAACTTGGGATGTTCCAATACCACCTTTTGCACTGCTTGCCCCAGAAGTTGTGTGAGTGCTTCAGTTTCTTGGGTACAGATATGGCCCTGAGTGCCAAGCAAAATGGGCTGGTGTAGTGCCTTTGGCATGTGTGCTGGAGGTTGTCTATGCCTGTTTCAGAAAGCAGAATTTTTAATTATAGCATATGCTCTGGATCTTGCTTATTTGGGGAATGCTAGCATCTCAGTTGAGCAGAATTTAGGTTAACAATAAGTTCATTTATGCATGGGTTCTTTTACTCATGTTTGCCCCCAGTCTGTCTGGTCTGTCTCAGCTGTTCCTTGGAATTATGCATGAGTTGTCCAACCATTATTGATGACCTTTCTGCCAGCCCTCACAAATCCTGAGACTTCCCGTTCCTCTGTTAACCCGATTCTTCCCTCTCTCCTGAGCTCATCCTGGGTGAAATCCCCATGCTTTAAGGCAAAGTGCGGGACAAGCAAGCTGGGTTTCTCTCACAGCCAGTTACAAAGCAGTGTGTAAAGAGGCAGGAATTCAAATACTTCCTGCTTCCTCAGAGCTCTTTCTGATCCGAAGAAAGGCTTTTTAAAACCAAGGCTTGGATTTCTCTCCCCCCCCCCCCTTTCAGATTGCTCAGTTTTTTGTTCTTAAAATGCTTTTTTATGCAGCCATTGGGTTTGTGTGTGGGGGATTTTCTGTCACTGTAAGATCTACAAAGTAAGCCAATTACAAAGCAGCATTTAAAGGGATGGGGACTTGATTTGAGCTTGGAGACTGCTGGTGCATAGATTCCCAACAGGAAAGTGTGAGTCCAGCGAGCAATGAACCTCAGGTAAAACGTCCATGCATAAACAACCAATAACTTTCTGCCCTGCAGCAACTTGTTAATAAATACTAGGCACTGAAGGTTTGCATTGTACCAAATGTTAAAGATGCAAAACTTGTACATTTGTAAGATATGAGAAGAGAGAAAGATCAAGGATGCGTAAAGCTAGTTACATATGTTATGAAAGGCCCTCCAAAAAACGTCCTGGTCTGAAAAATTGTCTTGTGTGTCAGCCTGTTAGGAAAACAAAGTGTTGGTGGGGTTGGTTCAGAAGGAAGTTTGTGATCGTTTGGGGGACAATAGGCAGGATGGATTTTTGTTGTAGTCATCTGCCAGTGGCCCTTTGAGAGGGACTGTTGTCCAGTTTCTTATGTGCAGTGACTGGCTGTTTTGGCAACTGCCTACAGCACAACTATGTCTTAACACAGGTCTTTATTAATATTCTTTGTCTCTAGAAGCCACCCCAAACAATTTAGGATCCAATTTTTTTTCTGCTTGTTGCTACCATAAAACCTAATCGTAAGCACTGTTCTGTGTAACTTTATCAAAGCTATGACAAAAGGTGTTGTAGTATCTAACCAAATACAAGGTTAGCCATGATTGTCAAGACCTCAACAAATCTAATCTGTAACTGGTAGCCAAACATATTCCAAATTTCTCATAATTTTATTCCTGCTTAAAAAGAATCAATTTAATTGAATATTGGAGCCAGTACTGAAAGCTCCTGGTTAAGGAATGAATTTCTCTGCTGCCTTCAAATCGTGTAAAGATAAGTTTACATATAAGCAGGCACTGATAAGAACTGGCTTAAAAAATAGGCTCAGATCCATATGGATTTTGGTTAACTGAGATGCTGCTTTTCAGGGACTCTGGTAAGCTTGTGAGTAATAGCAAAGGCCCACTCTCTTGTGAATCACTATATAGTGTATGTTCTATTATAAAAGATGTGTCTGAAATCCATTTTCTTCCTCACGAGAGTCCTTTGCTATGAAGGTTCTGGGTTGACTCCAAAGGTTATGTGGAATCACCCAAGTAAGGACTGTAGATGCAGGTAGTTCTAGAGCAGAAGCAGTAACATTTGATAGTATAGAAATACAAGGAAGGGACCAGTAAGTACTTGAGGGGGCATCTCATTTTCTGTGTATTTTGTCCCCGTTATAGTCTCTTTCCCTTCCATGGCAGTCTCCTTATGTGTGTTAAGTGCCGTCAAGTCGCTTCCGACTCACGGCAACCCTATGAATGAAAGTCCTCCAAAATGTCCTATCTTTGACAGCCTTGCTCAGATCTTGCAAAGTCTCCTTATACTCTCCCCCTTTCCTGCTTCTTTCATTTCTTCCTACTTACTGTACCTTTTATCTGCTTCCCTATCTTCGGCTTCCCCTCCTTCCCTCCCCATAGCTGTCTGTCCTTGGGAAAAGCTAAGCTAAGTTGTATGGTGGCCTCCAGCACTGAGGCAAGCTGTGCGTCTAGTGAGTCCCCAGTGGTCACTGTTGCACTTGTCCTGAGTGAATCTTCCATCGGGGGCATGATCGGGGAGAAGGACAGAACAGGGCTGTTCTGGCCTTCAGGTCATAGAAGAGGTCAACCCATGCTTCCCCTCCAATGCCTTTCCTTTACAGAAATCAAGGCTTAGCAATATTGCTGTGGCTGCCTACCAAGCTCCGAAATGGCAATTGAGAACTTAGTGGATATTCTTGTCTTAAAGCTACAGGCATTGGCAGAGAGCCAGTG
Source organism: Euleptes europaea (assembly GCF_029931775.1). Lineage (NCBI taxonomy): Eukaryota > Metazoa > Chordata > Lepidosauria > Squamata > Sphaerodactylidae > Euleptes > Euleptes europaea. Next base: position 91,620,956 of record NC_079316.1, on the reverse strand, counting down.
CACTGGAATGGTTAGTGTCAGACTGTGATCTGGGAGATCCTGGTTTGAATTCCCACTGTGCCATGGAAGCTTGTTAGGTGATCTTGGGCCAGTCACTCTTATCAACCTGCTCTAAGAGGAGTTGTGAGGATAAAATTGAGGAGAGGAAAGTGATGTAAATTGCTTTGAGTCCCCATTGAGGAGAATGGTGGAGTATAAATGAATTGTTTCTGTTATTTTGGGTTTTCAATCCCCTATATAGGATTTTTCTGCAAATTTTGGGACTCCTGTTATCTGTCCCTAGCTCTGTTTTGTGGCTCTCTTCATGCACACGCTGCAGCCTGGGTTGGAATGAGGTAAATGCTATGGAAGATTGTTTTATCCAGGCTCTGTGTTGGGTGAAGATAACCCAGGCTGAGTTACAAGTAGACCATTCTGAAACTATGAAGCATTCTCTGGTGCTTCATAATTTGCACCTAGAGACAGAAAATGGAGGGGGGGGGTTGACACCACATTCTGTCTTGTTTATATCCTGTGTGAGAAGAGAGATGGCTGACTCAAGTCATGTGACTCTGACCTGCAAAAGCTGTAATGCATCATACTGACTTGGGATGGTTATTTTAATATATTCCATTCTGTAAGATATGTGTTCAAATAAGACACATTTAGTAATAAAGCAAATGTAAGGCACAAAGGTGTATTTGCTCTTTATTTCCGGGGACCATTTTTGTGTTGATGGTATGTGTGCCTTTTTTCAGAGGTGGTTTGCCATTGCCTTCGTAAGCATCGTGACCCTGGTATTCCTTACTAGATCAGGCTAGCCTGGGCTATCCAGGTTAGGGTGTGTGTGCCTTCACTGCAGTAAATTTGACTTCTACAAGATACGTCTGGCTTTCTACTCTTTGAGGCTCTGCCAAATCATCCAACTGTTGTGGATTAAGTAAATATTTTATCAAGAAGATGGCTGACAGTTTATATATATACATATTTAAATACCTAGCTTTCAGTTATGTTTTAATGTATATGATTTTGCACCTGCAGAAACCATAAGCAAAGTTATTTGGCTTCTGTTAAAAGCTGCACCCTAAATTCTTACTATACATAACAAGCTCCATTTGGTCTCCCTGAACTTGGCAGAGGCAAAACTTGTCAAGCTGAGTGAGATGTGTCAGGTGTATTTGTAATTGCTGTCTTTGTTTATTTATCTTTTATATTTGTTTTTCCCCTTTTTAAAATAATTTTAAAAAGATATACATAAAGAAAAGACAAAAATGTAATGATAGATGTACACATTAGTTTTTATAAATTGGTTCCAAATATCTAAAAATAAGTCCATGTGCAACTGCCCTCTATATGCCATGCATTCAGATATTGATAGAATTCTAAGATCCTCAATCCATTGATTTACCAGTGGTGGGCTTTTATCTTTATCTTTGTAATATGAGTCTTTTAGCTGTAGTAAGAGCATGGAGGGTCCATTTTCATTGACCATTGGTTAACCTCCAAGAGACAGGCAAATAGTTTAAAAGTACGTAGACATCCTCAAAAATCAGTGAACAGTCTAGTTCAAAATTGATATTAGTAATAACTTCTCAGAAACACCAAATAACTAAACATGCCCAATGCATATGTTTAAGGGACGCGACTGGTGAATTACTATGCCATCAATTAGACAACTCAATCCTTTGCTAAAAATGCTAAGGAATCGCTGTGGTGTCCAGTATATCTTAAACATATTTTTTTTGCTGAATATGTCTCAATTTAAGATCCATGGAGAGAGAAGATAATCAATTGATCCCTCTATCAATCCAAGCCTTCTGTAAAAAGATTTCTTCCCAATGTTTAGATCTGGATTGGCCCATAATGTATGTTTAGCATGTGAAAATGGATCAGATTGATATTATCATGCCATTATACACCATTGTTCTCTAGTTGCAGAAATTGCAAGAGGAATTCAATCTACTCTAGCTTAAGTAGAGCCTAATGACTGTTTAATGTTTTACTATGTTTTAGTTATTTGTGACAGCCAACGGCCATATACAATAAATTTTCTTGGTCTTCGAGCCTAATGCATTCCACTTAGAGAGGGGCACCAGACAAGAGGTCTCCAAAAGAGCCTAAAATGGATAATCCAACTGCAAGGAGTGATCACAATAATTAGTACAAATTAACAAGTATGCCTGATGATAAAACTAAGATCAAGGAAACCAAATCCTTCTTCTTTAAAAGGAAAGTTCATCCTCTTTAAAGAAATCCAAGGTGGTGAGGAACCCCACATGAATTTCCAAAACAATGTATTAATATTATGAATATATCTACAAGGTGTATAGAAAGGAAAGCATGATCATGTACATAATATTCCAAGATAAGTAATGACATCGGAGCACCACAGGCAAATACCATCCATGATTTTTTCTCCCAGTGGTGTCAGCTCAGATTTTGCTGGATTAATTAGTCTCCAAACTTATTAATCGTATCCATTAAAGGAGGAATGGAAGGCTGAGGTTCTGAAATAAATAATAAAAGGTCATCTGCATAAAGAATAGTTTTAAATTCCAAAGAGTTATGTATAAAGCCATGTATATTGTTATTTTATAAGAAGAGAAAGAGGGCAACCCTGTCTAGTACCTCTCTCAAGAGAGAATGGTATGGAAAATATTCCGTTAGTCAGCACCCTGGATCTGGGAGATGGAGAGAGAATTGTAATCCACTTCAGAAACTAGTGAGGAAAACCGAATTTAGTCAATGTAGCAAAGATAAATTTCAGTATTTTTTGTCAAAAGCCTTTTCAGCATAAAGTGAAAGAATAGCAACTTGGATCAGATCTCCTACCATTTAAAGCAATCAAATTAGTGACCATCCTGATGTCATCAGAGCCTTGCCTACCTCATATAAATCCTACCTGATCTACATATACCAAAGTCGTAACAACCTTTTGGAGTCTGTTAGCAAGAATAGCAGTTAATATCTTAGCATCCACATTCATCGAAGAAATAGGCTGAAAATTTGCACACTGAGTGTGGTCTTTGCAGGGTTGAGGAATGACTGTGATATAGGTGTCATGTAATGGCAGTGAGCCAGACTCAAATGTCATTATGCAATTGATAAAGTTTTGGAATTAAGAAATCTGCAAAGGTTTTATACCCTTCTATAGGCAACCCATCTGGTCCTGGAGATGTGTGTGAGACCTTAGTTAAAAAGTGGTGCATATCAAGGGTCTCAATAAATACCAGGAGCACCCTGCGTGATTGTTTCCACGCACAGGCATAAATCTGTACATGGTTTGCATTTAGATTACTGGCATCTAATCTGCTTTATCATTTCCCATTCTGTAAAGCACCTCTAAGCAGCCATTTAGCCTGACATTCCTTTCATATACTGATTATTATAGCATTCCACCTACCCCCCCATATGTTTCTTTTTATTTTTAAAAGAGCCATAGGTTGCAGACGCTTGGGCTATCTAAGCCCTGGCTCAATGCAGGAAATCCAGCATTAGAGCATTGGACTTCTAGTGAGAGAAGAGGTTCCCCGCTCAGTAATTGGCTGTATTGTTTGAATTGCTTTTGCCATTAGAAAACTTATAATGTTCAATAGAGAAGTATCTTCCTATAAATGACATCCATTTGGTTTAGTTCAGCCCCACCTACTTCGCAAGGTGCTTGTTGTGGGGAGAGGAAGGGATCGTGATTTTATCCTGCTTTGAGACTCCTTAAGGTAGAGTAAAGCAGGGTATTAAAAACCAACTCTTCCTCTGCTGTATGAAGTGGCAAACAACAACTTTTTGCTACCTTCCATGTGACAGCCCTTCAGGTATTTGAAGTGAGGATCGTGTCTTCACCTCATTTCTTCTCCGGACTTAGCATGCCTAGTTCCTTCAGCTGTTCTTCGTAGGGCTTGTTTTCCAGATCCCCAGCCATCTTTGTTGCCCTTTTCTGAACCCCATTCCAATTCATCTCTGTTCTTAGCTTCAGGAGTGTTTAGGTCCCATGTGTCTTTATCCATACTAGCATCCTAATCCAACTGTAAATTGCCTGAGTACCTATTTTAACTGGTCAAAGGTTTGAAGCAGAAGGGATTGAAGTCTGTGGCCTACCTTTTGTTGTGAATTATGGAGCATTTGATTTGCAAGTACTTCCACTTGTTTGCTTGTTAGACTTACTTCATTGGTCAGGTGGCAAGCTTAATTTACAGAGGTTACTGTACCTAAAATCCCAGAACTCCTGGCTTACCTGCATTTTACTTTTTCTGGGGTATGAAGCAGCTTTTCAGAAGCAGAGAGATTGCAAAGACAGTCTTTCAGTACAATGAAACAGATTATTCCAGCCTCTGCGTTAGTGTCTTGACTCTCCAAGTTAGAATTTCATCTTTGCATGCAATCAAGATTGGGTTTGATTTTGCCTATAAAAGTTCATCCAGATGTGAAGGCTCAGGGGAAAAAAGGATAAATTAGGAAAAACAGTTCTTATTTTTTTTCTGGTGGAAAAATTTGTGATTTTTTTGTAGCTCTTAAAATTCCTATAAAGTATGTGTTTTTAAATGTTGGAGTGAGTGAAATGTTCTACAGGGTGCAGCAGTTTGAAGCTCTCTTGCTTTAGTACTGGGTGTGTTTTCAATCTTTCTTATAGAAAACAGAGGCATTTATATGTTTATTCCATAAATATGCTGGTGAGTAAAATTTTATGTGCTAAGATATAAACAATTCATATTATTAACTAAGTTATAAACGATGCATACTATATTAAAGCAGCAAAATGGGTTTATATAGATAGGAAAGTAAGCATTGCATGTATTTCAGATTTCCCACACTGTATTTTCCCAGAACAATATTTTTTCTCCTCATGGCTTCAGAATATCTAGAATTTTTACACATGTAGGCCTAGCTGTAAAAGGTAAGGGAAGAGATCCAGGTTTTCTGTGTCCACAGCTTGAGTGTTCAGAAAATCTATCACAACTTCCTTTTGCTTTGAGATTCAGAAAATTTGAAAGATTTGAAGCAGTCTTCAGCCTATGGGTGCTTGTAGCTATGACAAAAATTTCTGTTTTAAGGATCAAGTTGAGAAACGCGGTTTGGTTATTGAAAAGCTGGAGATGTGCTTACTGCTCTCTTGTGAAGACTTGAAGCCTCCTCCCAAGTTTAAAGCTGCATTTGCCTACTGCACAGGGCCACATTGTGGGGATGGGAGCACTAAGATGGAATGGGCAATGAACATAAATGCTCAGATAAAGGGCTGGATGGTTGTTGAGGTATGGTTGGTTGAGGGCTATTTATTCTTAATCTTGCCCTTCCTTCCAGGAGATAGGGGTTTTTACAACAACCCTGTGAGGTAGGAGGGCTGAGTGTGACTGACCCCATGCTAACCAGCAAGGCTTGGGGCAGGATTTGGATTTGAACGCATTTAATTCAGTGTTCTTTCTGCTTTTCTCCTCCACTGAGTGTTCAAGGTGGCTAATGTAATAAGAATTTACAAAAATGCCACTTAAATGAAAATATACAACATCTAGGAATTCTAATCCTGTCTGCAAGTGGCTAGTTCTGCAGCTGTTGTATTTGGCATGAGCATCCTAGTGAACTATAGGATATGGTATGAGGTAATGTTCTGAATTCTGATAAATTGAAGTACTTTTCTAGCATCAGATATTAAGATTATTGCTAGTTTAGTAATTCAGTCACGGTACCTGTGGTAGCACCACTAACTACTCCCTCTAGAGCACTGGTTCCCAACCAGGGATCCATGGACCCCCAGGGGTCCGCGAGAACTAAATTAAGGTCCGCGAAACAAAGTTATAAACCCCTAATAAATTAATATTTTCAATTAAAAGTTCTCTATTATAAAAATATATATATTCAAATATAATTCTAAGTTTAATGTTTAACTAACAGTTATGATTAAAGTTTATTTTCAAATTCCCGGAATTTTTATTTTGAACCTTGGGGTCCCTGCACCGAACAAAAAAGTCCTAGTGGTCCCTGGTCAAAAAAAGGTTGGGAACCACTGCTCTAGAGTCACAGAAGATCTGCAGCAGTATGAACTGGCTGAAACTAGTAACTTGAAACATTGCTTTGACAGCTTCCCATATCATTCTGAGTATTTAATAAACATTGTTCTCCCAAACATAGAGGTTTTCCAAATTCAGATCTTAGAGGTGGTGAGAAACATGCTTTTTAAAAACTTCTTTGTTTGTTGTGCCTTCCTTCTTCTTAGCAGTACAAGAATACAATTTCAGAGGGTAGCTTTGCTAGTATGCAGTAGAACAGCTAGACCCGGGTCTGGTTGCACCACAGAGGCCAACGAGATTTCTGGGGCATGAGCTTTCGCTCCCTTTGTCAGTAGGCATGGGGCTTTCTGATAAAGGGAGCTTTGACTCTTAAAACCTTAGACCCCGAAAATCCTGTTGGTCTCCATGACGGCTACTAGACTTGAACCTAGTTCTAGAGAACAATTATTGACCTATAAAAGTCTGATATAAACCAGCTCCTTTTCTCTAACCTTTCCTTGGTTTCATTGATTCTTGGATTGGTCGCACTGCCTTTGGGCAAAACAAAATCCAGTAACTGTCCCTAGTTTGGTTGCTGCCATAGTGATGTTTGGTTGCTGCCGTAGTGATGTCTTGGTAACAAGCCACAGTTTAACCATCTTTATTTGAGTGCAGCAGCTATTCTTGCCAAATGGCAAACCAAGGTAGATAAAAATCAACAATTTTTTAAAATAAAAAAAATGGATTTTAAAAAATGTTTTTAAAGGGGAAAATCGATCTAAAGATAGTTTAAATAGTTTTCTATTTAAGATGCATTATAGTCCAAATGTTATTCATCATGAATTAAGGATGAGTTTTAAATTATATAGCACAAGACTGTTTCAAATGAGTAATCTGAGCATTTTTAAAAATTCCCACAGCTTTGGCAAATCCCGTCGTATTTCAGAAAGATTGCGCACGAGGCCCTGAAGTATGGTGTGAGAACTTAAAAACAGCATCACATTGTAATGCTGTTAAGCACTGCCAGCAGAATGTCTGGAGCAAGCCTACAGTGGTAAGTGAAGCTGGCAAATGTTGAAAGAGCATATTCAGAACCGTAGCTCATGCAGTCACATGTTGTTCGCATGGAAGGTGAAGAGCTACTGCGACTTGGCCTTTTTACACATGTACGCTAAGCTTGGTGAGTGACTTGAGGAATAAGTACCCAGAGGATTCTGGAAAGCAAGAGCTGGTAGTTGCTAGATAAAGCAGTCCTGTGTGAAAATGAAAGTACATGTCTCTATTGTTTAGCAGTCATAACTTGTCACAACATAAATAATACATACAAGACTGATTTCAGGGGCCCACTACGTTGTTGAACCTTTGGGCACTTTTGGAATTCTGAGAGGAAGTCGTGAGAATAGCCACAAAATGGCTGCCACTGGGACAGGGCCAATCAGAAAAGCTGCTGCTACTAGGCAAGGGTGAAGCGTAAATGTTGGAAGGTTCCAAGCCATTTGCCGTTCCTTGGTGGAAGCAGTGGCTTATAATTGAATATTCCTGGCAGACAGGCAGTGCCTCCCGGGCTTTCCTGAAACCTGTCCTGCACCAAGGAGGAAAGCTTGATCAACTTCTTGCTTTGGGGAAGGTATGGTTTTCATTCCACCAAAAGAAAGAAAGTTTGCTCCCTGTACAGACAGGTGGAGGAGAGGCTTGCAGGCCCAGAGCCGTAAGAAAAATCCATTTATGGACAAGCCAGAGTCATGTGGATGTGACACGATGACTTCAGCACTTCACTAGTTGGTCCTCTGGTTGGAAGCAACACAAGGGGCAGCAAAAGTATGGCCTAAAGTCAACTTGTCTTGCTTTTTAGTTCCTGTTATACTCTTCCTTGCTAGTGAGCAAAAATGTGCAGTCCCCTAAGACCTGCTCCATCTTTCACTTTCAGCCTTGTAAGCTAAACAGTCTTTTAAAAAACAAACTCAGTTGACCAGTCCTCTGTGTACTTATGGTTCTGCCTTTCTACACTGTTTAAAATACAAACAAACCCTGGAACACTGCTTTTGCTCTCCTGTACAAGGGAACATATATCCTGCTGCGGTTAATTATTGTACCTTTTTTTCTTGAAGAGCAGGGAAAAACAAAATTGGCTGAAATCATAATGAAGAGAACACTATAGAGGTGGTGATGTTTACATATCCTCTCTATTGTGCTAAAATGGTGGGTTTTCTTTCTTCAGGAAACCATACCTTGTGAATTGTGCAAAGAAGTTGTAACCGTGGTTGGGAAATTCTTAAAGAATAATGACTCAGAGGTAATAATGGTCTTTTTTTTCTTGAAGTGCACCTTGTTTATTTTGATAAAGAGAAACTACAGTACAACAAAACCTAGAGTTTTACTACATACTAACACATGCTCTTTGAAGCAGAATTTACTGACAATATGTGTAGCATCTCCCTGACCTGGATATGCCAGATTTGCCTAATTTCATCAGCTGTCAGAAGCTAAATCAGGTCGACCCTGGCAAGTATTTGGATGGTAGACCTCCAAAGAATACCAGGGGCATGGCGCAGAGGCAAGTAATGGCAGATCACCTCAGAATGTCTCTTGCCTTGAAAACCCCACCAGAGGTCGCCATAAGTCAGATGTAACTTTATGGTAAAAAACAAACATGCCCCCTCCCCCCTCTCTTCGCCCCCCCCCCCACTGTGCAACTGGGTCTGGTCCAGGGCCAGCACTATGCAAGTAGGCCATAGTTTCCCTGGTAAGAGGCAGGTGGGAAGTGAAAGCTGAAGATGGGGGCAGGTAAAGGTAGGTCAGCAGGTGGGTAGGAAGGAGAGAAGGAAGCAGGAAAAGGAGAGAGACTGAAGTGGTGGAAGGGGAAATGAGATGCCCCCTGCACGTCCATGTGGATCCCTGGCTTGTGATATCCTAACTTTGAAGTACCCTGAGTTTTGGGGTGGATGGTTTAAGACCACAAATCTTACCCTATAGTGCCTCTTAGCTTAAGCTTCCTATTGTATAATAGATATGTGAGAATGTAAAGATGGGTGACCATCAAAAAGGCATTATCTTCCATATCTGTTGATAGGTGAAGACTGGCTCTTTCTGGGGCTATTATACAAATCACACCACACCAAAGGGCACTATAGGGTATTATTATTATTATCATTATTATCCTGCCCTATCCCAGCGTTGGTCCTCACTAAACTTTCTGAAGTTAAAACAGCTTGGGTGAAACCCCACTTCTGGTATACTTACTTGATGGGTGTCTATCAGTTGTCAGTGAAGATTTCTTTCTGAGTATGAAAGGTAGGCCAGTTTGTTCTGGAAGAGTTTGTACTAATTTGTTCTGGAAGAGTTTGTACTAATATGCATATCTTATGTCATAGGAAGAAATCAGTGATTACATGAGTAAGGTCTGTGAGTTTCTTCCTGACCAAGGCCTAGTATCTGAATGTAAGGAGATGGTGGATTCGTACCTGCCGAACATTCTGGACATGATTAAGGGGGAGCTTGTAAGTAGACTACAAAAAACTGAAGCCATTCTGCTTTGAGGAAAAAAATTAGACACGCATAGCATTCATATTTTTGCTTGGCTGGACTGTTTTGCCCTGACCTGGATAGCCCAGACTAGCATAATCTCGTCTGATCTCAGAAGCTAAGCAGGGTCAAGCCAGTATTTGGATGGGAGACCTCCAAGGAATACCAGGGCCGTGAGGCGGAGGCAGGCAATGGCAAATCACCATTGTCTCTTGCCTTGAAAACCCCACCAGGGGTCGCCAGAAGTCAGCTGTGACTAGGCTCAGTTCCTGGGGAGTACTTGGCTGGCTTTTTCTGCATTGGCATAGAAAGTAGGTAAAGACAGAGGAAATTATAATGCCGTCTTTCATTTTTCAGGATAAGCCGGGAGTCGTGTGCAGTGCGCTCACGTTGTGCCAGTCTCTTCAGAAGCACCTGGCATCAGTGAAACTGCAGAAGCAGCTTCAGTCAAACAAGATTCCTGAACTAGACTTCTCTGAACTGGCATCTCCCTTCATAGCTAATGTGCCGCTTCTTCTGTATCCCCAGGACAAGCCCAAAGAAGAGCCTCGGGTGAGAATGTAATGTCTGATCTTGATACCAGGTTATATGCCAGTAGCAATTTCATGAGAATGAACCCAAGCAAATTCTATGCTGGAGCAAAAAAAAAAGGGAATAGAAATTTATATAAAATATACCCAGAGTTCCGACATTGCATAGGATGAGTTAGTGCCACGAAACACAATTTTTCTAGTCAGAGTGTTTGATCTCGAACATTTGAATATGCAATATAAAGCTTTGCTCAAAGCAGGCACTGCGGTGGTTCTGTGTTAAGATTCAGTGGGTTTGCTTCTTGTTACAGGGAAATGGGAATGTATGTAAAGACTGTGTTCAGCTGATAACTGATGTTCAGGAAGCGGTGAAGAGCAATTCAACCTTTGTGCACCTGCTGATTCAGCATGCGCTAGACGAATGTGAACACTTGGAGCCTTCCATGGTTGATCAGGTAATGGACTGGTGACAGACAGATTCAATTGATGTGTCAGTGTGGAAAGTGGGACAGTAACAGATAGCTTGCTCTGTGGAAGGCCGAGGATAGTTTTACTGTTCCACCACTTAGACTAAGTTGTCTTTCTAAGGTCCTTGTGAAGATGGAACATCTCTGGCACAAGTCACACAACAAATAAGCTACAGCTGCCCTAGTTTGTAGCCAAGAGCAGGCTATTGCTTGCAGCTTGGATAAAACAAGGCAGGTTGTGTTATCTCTAAGCTTGAAGGGGAAGCATGTGAGCCTGAGGGTCCCCCAGCTGATTCATCTAATGGCGAACCGCAGCACTGAATCTCATGCCCCTCTTTTGATGGTGACTAAGCTGTCCCGCTTTGCCCCACGAAAAGCCTTATATTTCACAACTGGCATTTCGGAACTACCAGATTTACTTTTGAAGTTGTACAGAGACACACATAATCGTGAGTCAGGTAACTGTGGGTAACAGTGAGGCCAGTGGAACCATGTCATGCATCATGCCCCCCCCCCACACACCCTTGGAACTTACTGCTGCATCCCTGTTCTCAGACACACCAAAAGTTTCCCAGAGGAACAAGTGAGAACACCCAACACCTCAGGTAAAGGCAGTGTTATCACCCCCCAAACATACCCATAGTGCCTAAGGAACCTGATGCTCCCCATCTCCAGAGTGAGTCTTAGGCCAGAGTCTGGAGGAACCATTGGCCAGGAGCCAGGCCCTCCCTCCACCCCAGCAGTGCAGGCGAAGCTGGGTCTTGAAAGGGATAAAGCTGAGCTGCCCCCTTCCCTCCCAGGGTAGGTCCTTTGGCCTGTGGGAAACAGGGTGTGTGTCAGCTAGGGAAGGGGGCTGGTGCGTCAAGGCATGGGAGTACCAAAGGCAAGACTGCCCTGCCTGTTCGACAGATGAGCAGCATAAGGTTGCGCTCTGAGCTGGAGCTGCTGCTGGCCGGTGGGGAGAGCGTTAGCCTGTGGTTATGTAGCCAGCTCCTCCTAAGGGAGAGCTCTACCTGCTTGTCCTGTGGCCAGCGTGGAGTTGGCCAGTCTGGCTGGGAGAGCTGGCAGCAAGGTATTGGTGTCTCTGAGCCTAGCTACCCGTTTTCCAGGTCATTTTGGAGATGGAGAGGCTCCAGGAGATGGGTTTCGCTTGCTCTGTACACAGGGAGCCAGGCTGAAGCTCAGCTGCCTTCAGCAGAGGCTTGTGGTAACTGGCTACAGAGCTCTTTTCTAAGGCAGCTGAGAATGGCCTGGCCTCTTCCATACCTCCTCCTGGTGTGCTGATCTTCTCAGTCACCAGGCTGCTGATGGCTTGCTGAGTCAAGTCAAGTAGCCTTTATTGGCATAAGATAAAGTGTATAAAAGAAAATACATAAAATCCATACCGTACAAGAAACTCCATAGTTTTTACAGTAAAATCAATTTAAGGTGCATTAGACTCGCTGAGTCTCACCTTGCTTAGGACAGGTGAAGATGCCAGTTAAAGATGAGCTGGGTGGCTCTTCGACCCTTAGAAGGCAGCCCTTCCCTGGATGGTTCTTTGTTTTTGCTCTGGCTAGAGGGGTGTTGGTAGTACAGCACAAGCCTGTGCCAGATAAAAAAATCTAGACAAGTGGGGGGGGGGCATACTTGACCCCAAGCACTGAAATTGGGTAATCTGCAGCCTGAACCTTTTCGTGACGGGAGCCTAAGCCTGTTTAAATTCAAGGACAGTCAATCCTGCCTGGGACTGAACTGTTGAAGAAGAATTTAGTACAGAAGGCTGCACTCATGCCACTTCACAAAGCAACAGGTTTTGGGGAACCCTCGACTACTCTGTCCGCTGATGGACAGTGTTCTGAACTCTGCCCCAACAGATAGGTGGACTGTATTAGAGCCAGGTGCTATTGTGGGGCAGACCCCCTAGCTCTGGTCAAGGTCTCTTGTGGACCACCTAACTGCTTGAGTTACCTTGTGCTTGATATTTGCTGTTGCCTGTGGAAATATTTACCAATTATCATATCTTCCTTTTTCCTCCTCCAATAGTGCAAAGATTACATCTCCCAGTATTCAGACCTGGCTATTCAGTTATTTGTGCAGATGGTAAGATGAATATTGCACACATTTTTAATGACTATACCTTGTGTTTTGAAGAGCTGTCTCGGTTAATTAAACTACACGAATGTTGGTACTGTCAGAACTAATATGGGTGACATAATATAGAATTAATATCATTAATTTGAATAATAATTACTCCAGGGGCTAAAATTCTAAACCTTCTGTAGAAGAATCACTTTTTGATACAATACTTCCCCCCTCTCAGATGACTTATTATATAGCCACTTAAATAAAAGACACTCTCACCAGTTGAGAGGCTGTCTCTAGGTATATGGAAGCAAGAATAGACTTCAAAATATGAAGGAAGAAATTGAATAGCATTGAGGTGTTTGGGTTCTCCTATTTTTGTGAGTGTTCTGAGATTCTGTCTGGATTGGCTAAGTGTTCAGTTCATTCTTATTAATGAATGCCTGGTGAGCATGGTCTCTAGTAAGACTTCCTTTCTGCTGTGAAATCTCCTGTGCACCATTTGGTGTGATTGGTTTGTTTCCCATTTCTAACTATTGTCTTCCTTTTTCTCCATTCTGTCAACAGCAGGAACAGGTATGTGAGAGCCTGCTTGTAGAACCTTGCTCTTTTTAACCTGAAAAACTAGTTTAATTTCTGGCTAACATAGGTGTGTGTGTATGTGCGTACGTTTGTGTGTGGTTTGGCAGAGTTCGGCTTTGACAGATACAAGGAATTGAGGGGGGACTGCAAAGATGAACTTTCATTTAAGAGCCTGCTGAAATTTTGCTCTGAGGCTGTTCTGCAGTTTGGAATTAAAAGTTAAGCCTGTAAGGCTACTTAAAAATATCAGCACTCTAAAGTGCCCCAGAAAGGCGGTGAACTTAAAACTCCATGGATAACACTTAGTGAGCAGAGCTTTTTGCACCCACATGATGTAATTTGAGACTATAAAAATGGACTACAATTTCCTGAAGGCCTTGCGTCTGTCATGGTTGTTGCATGTGTTTAGTATTGCTGTAGTTTTACATTAGAGTGCTGGTGGCAGTGCATGAAGCAACGTGGGAGGGGAAAGCAGTTATTGCCTCTGGCATGCCCTTTGCTTTTGCATGAGAAAGTTATTAGCAGGCTGCTTAAAACACTGGAGCTACATACCTCATATGAAGCATGATGCTATGGAAAGCAAAATGCATGCTACGTTTTGACCTCTGACTGTAGCAGGAGAATGGGAAAGCCTGCTTTGAAAAGTGCCTTCAGGGCTAGGCTAGAAGGGAAGCATTTAGAGATTGTTGCTCCTTTCACAAAGGACTTCTGGAAACATCCATGTTTGACTTCTGTTACACTGGAGTGACAAAACTTGGTCGGAAGTTGTTGCATATTTTGGCAACGTACGCTAAAACTACAGAATCCTCTCCTTCTGAAGCATGCTTTTAGAATTGTTTGAGTCTGCGTACCGTTTGGTACTTTCGGTTTGATGTATCTTGAGTAATGCTTTTTCCCCAAGAAAGGAAACAAAAATGTGCATACTTGAGAATGCTAGCAAGAGTCCTGAAAAAGATGGTCTTCAAGAAATATCTGTAATCTCATTCATAATGTCCATCTGATGTTGTAAATCTTCCTTTTAAAATGATTGATTATTAGTACTACTTATATTAATGATATTTAAAGTAAAGTAAGCATAATTAGGCTGAGCATAAAATTTCACATGGGATGCATATCACCTTCAAAGAACAAACTACAAACAAGTGTAGAAATTGAGGATAGCTGGCCATCGTTTAACTGTAACAAAGCAGGGGAAGTAGATTCATTATAAGAGCAAAACCTGCAGCAGCACTCCTATAAACTCAAAACGGCAAAAGTGCTACGAAGTTCATCAGAGCTGTGTGCATAACATATCTCGGGACAGTGCGAGCAGTAGAGAAGTTCTGCTCAGTACTGCTTCAGATTATAGGTTATGCTCCTTTTTGAATATCTTTTGACACAATTTCCCAAATTCTGAAGACTCTGAAAGCCAAAACTGCATTCTAGTACCTGGCTGGATTGTGGTGGTCTCCTGCTATAAAGTACCGTATTTTTCGCTCCATAAGTCGCACTTTTTTCCTCCTCAAAAGTGAGGGGAAATGTCTGTGCGTCTTATGGAGTGAATGTGTGTGTTAACTTACCTTTATCCAGTGGCGGGCTCCCTCGGCGCTGGTGACCTCTCCTCCCCTGCCGATGTCAGCTCCCAGAGCGCTCATTCAAACCGCCCACAGGAAAGCATTACTCAATGCGATTTTCACATTGAGCATCGCGGAAACGCCTCTAGTGGAGCAAATGGCTTTGGATCAGGCCACGGCAGCAGCCTGTCCGCGGGAGAGTCCCGTGGCCCTGCCCGGCGGCCGCCTCTTCCTTCGCCCTCCCCTGCCCAGAAAGCCAGCAGCCCCCCCCCCCGTTCGGAGGCCAAGGCAGCAGCTAAGGGCGCCTTTGGGACGGCTCTCGTGTCTGCGCCAAAAGTCCCGGCGTTTGGGCAAGAGGAGGAGGGGGGAAACAGGCTTTGCGCCGATCCTGTGCACCTGCGCCTCGCCTCCCCTGGCCCTCCGACAGACAGCCGCGGGAGCGAGCCGGGCAGGGCTCGGGCGGTCTCCAAAGAAGGCAGGGAACCTTGAGGGCCTGATCCTCTGGGACGTTCTCCTGCGCAGCTCCCCCACCCGCGCGCTGGCGCAAGAGGCGCTCCCGACGGATGGGGCGCAAAGGCGCGACCTCCGCTCCTGCAAACTCGGGACCTTCCTACTCCCAGCCGATGGACGCCCTCCCTCCCATCCGTTGAGGGAGACTGCGTTTGGCGGGGGGGGGCTGGGCTTTGCTCAGAGGGTTAGGGTCAGGGGCTGGGCTTTGCCGTCGCCCTTCTGCCTCCCCCCCCCGGAAGAGACCCCGCCACCGTTTTCCTTGCTGGGCGAGGGGAGAGCGCCGCCACCTGCGATCCAAGCGGCTGAGTCGACTCTTTGCCACCCCTCCCTTGGAAAGTCTGAACTCCCTCCACACAGAACTGGGGAGGGGGGCGCCGGCAGGGTTGCTCTCTTTCTGCCACTCTCTCCCCCCCCCACCCGCAAGCTTGTGCCTGAGTAAAGGGGGGGGGCTCCACAAAGCAGGGGTTGTTCCACAAGCCGCAGAAGGCCAGCGCCTGCTCCCAAGGGGCTGCTCTCTGGGGCCACCACATGTTGGGCTTTGGGCCGAAACCACGGGAGGTTTTGCTGCCTTGGCTTTGCCACTCTCTAGATTAGTATTTTCCCCATCTGAATTCTCAAAACTGCATGGGGGCTTATTTTTGAGTTTTGAGAATTTGGCTGGGGGAAATGTGCATTTAGAGAGCTGCAAACCCAAGGCAAAACCTCCCCTGTGTTTTCGCCCTTTGACTTCACTGTTAAAAGGTGCTCTCTCTGGTTCTGGCAGTAATGAAGAGGAAGAGTTGGTTTGTCTGTGCCGACTTTCTTTACCACTTAAGGCAGAATCAAAGCGGCTGACAATCACCTTCCCCTCCCCTCCTGTGAGGTAGGTGGGGCTGAGAGAGCTCTAAGAGAGCTGTGACTAGCCCAAGGTCAGCCAGCTGGCTTTGCATGATGGTTCTTAATGCCACTGTTGACTGCTGTTCACTTTACATGGTTGAAATATTCTAATATACCGGTAGCTTATTAAATAGTTTAGTACACTATTTGATTCAGAATATATTTTTTCTTGTTTTCCTCCTCTAAAAACTAGGTGCATCTTATGGTCAGATGCGTCTTATGGAGCGAAAAATACGTGTGTATTGGTAGTTCCCAGGCTTCTGTGTAAACCAAGAAAAGTGGGGCCTTTCTGATAAGAGTGAAGCTCATTATCTTCATAAAGCATTAAGTGGTTGGGGAGTTATAACGTAGTTCTTGAAGAGTACAGTATATATTATAACTTCCACGCTAGTTGTGATCACCCATGGCTTTAGTATCCAGCTGTATGATTAATATAGGTCTTGGGGCTTCAGCAAGTAACTGGTTTTCTATAAGCATTGCCTTGGCATCATAGAGAACAAGCTGGATTTCCTAGTCCATATGTTCCCATTAAAGGAAAAGAAAGGTACCCCTTTTCCTTTAAAGGGCTGTCAACTCTTCCACCCCCTTTCACACAGCTATGATTCAGATGAGATGCTCTGTGAACCTAATTAAGTGTTAAAAGTTGGAAATCTGAGAACTGTGTGAACAGACTGCTGGACTTGATGGGCCTTGGTCTGATCCAGCAGGGCTTTTCTTATGTTCTTAACTCAGTCTTGTTAACTTAATACTGTACAAACGTTGGGGTTACCGCACTTTGTATTCCCAGCAATGTATTAAGAGTTTGAAAATGTTGTAAAAAACATCGCTTTAAAAGGGTTTTTGGATACCACGGCTTATAAATGGTTGGAAGACGTCTTCACAGCTAAAGGGGCCAAACAAAGTGTGAACAGTATTTTTTATAACGTTTTCAAACTCTTAATACGTCGCTAGGAATACAAGTTCGGTAACCCCCTTTAAATGAAAGTAATGAGGCATGGACAGGTATGATATCTCCTTTGGTTCACAGTTCTGAAGTATGTAGCTTTTAAAATCGCTTGCCTAAATATGTTCTAGGTCAAGCTATACTTCTGCTTTTACTGCACAATTCAGTTGCTTTTGGGAACTCTGTTGTATGTTTGCTTGAGTTGCCACAAGTAGCATAGTCTGAACAGCCTTGGTGGTGGAGTTCTGAAGACTCATCGCTTACATAACGTGGTGGTCAACGCTGAGTGGTCTTCCTTTCCTGTTACCCACATAGGAATAATGTGTACCTGTTTTGTCTGTGTCCCTAGTCACCACAGTCCTTATGTGGCATGGTTGGATTGTGTTCTTCTCTGAAGTCTGTGCCTCTCCAGACACTGGTGCCAGCTAAAGCCATCCATGAAGTAAAGGTAGAACCCCTTGAGGTAAGATGTGTCTTCTAGTAATGTGTATAATTTGGTATGCGTGAGGTAATCTTTTATGGTTTTACTTCTTCCTTTTATCCCTTAGAAGCTCCTTGATCAATTACTTCTATAGAAAGTGGTGGGGCGATCCTTTTCACTGAATGGAGTAGGATTATTGCACAATTAGCTTACTTCAAACTTTGTTTGAATAGTCAAACAAATCTTCAAATCTTCTGTTTAATAGTCATACCATTAGAATGACATGGTGTGTTCCTTCTAACATGATTCTCTCAAGTAGACTTGGATCCCACAATTCATCAGCTGAAGGCACTAGTGGGTGGAGAATGCTCACTATTCTCTCCCCCCTGCCCCGAGTCTCTTTCAACCTCTAGAAGGGTTCTTTGGGGTTGCAGGATGGTTGTAGACAAACACATGGGTTTGATAGAAGGCAATCAGGAGGGTGAGGGTGGCAACATCACACCTCTGTTAGTAGAGCTGTGTTTGCAGAAGGGGCTACTGTGCCTGCCCCATCCCTCTGCCATTGTGGCTGTTTGTCTATGCTGGTTCCACACCACCCGACATAATATTGCCGGAGGTCAGAAGGGACTGCCACAACATAGCAAAAATCACATCTTCTGCTGATTAATTTCCAAAAACCAAGGAAGTATATTTTGAGTCCAGAGGGCCTGCTGCTGAATAGTTGCCTCTCTTCCTCCCCTACCTGTACACAAAGGGAAGCTTTTCTTGATCCTAGTCTGTTTGCAAATATAGGTCCTCCATAGTACCTTAAGAGTCTAATACAAAGCCTTTGGCCTTATACCCTGTATAGCTTTTGCACTACAGAGCTTATCTGCTTAAAGACAAAAGGGGAAATTATGAAAGCTGAGTTTTTGTTCAGAAAACTGAGCCAGGTGCAAGACAATTAAATGTCCTTTCCTGGCAGGCAGTTGTAAACACTCTTCATTGATCACAATAATACAAGTTCTGTTTACTGTGCTTGGTAGTCATACTTTCCCCATGGCTGAGTCCATACAAAAGAAGGGGTTTTCAGTAAAACTCTTAAACTTATAAAAACTGTAATACATCCATACAACAAAAAATCTTAATTGCCCTCTGAGCAACCAGAATAAATATAAAGTAATTAGAAACCGCCAGCAAACAAAAACCCTCAGAACAATGCCAAAAACTGTCATTGCCTTGGTCAAGCATTTTGCTGAAAAAGAGTCTTTACTTTATTGCTTTCAAAGTAACAGATGAAGTCAAAGGCACATCCCTGGGGAGAGAATATTGAAATCTTGGTGTCACTACCAAGAATACCCTGTCTTTAATTGACAAACCACTTGCCAAAGCTCTAGCTGGTGGTGGAGCATGGCCTCTCTGGCTGACCTCGGTGCATGGGTGAGCGTAAGATGCAGAAAGTGATGACTGGGACTAAGATGCCACAGCCAGTTTAAGGCTTTAAAGATTAATCCAGCATTTCGAATTGATCCTAGAAAAAAAAAACAGAAGCCATTTTTAAGCTAGCTGAAGCTGGTCGCATGGTCAAAGGAGCTTGTTCCTGTCGGCAGATGGGCAGTGGCGCTTGGAGCTATAGCTTGCAAGAATTTTCAGAGGCAGCCCTTAAAAACTGTTCCTTCAGAGAAGAATACAGCCCCATCCAGCACAGGCTAAATCTCACTTCTTTGAACAGTTGAAACCCACCCTCATCCAGCCTGTAATTGATTCAGGCATTACTTAAGCAAATGTGCAGCCTCTTTAGGATTAAATGAAATGGGTAGAGCTGGGTATCTGCATGTTGGTGTCCCTGGACCCCCAGAATGCCTGATGCTGCTATTCTGCCATGGCAGCTCCATGTAGATTTGCAGAAGACAGAATCCTGGGGACTCCCCCCCCCCCCCAGCCTGCACTGAAGTGCGCCGGCACTCCTAGCACCAACATGGTTTGTCTCTAAATGGGAACACAATATTAAAGGGCTGAAGTATTTAATGTAAAATAGGAATTAAATACAAACAGGCTTATTTCGATACTTGTGGAGTATTAAAGTCTGATTTAAACAGTTTAAATGTCTATTGCCATATAGACTTTACAGTGTGATGGTATACTTGGGCTAGTGTTGTATTGCATTTCATGTTTTAGTTTTTGAAGGTCTCTCCCGGGTGTAAGTGCTTGGTTAGATGCTAATTCCTTCTTTGTAACTTTGATATGCAGAATAGCCTGAGTCAAGCGGAATCTTTCTCTCTTTGTGACGCTTGTAAGATAATGGTGGAAGAGGTGGCCAGCCTTCTAGAAAGCAATAGGACTGAGGTATGTGTAAAACATCAAACCATCCTTTGGCTAGGGGCAGAAGTGCCTTTTTGCATTAAATATACTGACCACACCTTGCTGTCTAGGGAGCGTATGGCAAATGTTCCACAAAAGCAGTTGCCATTATGAAGGAAGTCTGTCTTCTTGACAGTTACCTTTCTGAGGCAAAGGAACCTTCCACACTGTGCTTTTGAAAGTGTTCTGGCTGTAGGTCTGCAGCCAGTTTTAGGTTGTTTTCAGCTTGGTGCTGTTCTGTCCCTCAAAGCTACTTCAGATGGTTTTTTTTCTTTTTTGTCCTGATAGCTTTTCAGCAAGAAAGCGTAACACCCCCCTTTGCCCCTGATTTTGTACTAATGTGGCTTATTCTCAAGTAACTGTTTACCAGATTGCAGCCTTGAACATATGGAGCTGTCTTATACCGAGATAGGCCACACTGGTCCAGGCAGCCCAGCAATGGCTGCTCAGAACAGTGGTAGGATTACTTAGGAAGCCGTAGGTGACTCGTTAGTGTTCCAAAGCAGATCATTTAACTCCTGACGGGAGGTACACCTTAAGAATGTTTTAGGTTCGTTAAGGTTGTTATACATAGGTAATACTCAGGTATTAGATAACCTTCTTCCATTTTAAGCTTTTATTAAAGCATAGCTATTGCATTCTTAACATTGACTTAAATTGATAGAAAATTATACCACCCATCATTGTTAAATAGATAATTAAAAGAGAGCATTTATGAGACCTTAAAAGTATCTTACCCTAAAGATATGCAGGTCTTGATCAATTCAGCTTCCAATATTTATACGATTTTATCATCTCCTGACAGTAGTTAACTGACCCACTTGATAAGAGTGAAATTCTTAGCTAACTCACTATCTTATAACTTCAAACACCATACAGGGTTATCTATACTTAAAATGTCGTCTTCAAATATAAAAACTATTGGTTCATTCTTGCTACTCTTTATCTTAACAAAGTCTATTGAAAAATAGTGATTACAAGGTTCTCATACATATGAATATCTTTTGGCCGTCAACCAGTACAGCCATCTTTGAATCATACCTTCACTTCCGTGAAGTTGAACATTCTTGCAGTTCTCAGGTGCTTCTGCACCTTGGCCTCAATAAAATATATTGATAATTGGATAGATGGCTTCTAATCTACACAAGGCTGTATAATTGTGTTACTACTTATTCATCTCCAAAGCTATTCTATTTGGGATTTCTGAACTCCCTTTTGGACATCTTTAGCTGGGAAGACTGACTAGTTTTATTTTTGTGCACAGAGACATCTTCCAATTAGTTTGGTCAAGTCTAGCAACACTGTCCCCCCCCCCCCCAAATATTCCTGGCTATATCCATAACAGGATCACAAAACTAGAAATGTCTTAGCCACAGATCATTTCCTGCCCTGCTACCTGGAGGTCCCAGTGCCTGAGCTTAGGAACTTTCTGTATACAAAGCAGGTGTTCTACCCCTAAGTGCCCCCTCTCCCCCAAATTTGGACTCTGAACTCGTGCCAGTAAAATATGCTGGTGTTTAAAGTGCCACAGTATTCCATGTTCTTGGAAACTTGTTTGTCCTGTTCACTCTTGTAATACGTTCTTTTGGACAAGAATTTACACTAAACATTGTACTGGCCTTTTAATAACACGTATATGGTCCATATTTTCAAAGCAGGACATGTATTTTTTAGTATAAACACCACTCCAAATGTAGGTTTTACAGATGTCTTCATTTTGTAAAAAAAATTCATTTACCAGAAAGTTGTTTATGTCACCTCACCATGTTTGAACATGAGTAAATTATCTGCTGACTAAATATTAAGAATTTGAAAAAGCAAGCTGGCCAAGATACAAAATTAGTTGTGGCTTAGAAGTACGTCATTTCAGGTATTCATAAATTTAGACATGACTGAAGATGGTGAGTTTAAATTTGAAGAATAGTTTTCCTAAGGTCCAGCTAGTATAGGAATTATCTTGCAAGTTGTATTATGGTAGGGTTGAGCTCTGCATGAGGCTTTGTAGAAGCCAGTTACTGGCAGGGTTGCCCTGTGTTAACAGTTGGCACTGAACACTTGAATCTCTTGGTCATAATAAAGGGGCAGCACATGTTATGATCCATTATTTATTTATTACATTTTTACCCCACTCTCCCCAACCCGATGGTCGGGCTCAGAGCAGCTGCCATGGAACTTAAAACAGGCATGACTTTGTGAAACCATGGATTGTATCTGTAAGAAATGGCTGATCTTCACTGCCTGTTTTTTAGATGAAGTCGTCGGAATAAAGCCAATCAAGCTTTATTTGTAACATGTAGAGTGTGGCTTTCAAGTGGCCTTTCTTAAAGTGAACCAGTGCTGTTTGACAGCCCCGTGCTCTAAACCATGTATGTGCCCTTTTCCAGTATGTTTAGTTTGCTTTGCTGAGGATTGAAGGGCAGGTGGTGGTGCAGTGATTCCCCTGGGTTCTTGTGTTCTATGCCCTATATTGTGCAGGAAAAATAAAGTCTTCCGTTTCCTTAGATAGCATTAATGTGCCAGGCTTTGTATTCTTTTAGTGGTGTATTTTAATGTACATTAAGCAGCCTTTTGAGTTCCATGTCGAAGGCATTAGAAAAGTGGGATTAAGTTAGATGAGGAGCCGTCTACATTCTGCTTAACATAAGATACAAGAGTAGCTTCTTGACTTTTGCCACGCAAATGGCTTTAGAAATCTGTTTTAACTTGAACAGGACAAATCAGAGGGTGTCCCTTATCAAACTTATAAATATTAAACAAAACACACTTTGTTACTATTTCTCTGTACCAGGAGGAAATGGTACATGGAATGGAGGAAGTCTGTTCAGTGCTACCTGAAAAAATGAGAGATGAGTGCAAGAGCTTTGTGGAAGTCTATGGCAGGGCCATCATTGATATGCTGTTGGAGGCAACTGATCCCAAATTGGTGTGCGTTATGCTGAAGTGTTGTGCAAACAAGGCTATTCCTGCTGGTAAGAATTTAAATAACACAATACAATGGGTTGACTACATTTGGGGGCGGGAGCAGATTTGTGTTGAAATTGTGATCATAACTTGACTTTCTGAATTCTCAGAGATAATTGCTCCAGTGCAAGCCCAGGCTGGTGACGTTTGTGATGTGTGCAAAATGGTTGTAGCCTATTTGGACAAACAACTGGAGAAGAATGCTACGACTGCTGAAATTGAGGCAGCTCTGGAAAAAGTCTGCAGCATGTTGCCACAGTCTTACTGCGACCAGGTAAAATAGTTAATGGAAAGGGTTAAAATGGGTGTGGGTTAAATTGAAGTGCCACTTTGGTAATACAGATCTCAAGGAAATGCCATGTTTAAGTTCACTCTGGGCAGAAACTTGCTGCTAAATGTACTATAACCCCTGCCCAATGTATATCGGTGAAGCTTCGAACACAAACTAGAGTTGGAGTGTGGTATCTAACCTGAGCAAGAGGTGATAATTGCCCAACAGGAATGATCTTTGGCTAGAATTCCTATATCTGAGCAACTAATTTTTAATTATAGTAATATGCTCATGGTAGACTAAGAATAAGACAAGTACAAATAGGATAAGAGAGCATGGAAGTGGGTTTAAAGATGAGTAGCCTAGGCACCTTTATAGCAGTATCTCAGTGAGAGTCCTGGGGCAAAAAAAGTATTGAACAGGTATATTAGAGGTCTCTTTATCAAAAACATTTAACTTTAATTCAAATATGGCTTTATGGAGTGGAGAATTTATTATTATTTGGCAGAATTTATGTTGGTAAGCTTACCTTGCGTACTATATGGCCAAAATCAACCTGCCAACTTCAAAAAATCTGACGGGAGGGGATGAGGCAGTAACTGAAGACATGAAGGGGAGCCAGGCAGTTTGTAGAATGCCTTGTTGGTTTATTTGATTAGCAATATGACTTGGGCAAAAGAGCATTTGACTAGAAAGCCACATTTGCAGCTTTCGATATAGCAACTTGTTTGACCCATTTAACAGTACAAGAAATATAGGGAAATGTTTGCTGTCGTCGCTGAATGGCTGCAGTTCTAAAGTCTCTGAGCAGTTCAGCATCTCCTTTGGGACACAGATATCTGCTGATATCTCCTGACTATAGAACAGCTTGTATGTTTGACTTGGGGGCTGGAAAGCACCTTCTGATTCAGATAACAGAAGTATTTCAAATTTTTCTGTGGGAGGAGTTTTTTTCTAGGAGGAAATGCTGTTTGAAAATCAGACAGATGTGATGCATTCCATGGCTCTGAAGCGTATCATAAGCAGCGGCCCAGTTGTGCATCATGCTGGGAGTGATGTGGAAATGAAGATCTTTTAAGATAGCTTTGGATGTCTCATGCTACACTTTCTCAACAGAGAAGCTAAACGTTCGCTTTGTTGCAGTACTGCGTCTTACACAATCCAGCCAAAACTAATTTCTAAATCTCATTAGTGTGGAAGAGTTTAGCATGTTACATCCTTTACTGAAATCAGTGGGACTTGAATATGGTTCACATCAGCAGGGTGGTATTATGCAACAGCTGGCTCTGGTATTGTTATATTGCCTGTGTCCCATGATGGAGTAGCAGAGGATCCTGTCTCAATCTTTCTCTCCCCCCCCCCCTTAAACAGTGTGATCAGTTCGTGGAGCAGTATGAACCAATGGCTGTGCAGCTTTTGGCAGAAATGATGGATCCTGCTTTTGTGTGTTCTGTAAGTATCACAGCTAGAATGACTATTCATAGACTTCACTCAAAATGGTGGCTATTACATAAATACCAGCACTGCAGTTAAACACAAAATTCCAGTATTTCCAATTTAGTAGTTCTTTATTCAAACAGTTATATGTAGAATAATTTCCTGAAAAGACACAAGGCTACTGTTTTGTGTCATGAAGCTTTTTCGAAATAGAGTGTCAAGGCAAAACTCAAGACTTCTTCCAAGCGAAATTGACATGTTAATGCAGGCGCCGGCTACCTTTTTAAATTAATGAGCCAAAGTGTCAAAATTCAGAGCACGGGGATCAAAGAAGTAGTTTAAGAGCTCATTTACACATCTGAAATTAATTTTTAACTTTACAGATAATTGACACATTTGATAATCCATAAAGCTTCTGCAACTCAAAAACAGGTGATTGGGTGTCCTTTTATTGGGAAATAGCGCACATGAGGTCTCATATAAATGTATCCTGGCTTATCCTGCACCATTAAGTGCTCTGGCAATGTTTACCTTTATCTGTTCCCATTCTGTAAAGCATATCTAAGAAGTTCTTTAGTCCCATAAAAAACCTTTGCTGGTCATTTGGTTCACCTTCCTGGCATCTCACATACCCTTTCAATATACCTTAACCTTAAAAGATTAGATCTTTCTCTTTCAAAGAGCCATTTGGGGTTCCATACTGGCTCTAGAGCCACAGGTGACAGACTTGTGGGCTAATGTTTTGGGGCTCTTGGAAAGAGAGGAAAATGGAAGCCTGTTAACTTTTCTTGAGCACATGGCAGGTTCGTAGTCCATTAAAAATGGGGCCATGTAGCAACTTAAACTAATATACTGAAGCATAACCTTTTCTGATCTAAAACCCACTTTGTTAGGGATTCTATATGATTATTTCTAAGATACTACAAAACACTTTATTTGTATTGGCTGCAACAGACTCAATAGAATTTGTATCTCAGTGAAAAGGTATTTGCATAGTACAGAATCTCCCTCCTGGGAGCTGAGGATGGCATACGTGGTCCTCCCTTCTCCATGTTATTCTAACAGCCCTGTGGAGAGGTGGGTTAAGCTGAGGGTGAGAGTGGTCCAGGGTCACCGGCTAAGCTTTTCCCTTCTTTCATTTTACAGAAACTTGGTGTTTGTGCGGCATCCACACAGCCCCTGTTGGGATCAGAAAAGTGTGTCTGGGGACCTGGCTATTGGTGTAAGAACATGGAGACAGCCGCTAAGTGCAATGTAAGTACACTGGGTTTCTCACGTTTTGCAGAGAGCCAATGTCTCTGGCTTCTGTTTTTACTACTATGACCTGAGAACAAAAATGTCATTTTCAATTGGGAATCAGGCTAATTCTGACCTTCTCTTCTTCCTGTCTCCTAGGCTGTCGAGCACTGCAAACGTCATGTGTGGAACTAGGAAAAAAAACTCTTGCATGGGCAATTTTTTTCTTGAAGAAAACAAGAGGGGAGGGTTTGGCTGGCAGAACTAAACCCCGGTGTCCTTATTTCCTCCCCCCTCAAAATCTCAAGTACCTTTTTGTGATTTTCTTTGGCGTAGCAGTGCTACTATTGTGGAATGGTCCACAATGTTGATCTGATGCCATTTTCTGACTCCAGTTCTTAGTTCCTTTATGGTACATGAAATGCGGTAATTTAGCAAAGTTGTTCAGTTAGCTGAGTGCCTTTGAAAGTAGAAGTAAACTAAAGGCACCACAGCCTTGTGTCTGACCTTAAAAATCAGTGAGTAATTTTTTTAAGGGCACACTTGCTTATGGATGGGTTGCTAGAGTGCCAGTCATTACAAGTGGGTATCATTTCAGCTCTCATTTTACCCAGTTACTGGGTAGAAGAACCCCCTTAAATTCAATCCTGCTTGCTGGGATAAAGCTGCATCAGCCCTGGAAGTTGCCAGTGGAAGAGCAGTTTCTTAAATATGTCTGTAGTATAGCTAAGGCTGCGTCTCCAACTCACTGTGAACTTGTTGATGTGTGGCCTGAGCTGAAGTGTATTGGATTGGGTGGACAATATCCAATGTAGCGAATACAAATAACCATGGGAAGCTGATGCAGCAGGCAGCACTCGTTCCTCTGAGAGCCACACAGTAGCAAGCCTTACACTTTGTTTAGAGTTCAGGATGGGGGGGCACCCTTTCATTTAAAAACTTAAATAGCTTGAAAACAAAGACGGACATATTTAAACTAAAAACTCGAAACAGTGTGCCTGGTGTGTTGTTGCTGACTTGTGGAGCACGCAGCTAGCTCTCTTGCTAACATGTACATTGACTGAAAAGGTAGAAAAGTTTGCAGACATGAGGTATACGGTTGCTAAGTTAATTATTCTTCCCTATCTGAGTTTTCAGAATAGCCACAAGATTCTGTTTCTGGCACTTCCTGGCATTGGAACCCATCCTTTTCTAGCAGTACATTCTTACAGTCTGCGCCCTCTTGCATGAGTAACCGTTCTTTGGTGTAGTGCTAGAGGTACCTTGAAATGTTTAGAAGCAGAGTGCCATGTTAGCAGTACACATCTTGACCCTGCTTGACCTTTTGAGTTTAGGGCGGTATTGGCTCTGGCCTGTGTAGTGCCACTGATGTTAGTGCAAGGAGCAGATGTCATTTCAGTCCCAAGCAGTGGCTTGTGTTGAACTCCATGCAAGTCAACACTTCTGAAGCCTCTATAATAGCATGTGGGTGAAGGCAGTTTTTAGGGACCACATAATGCCC
This sequence comes from Euleptes europaea, assembly GCF_029931775.1. Classification (NCBI taxonomy): domain Eukaryota; kingdom Metazoa; phylum Chordata; class Lepidosauria; order Squamata; family Sphaerodactylidae; genus Euleptes; species Euleptes europaea. The sequence continues at coordinate 91,593,785 of NC_079316.1, read as the reverse complement.
CTGAACCTCTGAGTGCATAGCTGTTTAACCAGTTCATTTTAGTTATGCATATTTTGAACAACTTAAAAGAAACCCTAGAGAAGAGATTGAATATTCCAGCACATTAAGGACATGGGAACTTGGGAGACTTGGCTTGTGGAATCAAGATGGGACTCATTCTGATGGCAGCAAACTAATAATTGCTTCAAATTAATTCCAGCAAAGTAATTGCCACGTGGCTTCCTTTTTTATTCTTCCTACAAGCATTTGGTGAGGGCATTGACCTGATTTTTTTGTTTAAACTACTGCTGTTTGGTTCAAAGTTTTTAACTCAAAAGCAAGCAGTTGCTGTGTTTCCTTGTCATATTATTGCAAATGTCAACATTGACAACAACAGCATCCTGTGCTCCTACAGAGGAAACATTTTCTGCTTAGAAATGATGGCCTTTTTGCTGTAGAGGCCGTGGAACATTTGATGGACTGTGTACTAGATGCCACTTTTTCTTGGCTAGAATTTCTACTGGTGTGTGTGCATTTTCTTTGTAGGAAATACTTGGCATAATCTCATGGGACAAGGATCATCGGAACTGGGGGGCGGGGTCTGTCTTCATTTCTGCTTGTGTATTAGCATATCTGTTTTTATTTTCACATTCTAGATGTGGACTGGGGAAAATAAGCTGTTGCGTTAACAAACCACTGTTTTTTGCACTAAAGCTTCTGTAATTTAACAATAAATATGTATCTGTAAACCTGTCTACTGTGTGAATTTTTAAATTTTTTATTTATTTTACATAATAAAAAGATACAGTGAAAATTAGAAATAGGTAAAACAGTACAGAAAAACTGGGATGACTACTACGCATAACAATATTTAACAAATTCATACCAAGGGCATAATTAAACTACAGTAACATGAGCAAGCTTATAATATATAATAGGAAACATCTCTATACTTCAAAAGAGTTACAAAAATTCAATAGTAGCTTAACTAATAGGTACGTCATATAGCAAGTTCAACCGATAAAGGGAATCTGTATGATATATCTCAAAAAGTCCTTTTCTATTTTTTCCCACACAACTTCATAATTGTCTAGTTTTTTTTATGACTAGTTAGATTTATTCTCAAATATTTGGGTCTGCAATCATGGTATACCCTGTGATTTCTCAGTTCTCTGCTTGTTTTGATAGGAAAAAAAGACAGCAATAATTTTAATTTTTTTAATTTTATAGCTTGAGTAGACCTGAATTCTTCAATTTGGTTCATTATGGATGTATCAACTATTGAGGGTCTGAGGTAGTCTGCGTAACTTCATCTGCATAACTTTTCATTTTAAACTCTTCTACTACTAAACCTTTAATTCTAGAGTCTTGTCTAATGTTTGCTAGTACTTATAGCACTAAATTGAATAATTATAGTGATAAATGACATTCTTGTCTTGTTCCCGTGTTTACTTGAAGTCTTTCAGTAAAGACCCCATTTAACAATCTTGGCAGTTTGATTGGAATATATGCTCTGTATCCAATTCAAAAATCTTGAGCCACGTTTTAAAGATACTATTGTTTTCATTTAAAAAGACCATGGGATATTATCAAAAGCTTTCTCCGCATCCAAAAACAAACGCCGATTTCTTCATGTAATAAGAGATTGTCATTTCACCTTCTACTCTGTGAATTTTTTAAGTACATTTTAGGAACTATCTTCCTGGCGCTGATAACCTGACCACAGTTTCCCCCTGCTGGAAGCTCCTAGAGTAGCCTAAATAAAACATAGTTCTGGAGCAATTCTGTAAACGAAAGTGTATGTTGCCTATAGTTCTCAGCAGAGTATGTACTGTTATGGTTAACATTTTAAAATTTGATCCTGTGTTGAAAAGGGTGTAAACAAATTGAGAAGGAAACCAGTGAGTCTTGAACAACTTAAATTCTAATAATCCCTGGCACATGCTTGGTAAGGGAGCACATGAACTCCCTGTACCACTTGCAGGGAGAGCTGAGGGGGACAATAATACTCTTGCCTGTTGCAGGCTTGTCATAATTAGAGTTTTTGAATGCTTGGAGGCTCCTTCCTGAGATACCAGGAGTGTGCAGTAGTACTACCTTCTACTTTGCTGTTCCAACATTTGTTTTATATTCAATCCTAGAACAGCAGCACCTGCTACAAGCTGAACAAGGGACAGAAGTCTAGGGACAACAACTGTTGACCAAGATTGCAGCTTCACACTGTAGTCCTCTCTTTCTTGATAACTTAGCCAGGATTCATTAATCTACTAGCAGGTGGAGTATGGACTTCCCCTTCAATCTTTGGAAAGGTGTCCAGATGGGTTTGATAACCCCAGAGATCAAATATGGAGCAAACTGCAGAGAAGGAGAAGGGTTTAAAACTGCGCCCTCCTCCACATGCACCTCTCTGCCAATAAGAGGGGCCAGCTTCATTCCCTTTGACAAGCATGGATGCTTGTCGTTGTGGGATTTGTGACCACAGGGACCATCTTGGTGACTGGAAGGGATTGCTGGAGGTCATGGCAAAAATTGCATCCACAAGCACCTTTCACTGACCACTGGTTTCAATTTCTGGATGAAGCCACAGTAATCTCGTGTATTCATGCTTTAAGCATACATGTTTCAAACGGGTCATAATTTGCAAACCTACATCAGATGAAAACTGAAACCTACCAGCCTAAAATAGTATACAGTATGTTGCAAATTATGGCTGGCTTATATAATGTCTTGCCATCTTCCTTTCCTAAAAACAACCGAGTGGCTACTGTGTTATGATAACAATTTATTAAAATGGCCCATGGCAGGAATTTGAAAAACTGTTCTCTATTTTTCTTCTCACTGGCAGAAAGATCTGAATTTTAACTAAGTTACCTGAAGAGGCCAACAATAGTGTAGGTAGCTGTTTGAACTAGATGAAGAAGAGACCAAACTTCATGGCTTGAACGACTCAGTTTCTTGCTACAATAATGAAGACAAAGAAAAGCAGCACCTTATGAGCTGGCAGGGACTGGCTATTATGTGGGAAGTCCAGGTTCTCACTCGGAGTGCTTCTGCTCCTATGTATTATGTGCGGTTAATTACATTGGCCTAGGGTTGGGTGTGGTAAATGGTACTTGTGAAACGTCTGAGGTGTGGGTGGCAGTCTCCATCCTGCTGCCTGTTGCAGGACTGCTCATTGTGTACAAGAGGCACCAGCTTACCTGTCCTCACAGTTGAAGCTGTCATTCACACCAAGAGCATGGAAGGCTTGTGGAAAGGCTGTGTGCTGCTGATAGCACTCTGCTTGACTTCTTACCAAGGTAAGGGCAGACC